>NC_072473.1:56303316-56637447 GCF_027574615.1 Eptesicus fuscus | reverse complement strand
GTCACTCTAGAACCCACATATACTCATTTTTCATTAAAACGGGGTCCTTGGGGAAGTTAATGTGCTTAAATGTCACTAGTGCCTTTCAGTGTGGAACCCACTCATTCTCACTTTGCACTAAAACAGTCCTGGGGCAGTTAATGTGCAACCCACCCATCCTCACTTTGAATTAAAACAGGGGGTCCTTGGAGCAGTTAATGTGCATAAATGCCACTAGTGTCACTATGGAACCCATATTTGCTTTGATTTTGATTTAAAACAGAGACCTTGGGCTCCTAATGTGCTTTAATGCCACTAATGTCCCTATGTCACTATAGAACCCATGTATCCTCACTTTGCATTAAAGCAGGGGATCCTTGGGGCAGTTAATGTGCATAAATGCCAGTTCTGTTCTTATGTCACTATAGAACCCATACTCACTTTGAGTTTGATTTAAAACAGAGTGCTTGGGGCAGTTAATGTTAAGGTGGAACCCACTCATCCTAACTGCAGTAAAGCAGAGGGTCTTTGGGGCAGTTGATGTGTTTAAATTGTGCATTAGTGCCTTTTAGTGTGGAACCCACCCATCCTCACTTTGCATTAAAACAATCCTTGGGGCAGGTAATGTGCTTAAATGCCACTACTGTCCTTATCTTACTTTGCAACCCACCCATCCTCACTTTGAATTAAAACAGGGTCCTAAGGGGGGAAAAAAACACAGAGGGTGCTTAAATGCCACTATAGAACCCATCTATCCTCACTTTGTATTAAAACTGAAGGACCTTGGGACTGTTACTCTGGTAACTTGTTTCCTCCCACCCCTCTGCATTGCCTGGGAGCAGAGATATGTTATTGAAATGTGCTTATTTGCCTGCTGTGGCTCCTTTTTGTCTCTTTCCATTTCCTCCCACTCCCTTTGCAGTATAGCAGAGGGTTCTTGGGCCTGTTAATGGGCTTAATTATAGAATCCCATGTACTCCTAGGCAGTTTACATTTACTAGATATATATTTGATTCTGTGAAGTTGCCTAAGTGCAGCAGTGGTCCCTTTTGTCTAGGTTCCCATCTACCTCCTAGCCCTTTTACTATACCTGGATGGGCATTTGGCACTATCAGTGTGTTCAATTGAAGTTGTGGTCCCTTCTGTAATTCCAGGATCACATCCTGCCTTTTCCCTTTTTGTTACCTAGGAGCGTTTTTGGAACTGTTAAAAGTAGTCACTTGGAGCTACAGTTCCTTCTGTTAGTCTAAGATCCCATCCCCCCTCTCCCCCATCTCACTTGGCATTACAACAGCAGATACTTTGGACTGTTAATGTGCTTAAAGGCAGCTATAGTCTCTTTCCTTAGTCTGGGATCCATCCAGGCCCTTAAACATCTTTTGCATTACCATAGAAAGTACTTGGGCCTGCAAGTGTGGTTAAATGCCAGTGTGGTCCCTTTTGTTACTTTAGGAACATAATGACTTTTCACTTTCTTTACATCATCTGGAAGTCATTGTAGATAAAGTTGTAATTGTAGCTGTGGTCCCTTTTGTCAATCTAAGATTCCTTTTTCTCCTACCTCATTTGCATTACAACATAGGGTTCTTGGAACTGTGAAGGTGTGTCTTATCCTGTCACATCTATTAAATTTTACAAAGAGGATCTGAACACCAAAAACCCTTCTTTTGCACCATTAATGTGGGATATTGCTTTTGTCCTTTCTCCCCTGCAGTAGATATAAGCCTCACTCATTTTCCTTACATTCAGCAGTGGATGCCCTTTACTAAGGACCTTTGTACTAATATAGTTAAAAGTGAGTCATAAGTAGTTGACCACAATTATGTCTTTTATGAAAGATCCCTGTACCTTCTTCATTTTACAAGATGGTGTATTAATTACCTATTACTATTTTTTTTCTGGGATTGTTTATGTGCAGAATTCCAGTATTTATGGTCCTACCCTTTAAACTAATATCCCATTGTTTCTATATTATAACAGGGAATGCTAGAGACTGAAAGTTATTCTCTTGGGACTTTTAATGTGCAGGTTCTTTCCTGATAAGCTAATATCCTGATTTCTTAGTATTGTAGCTGGGATACTAGCCACCTAAAGTCTTCTGGATAATTAAAGTGGAAAATTGTAGTTGCGGCTCATCCTCATCATATTTCCTTTGCACCAGGGGAGCTGACCAATTATGGCTGCTTCTCTTGTATAGTTTAAATGTGCATAATTACAGTAATCCATGCTCCCTTATGTTAGAATAGGATCCCATTTCCTTGCCCCATTTATATTACTGCAAGGGCTTCTGACTAGCCAAGGTTCACTCTCCTGGACTGTTAATGTGCATACTTACATTTGCTCCTGTACCTGTACACCAGGTAAGGCCACTCCCCCATCATATTTATATTCTAGCAGGAGGTGCCTACTACTAAAGACCTTACTGATGCAGTTAATGTACACAACTTTCATCTTGTACACACTCTCAGTAGTCCATAACTGTGCATTTTCAATCTCTTGCACTTATGGAAGCAGAGGTTACTGACCTAAAAGCCCTCTCTTGGGACTGTGGATATGTTTAATTAGTTGTCCATAATCCTTCGAATTAACATGGGTTCCTGACTCTTCACGCCCTCTTTGCTTTACTGCATGGGGTACTGTCCACTTAAGGCCCCTTTCTTGAACTGTTAATGTGTATAGTAATTACATTAGAATCCTTCCTCTTTTTACTACCTTTGAAGTACCACAGGGATTCTGACTCTGAAGGACCCATTTCTTAGCCTGCTAATGTGATTGTGTTTGTCTGGGTTCCTCTGTACTAGACAACACCTCCTTTCCCTATTCCCTTTCAGCATTGAGTGCCCTCTCCACAAGACTGTTAACACCTGGACAGTCAAGGTGCGAAATTATAGTTGATTACAACCTTACACCTGGGACATTAATGTGTGTAATTGCACATGGCTCATCCCATTTGAATAAGATCCTATATCCTCTCAGATCCCTATTATAGTATAGCAAGGGTACTGATCACATGAAAAGTTCTCTTTTCATGGCTTATTGTGCATAATTGCATTTGTACATGTTCTTGTACACTAGACAAGGACACCCCTCTCCTTATTCCCTTAGCCTTTTAGCAAGGAGTGCCCACTACTTTAAGATTTTTTATATTGGTACAAGGTACAAGGTTTTAATTAGCTACACCATATCCCTTGGACATTAATGTACATAATTTCAACTTCGTTCATCCTACCCTATTGCCCTCCGTTGGCAGTATACCATAGTTGCTGAACCCTAAATCTCCTTTTCTTGGCCTGTTAATGTGCATAATTACATTTGTCTGGGTTCTTGTTCACTGGATAAGGACACTGACACACCACATACCCCCAACTCCCTTTGCCTTCTAGTAGGTAGTACCCACTACTAAGACCTTTACATTTGGACAGTTAATGTGCAGAATTGCTGTTTTCCATATCCCTATCACTTCCAGGACTATATTGTATCTCCTTTGCACTACTGCAGGGGATACTGTTTTTTCCCCAAGGCCCCTTCTAGTGGATTGGTACTATACTGTTGTCTTCATCAGTAGACACCCCCGTGCCCTCGCCCACCCCGCCCCCCACTTCCCTTTGCAGTACAGCAGAGCGCTGATCAATCAAAGCCCTCATTTGGACGGTTAATATCTGCAGTTACATTTTCTCCTGTTCTCTGCACTAGATAAGCGCATCACCTACTTCCTTAACATTTTCATCAGACAGTGCCCACTACTCAAAAGATTTGTTCACTTAGAAGTTTCATGTGCACAAATGTAATTTTGTAAGTAAGTCTTATATCAGAATGACTGTACCCTCCTTGCTTTAGAGCAAGGAGATGCTATTCAACGGGCCCCTCTCCCCTTTTTACTTTAATGTGCATAATTGCAATTGTCCTTGCTTCTGTTGGAGTAGGATTGCATCTCCTCATTCCCCCTTTGTATTAGGGGCATATTAACTATGAATGAGCTCTTCTATTGAGATTATTAATGTGCATAATTAATTGTACTTGTCAGAGTGCCAATGCAGTAGGGAAGGTGCTGTGCTCTATGCCCTTACCACTGCCTTTGAATTACTGATGAGGAGCTCCATGATCTCAGCTCTTCTGATTAGATAGGATCCCATACTTTCTTTGTATACATCATGTATGCCCCCTTCTGTTAAAATAGGATGCCATTCCATTATATCCCCTTGGCATTACTGCAGGGGCTGCTGACCACACAAAACCTCTGCAAATCTTAATGGACACAATGGCAATTAGCAATGGGTTTGTCCTCCCTGATCTTATTAGGCAAGCACTCCCAGCCCCAATTTCTCATGGCATTATAAAATGTAAACATTGCAGTATGACCTTCAAATAGCAACCCATACTCCCACTTCTTTTGCAATGCTCCAGGGCATACATTTTCAAGTAGTCATGGTCCTACCCTTATCTTCCCTCTCCCTACTCATGCTTGTCCTTGGACCCTTCTGTGGACCATTAATAATCACAATTTCAGGGTGTCCATGTATCCAGCCATTAGATAGTATTGTGGCCCCTCATCCTTCCTGCCCCCGCTGTGCCTCACCCCGCCCTTTTGCATTGCTGGTGGGGAATGTTGACTGGGCAAGGCCCTTTCACTTGGACTTAAATGTTAACAATCCCAGATGTCATTGGTTTACCCAGTTTATATTGCTGTGGTGCTTCAGTTGCACTTTACTTGGTCCTGCCCATCTGACATGGACCCCTCCATTTCCCTTTTTGCACTGCTTTGAAGTAATGATGACTACCCAAAGGCCCTTCTGTGTTTTTACTTAACACAGTACCGATTGTCCCATTTTTCAACCCATCAACTCAAGACCTCCCTACCACTTTGATGTTGTGTTTGTGCAGTGTTGATTACCAAAAGCAGGCCTGAACTAGGTGGATGGGCCTTCACTCCTTTTCTTGCATTTGTTAATAATCCGAATTCCAATTATTGTCCTATTCTTGGGACAGGAGTTATCTCTGCCCACCTCTGTTACTGCTTTACTGGGCAAAATGCTCAAGGCAAGGCAAGCCCAAGGAGCTGGATTGCCACCCTTTACATTCTGGATTTTCAATATACACTATATAAGTATCAGTTGAGAGTTGTCTCCCCAGGAAGGAAGGTTAGCACTATCTCTGCATTTTTCCTTCCAAAGCAGGTTGCCTGGCTGAGAATCTCTCCTCTTTGTATATTGCTATTCTACAGAGTCAATTGCCAGGATACAACCAAAAGTTACTGCTAATTTTTATTAAGAAAGACAACTGGATTGCAAGGTGGAATTGATAAACTGGGCATTACATTTTTGAAGTTAAAAACCCATTTATACCATGTACCTGATGACCAGTGTCTCTCATTTTACTAAGGGTGGTGGGTCTGTGGATAGACCACTGTGACTCTTGCTATACCAAAGGAGTTCTAGAATGGAACTCAAGACCAATATCTTTGGGCTCTACCACCATTCTAAAACCATGCCGTTTGGGTTTTACCACCATTCACTTTTAGAAAAACTACCTAAATTTCCTAATCCTTAAATTTCTTCATCTGGAACACCAACCAGCCCCTACTTATTTCAAGAAGATAACTGTAAAAGGATGAAATGAGACAACATATACTGAGGTGCTTTTGAAAACCACAGATCGCCTTATTTGATTAATCTATTACATAATGAGGACTTAAAAATAATGGGACCTGTTTCCCTGTTTTATATCAAAAGAATAGTAAGCTAGCCATTCTTCTGGATATAAACTTGTTTGACAGTGAGCTGCCTGGTAAAAAATGATTAGCCTAGCCTCTAGTGTACAGGTTTTGATGGCAGAGAAGTATTTAATAAGGAACTACTGAAGCAAATAACTAGACATTACAACAGCAGTTCTTTGTAATCACTGAAAAAGAATACTATTCCTCTGAGAAGGATGTCAAAAGGTCAGCCCAGGTCAGGGTGCAGTTTGTACTTCTAGCTCCTTGGACAGCTGTAAGAAGAGTCTCTGGCTCTTTAGAATTCTGTAAGTACTATTTTGTAGTTACTAAGTAATCTTTCCCCTGCTCTGTTTTCTCTTAGATGCTACCCAGAGGTTTCCTGTTAAGTCTCTTTTCCAATTCTCACCTCATCTGCAAATATAGTCTCACCATATGCGTTAACCAACAGAATTATAAGAATTAATATTGTGTACCTGGTCCTATGCTAGGTTACACTTAAGTGAGGGGTAGAAATGATATAGTCCTATATATAATCTCATGCCCTAGATCAAACTACGGTCCGCGGGCCACATGCGAGTGTTTTTGCCGTTTTGTTTTTTACTTCAAAATAAGATATGTGCAGTGGGCATAGGAATTTGTTCATCGTTGTTTTTTTTTTAAACTATAGTCCTGCCCTCCAACGGTCTGAGGGACAGTGAACTGGCCCCCTGTTTTAAAAGTTTGAGGACCCCTGCCCTAGATGGTTGTATTGTTGAGCTAATATAAGCACACTTGAAATAATTCTAGGAAATGATAATCAAGTGCTGTCTTGTATGAATTATGTTAAACTTTTGGTTTATTTAATGCCATTTGCTTTTTACTTCCTTTGGAGGCATGGAAATTGATTAAAGAGATAAGGCCTAGTCATTGTGTTTGGCTACATGCCATATTGTTGGTTGTTAAATCTCATAGGTTTGAGCTTTTCAAGGTTCTGGGATTGGGGATATAAATCTGATATATTGGCTCTTTGTACCTTTTTATTCTATCTCTGCCCCAGAACAGATGAGAGTAGCGCTGATGCCTTTTTAGTTTGAGATTTGTGGAACCTGTTTGGCAAGAGGGCAATGGAGAAGCATAACTTTTATTAAAAAACCATGATCTTGCCTACTTTATGATGAAGTGAATATACCTTCTTCCCCTTTGCCTTTTTTCAACAGGTAGCTTGGTAAGCAAAAAAGCTTAGCCTCCCTGATATAAAACAAACACAAAAGTGCAGCTGAAAAATATTAACATCAACTTTAAGACTTTTTGTTCAGATCAATATATCCTAGCAAGAGCAATAGAATCATAATGTGCTGGGCTTCTCTTACTGCCCATTTTAATTCATATCCATATTTCCTCACAGCTAAATGCCTAAAGACATTATTTGTCTGATTGACTGGGAGTAATATACAAATATTCCTGAGCCTTTTTGGAAGCATGGTATGTGCCATTGTTTCTCAAACTGAAGTTCCACAGGAACAAAATTCTTTGAGATCATAAAGAACATGTGTTTTGAGGAACACTGACTTAAGAAAGTTATTTGAAATGTAAACATGTTTCCCTAGTTCAATATATCTTTGTGAAAGATATATATATATATATATATATATATATATATATATATATATATATATATATATATATATATATATATATATATATATAGTTTTATATGATTTACGTAGTTGGGGATCCATGAGAATATGTCCACAAACCTCCAGGGTTATTATCACCCCAATATGAGAAACACTGGTCTATGCTTATGAAATCTTTTATTGTTACTAAACAAATTATCTTTCGGTGTTAATATATAACTATAACTATTTATTGAAATTTGTTTTAAAGGGATGAATTCTGAGCCAGTTCTGAACCACTACTTAGGAATGATGGTCAATTGTAGGTGGATTGAAGCCTGCACTAGAAAGCATCCAAAGGTGAATTTTGAAGTTGTCTTTCAATTCATTGCTTGAAATAAAATCTCTAGTGGCTGTACAAATAGGTACTCTGGCCCTATCCAGTTTGGCTCAGTGGATAAAACATCAGCCCTTGGACTGAGGGGGGGGTCTCAGGTTCGATTCTGGTCAAGGGCATGTACCTTGGCTGCAGACTCAATCCCTGGCCTCAGTTGGGGGGCATGAGGGAGGCAACCAATCTATGTGTCTCCCACATTGATGTTTCTCTCTCTCTGTCCCTCCCTCTCCCTGAAAAATATCCTTGAGTGAGGATTAACAAAAAAAGAGATATTCTGGAAATGTGGGCATCTTCAAAATTGAGATAACTTGTGTTAACTCAACAGATATTGTTGAGTTATTGGGCCAGGTACTGGAATAAATAACAATACCAAAGGCATGTTTTATGTCAAGGAATTTGTTCTCATGGAGGATGCAGAAATGAACAAATCATTATAATGTTGGGCAATTTGGTGAGTACCATAATTTGGGAAGTTCTGTGGGACAGAGTAAGAAGAGTGGGTGGAAATACTTACTGAGTCAAGTGATGGTGTCCTTAGGGAGCATGTTGGTCAGTAGTCTCAGGGGAAAGTAGGCATGTGTGCTGAGGGCTTACATGCACCACCCTTGATTACTTCTTGCAAGTGCATTTTAATGAAGCGCATGTTCTCTTAGATGGAGTGGATTGCTGTTTTTCATGAGTTTGGGGCCAGAAGAAGTGAGATGCTGGCAAAAGTATGAAAAGGTTGTGAACTGGGAATAAGAACAGCTAGTCTTTGGTTCTGGCTCTAACCTTGGATCAAATCACCATCCACGTCAACCTTCGTCTCTAGGGACTACTGATAAATTAAGACAGGGACTTGAGTTGAATACCTCAGCCCCTGAAATGACATTTTGTCATTTGGAAAATTTTCAAAGGGTTAAAAAAGCACTTAAAATTTTTTTGGCATTTCTCTAAATAGTTATTCTGATTTCTTTTCTGACTTTCCTCCTTATAGAACCTTAATATATAGGATTGGGGGAAGATTCCTGATCCTACTTTTTGCATCTTTTTCCATATCCCCCTTTAGCTTTTCAAACTATTGTTCTGTAACTTATTTCTCTAACCAGTTCAGACCTGCCATGATTAAGCATAATTTCTTTTTAGGGTAACTGGGCCGTGGTTATCCAATGTATATCTAGATGGGAGTTTGTGACTTGAAGTAAAGAATTTTTAAAATATATTTTTATTGGTTTGAGAGAGGAAGAGAGAGGAAGGGAAAGAGAGATAGAAACATCAGTGATGAGAGAGAATCATTGATTGGCTGCCTTCTGCATGGCCCCCACCGGGGATCAAGCCCACAACCCTAATGGGGAATTGAACCGTGACTTCCTGGTTCATAGGTTGATGCTCAAACACTGAGCCACAATGGCCAGGCTAAGATACTGTTATTTATGAAACTGTTCTGGAAAAAAAAAAATTACTAGCTTAAAGAGAATGAAACTGTTGTCTGAACTGAGCTGTTTCCCCAAATCTTAAACTCTTGGATGTCAAGGAGTACTGACATGTATGGTTACACAGAGCTGATGTCTTCCTCTGCCTCAACTCTTACAAACTGAATTTGAAGAAAATGATTTTTTCCCACTACCGTATTTTTTACTGCAGAGGGGTAGCACTTAACACTGTTTTCTTTTAAAATCCAACTCAAGTTGGATCTCAACTATTTGTTTGAGACTTAGCTGACCTGCTGAATTAGCAAATTAAACTTCAGTGGCCATGCACAGTTATGTATCATTGTACTGGTGCCACTGAGTTAGCTGTATTTTTGTTGGTTTTACTTGATTGCTCTTCTTTGACCTCTAAATTAGAGCACTGAGACACTGGAATGTTAGCTTCCTTGTGCATCCTGTACAAATAATTTCAATAAAGAACTCCTTACTGTTTTCATGCCTACATTGGAAATGAGCTTTTGATTTGTTCATGTTAGAATGAAAAATTGAAGCAAAATTTAAATTTGACCAGTGCCAGATTTCTTAGATGATATATTTTGTTTGACTAGTTTGTCCAGAAATATTAGAGGCTAGGCAGCAAACCCAAGTAATACCCTCATTACATAACCTATGTAATCAAAATGCTTATGCAGATAATTTAAAAATAGGGATATGGCTGGGAGGTCAGTATACATTACTGAGTTTCATAAAATGTCTAGGTTACTTTATCCACAGCTTTGAAAACTTTTGGCATACTGTTTGTTAGTATGATTGTTATTGTGCAGTGTTGGTGTGCAATTATTCTGTGGTCTATATATCATTAAAGTTTTCCAGCCTTACATGTCCCCTTTGATGGAAAACTATTAGTGCACTACCTTTTAAAATAATTCTTTTGCTGTTATGGGTAATTGAATGTTTGGGCTTATGTATTTTAATGTTAAAACAAGTAAATTTGTATGATCAGAAAAGAAAGAGAGCAAGTCTTTTGGCCAGATTTGCAAACAATGAAGGTACCAACTGCAGCAAAATCCAGAATTCTCAAGTTCTATTTCACTTGCTTTTATAAAATTCTGCATTTTATAAGCCTTCAGCATCTGTCAAGAGATGTAAAACAAAACAAAATCTTCTTATTTTAGAACTGTTTTAGAATTTTATAGAATAACTAGAGGCCCAGTGCACGAAATTCGAGCACTGATGGGGGGGGGGGTGTCCCTCAGCCCAGCCTGCACCCTCTCCAATCTGGGACCCCCTCGGGGAATGTCCAACTGCTGGTTTAGGCCCAATCCAGCAGTCGGACATCCCTCTCACAATCTGGGACTGCTGGCTCCCAATCACTAGCCTGCCTGATCACCCCCTAACTACTCCCATGCCAGCCTGATCAATGCCTCACTGCTCCCCTGCTGGCCCAGTTGCCCCTAATTGCCCTCCCCTGCAGGCCTGGTCTCCCCCCCCCCCCCACACACACACAATTTCCCTCTCCTGCAGGGCTGGTCTCCCCCAACTGCCCTCCCCTGCAGGCCTGGTAACCCCCAACTGCCCTCCCTTGCTGGCCTGGTCGCCCCCAACTGCTATCCCCTGCAGGTCTGGTCACCCCCAACTGCCCTCCCCTGCTGGCTATCTTGTGGCATCCATCTTTGACCACATGGGCGGCCATCTTGTGTGAGGGCAAGAGGGTCAATTTGCATATTACCTCTTTATAATATAGGATTATAAAGCTATTACATAGAGGTCCTGTATACCCCACACCCTATTTTCCCTATTATTAACATCTTACAGTACTATGGTATGTTTGTCATAATTAGTAAGCCAATATTGAAACATTATTATTAGGGAAAATCCATACTTTTTTTCACAATTCCTCAGTTTTCTCCTAGTACTCTTTTTATGTTCCAGGATTCCATCAGAATTCCACATTGCATCTATTAGTTATGTCTTCCTTGGGCTCCTTGGTTATGACAGTTTCTGTCTCAGACTTTCCTTGTTTTTGATGACCTTCTCATGTCTGAGGACTAATGATCAAGTATTCTGCAAAGTATCCTATTGAGATTGTCTGATGTTCTTATGACTAGACTGGGTTTATGAATTTGAGGGAAGAAGACCACAGACATAGACTGCCATACTTATTTCTTAAGAATTTATACTATCAACATGAGACATGACATTATTGATATTGATTATGATCTCTTTTTGATTAAACTCATAAGAAAAATTATATGTACACTTTAAGTTAATGGAAATAATTTTTAAGCTAAAGGTTATAAACAAAATAGTAAAAAAGTATTTTTGCTTAGATCTATAATAAAACTACAAAACAGAACAAGTGTACAGAATAGTAGTGAATAAATTGCTATTAAAATGTAAAAATAGTACTACTATTAAGGTGTTGCCTCTTTGCAGAATAGGATGTCTCTACTGTCACGTGCTGTGATAATGTACTTAACCAAATTGCTTTTTTCAAACTGCTACAAAATCTTGTTATTATAGCACATTTCAACACTTTTTGTCTTATTTGGCACAAAACATATTTATATATTTTTTCCTCTGTTCTTTCGCTCCAGGCAACAAAACTATATAATTTGCCACCAATCTGGCAATGCTGTCCTCCATTATGAGGCAGTCATTTAGCTGACCCGGACTATCATTATGGTGAAATATAAATATGGTAAAAATTTTGTAGAAAGCTCTTGTAGCCCTGAGAATCCGACCCCAGACCCCAGAGTGAAAATACCTTTGAGTTGAGAGAAGACCTGGGTTTAATTATCACTCCACCACCCACTAGTTATATAACACTGTATAACATTTACTGGTCTCCCAGTTTCTTTATATAGAGAATGAAAATACTGGATTACATCAGTTGGGGTGGGGAGGGGGGAGAGGGTGGGCACAACTGTAATTCTTCCTAACTGTGACAATTCTGTGATTTGTCTAGTGTTGGAGAATTTGAACCAGCTCTTGTTGGCTTTTGGTTTTCATGTCTAAAGTACCTTGACATTTTGTTGGGCTATGGGATGTGAATCAAGAGTCTAAAAATTCTTGCCAATGAATATTGAACCATAATGAAATGTATTATTCTGATCCAAAATGTAACTACTTTCTCTGGCCTTAGATTCCCTTTAAGGGAAAGGAAATGATCCTTGTATATGTCATTACTATAATTACATAAGAACACTGCAGGGCTTTGATGCTAAAGCAGCCATACTCAGTAAATATGGTCTATGGTAGCTCAGAAGATCTGGGGAGACCAGAAAAGTTGTTTCCTTTTAGGTATCTTAACTAGATATTATAAATGGATTTGAGCTTGGATCCATTTAAAAGTTTTTTGAGGACAAATTGTTTTCACATGGAGTGTCTATTTACCATTATTGATGAGGTTTCAGGAGGACACCTGTATTTGGGGATGAAGTATCTAATCTTAGGTTAAATACAGTAAGAATGCGAAAGGATTTGCTAAGAGATTTTAAGCTTGTTCTGTTCATATTGAGAGCATAGTTTATATTCTGTTCATCATAGAGTACCAGTTTGGATTTACTGGACATTTTATCTAGAGAATATAGAGTTGAGTAAGTGATCTTTCACTTACTATTAGAATTTGTTTGATGTTGCCATCAAGTCCCTTATAAATATATGGCAATTCCTGATCAGAAATCTGGAAGTTGTATTTGATTCTTTCCACACTATGCAAAATATTTTCAAGATTGCAAACCTGGCTTATACCTGCCCCAGTGAGCTCCTATCCTATAATAAAGACAGCTAACTAAATATTAAAAATAGTCAAGGCAATTGTACCTCGAGGCAGTAGTAGCAATCTCTCTGTTACATTACATCTTGAAGTATTTACAGCAAGAGCATGACCTTTAAGCCACAAATTAGTCACCCTTAAGGTGGGTATTGTTTTGACCCATATTTTAATTTAGTTCTTTTTTTTACACTTGACTAACCTTCAGTGATACTACCAGTGCTTGCCATTAACAGGACCTTAGGGAGACTGTACAGGCTAGACAGGAGAGACAGGACACACCTATATCTAATGATTCAGGTTCATGTTTCCTAGGTTTTTTTTTTATGTGTTGTTGAGACTTTTTCAACCATTTTGGTAACCTATCCTACTGAGCCCTGTTTTTTGTGTGTGTTTTTTCCAAGGACATTCTGGGCATGTGAGACCTGAGGACTACAATAAACTCTAAGGAGCTCCATATTCATTACATCTTTCCTTTTGAGAATCTGGACAAGCTCCAATTAATTTAAGGATGGCTTGCAGACTATCTGAAGAAAAAGGTAGTTTGGGGAGTTTGTTGTGGTTATTCTGTCTTTGGCTTTAAGGACTTTAACTTCCTGCAAGAGCTCCTTTTTAAGACAGAATAGGAACCAGTTTCAAATCCTACAGATAATATATATATATATATATATATATATATATATATATGTATATATATATATATATATATGCACACATGCGCACACACACACATTTTCAATTTACAGAATGAATTTGAGCCCATCCTTCAAAAGTAGGCTCCAGTGAGGTCTATAACAGCAAGCATACTTGGTCCCCATTTTATAAATAAAGAATTAGAGATGCAAAACAATAAATTGCTTCCTTTGAAATCTCATAGCTACTTAGGAGAGAGAGAACAAACCTATGCCTTCTGATGAATAGGCCTCAAAAATTATTTCTACTTTCCTTTGTCAGACTAGTACTAAGTGCTAAGGATTTGTTAATGAGTAGTACCAACGTGATCTGTCATAGCCTTATTTTGGCAGACATAATTTCATTGTCCCTATCATTCCCTTATTAATAAATTTGAGGGTTTGTTATTTGAAATTGCTAAAAGATAGAATAAGAGACTCAAGGGCCTATGTTAAGCTATTTACCGGATTCCTAGCCTTCTACACCTTGTTTTTCCTTTTGTGTAGATTTCCTTAGCTGTCATTAATAACTGAATGTGTGTGTGTGTGTGTGTGTGTGTGTGTGTGTGTGTGTGTGTATACTAGTAGATATATATCGATTTCAGAGAGGAAAGGAGAGGGAGAGAGAAATAGAACATCAATGATGAGAATCATTGATTGGTTGCCTCCTTCATGCCTCCTACTGGGGATTGAGCCCACAACTTGGGCATATGCCCTGATCAAGAATCTAACTGTGGCCTCTTGGTTGATAGGTTGATGCTCAACCACTGAGCCACACCAGCACAACTGAGATTTTATATCACTGTAATGATTATTGGTTTCTCTGAATATCCTGGGACTCTGGTCATGTCCCATCTGTGTAAGCTGTTCAAGAAATGTCCCGTGTAGATTGACTATAAAGCAATTGTTTCCATTGGCAGTGCTCCAGCATCTGACTAACATGAATTAAAAGAGGAATCCTGCCCGACCAGCATGGCTCAGTGGTTGAGCATCGATCTTTATTGATTTCAGAGAGGAAGGGAGAGGGAGAGAAAGATAGAAACATCAATGATGAGAGAGAATCATTGATCGGCTGCCTCCTGCACACCCCCTACTGGGGATTGAGCCCACAACCAGGCATGTGCCCTTGACTGGAATCAAACCCGGGACCCTTCAGTGTGCAGGCTGATGCTCTATCCACTGAGCCAAACTGGCTAGGGCTAAAAATATATTTTAAAAGAGAAGAATTCTACAAAAGTAGGTGAGAGAGACACTTTGAGGTAAATTGTTCAGTTATTAAGAGTGCTTTATAAAAGAAGCCTGAGGCAATATGAAGAAGAGTTCTTATAGAACTCAGGATCAAACAATATTGGAGCTTTTCTAAGTAGCTTGATAGCTCTTTTGGTTGGGAAAGCTTTATCTGTTCCTTCTATTTTCAATCCCTTGATTTTTTGACCCTTGACTTTATTTTATGGTGAGAACACTAGAACATTAATAACCCACAATATAGAAGACTGCTCACTAGTAGAGACTGGAGAATAAAGTACAGTATGAGAATTTTGGTAATAATTCACCTCTAAATATCTATTTACGATGAGGTGAAATTCAAGGAAAAAGCTGGAATGAGTAGTAGAAGCATTTGCTTTTCTCTAGGCTGGTAGCTAGAATACAGAGCTCTCCACAGTTCTTAATCTCCACCCCTCAATCCACATGGAAAAAAAGGTTAGACATCACTTAATCTAATTATTAGTTGCTCTTTGAGACAGGCTTTCCCAGTATACTGCATTTCAGTAATTTATTTTTCTTTTCTCTCTTCTCCAGATCTTCCTCAGAAGAATAGGCTTGTTGCTTTACAGTGTTAGTGACCTATTCCCTTTGACGATCCCTAGGTGGAGATGGGGCATGAGGATCCTCCAGGGGAATAGCTCACTACCACTGGGCAACAACCCTAGGCCAGGAGGTTCTACCAAGATTCTCTCCTGGGCCCAGATAGGAAGGTGAAGTCTCAAGACATCCTCCACACATCAGAGGTGGGTAAGCTGTTCTTAAAAGCAAAATAAGGATACTGTCTTTAATTTTTCAGTATACATTGCATTTATATTTCCACTGAAATTATTTTGATCATAATGAACTGTGTCTGCTTTGGTAAAAATAGCTTACTAACTCACTTGGGAAGCAACTGTGTAGGAGATGGGTGAAAATGGTGGTGTGACAGAGGATGATTAGGTGGCTGCAGGTTGGGAGATGATTCAAGTGTAGTAAGTCCTGATTGTAAAGGACAAGACATTTTCCTGTTTATGCCATAGTTTCCCATTCTGTGAGGAAGTTGTATGAGTTTTACCTCTAAGGATCTAAACTCTGTAGAAATAGTTTCTATAACTCATAATTTGAATCTTCCCATAACTCTAGTGAGTACTCAGTTAATACTTCTTTATGGCACATATATAGTTTCCTTTGTTATTTTTCCCCTTTTTTGTAGCTCCTGGTTATTCCCTTTATAGTATCTACCAAATCGTTCATCCTTCTGAAAAGCAATCCAGAGAACGAGAAATTTGAACACACCAAAGGAAGATCAACATGCCTGGCATTCTAGCATTTTAGAATAGCAGAATAAAGTAAGTTGGTGTTGTAATTATGTGAGGACCTGTTTGGAGCTAATAGTTGTTTGTCGGATGTTTTTGTGCAATGGGCTATGGTGGTTTTTGTGCAGGAGGGGCCTGAATGTGAGATGGGAGGATGATCAGTAACCTACAAAGGCATACCTCGGAGATATTAAAATTTGGTTTCAGACAACCACAATACAGCAATAAAGTGAGTTGTAAGCTTTTTGCTGGTAGAGGAAGTTGTAAAAAATGCAACATCTGTGAAGCACTATAAAGCCAAGTGCAATAAAATGAGGTAAGTTATGCCGGTATTGCCAACTGGGTTCAATGAAGCAACTTAATGATTTATTAATCTATACCAGTTGTGTTAAGATTAGTCTCACCTTATCTGTTCTTTATCTTTACTGCATAAATTCTTTGCCACTCTTAGATGCCTAAATATATAGAAACTTAAAACAACATTTTTGTTTTGTTGCTGAAAGGGTGGCCCTTTTTCTTATATCTTCTTGTGAGAGAATGTATCTGCAGTAGTGTTAAAGGAAAAACCAGTGTTATAATTGTGATGGGTGGGAAAATCAAGTTAGTTTTCTAAAGGGGTGGGGAAAGATGAAGATAAAAAATGAAGGCATTGACTAGGACCTCTCTAATGGCCCTTTATAATAATATTCACTCACCTGTGGCATCTCATTTGGCTCTTGGAATTTCTTATAAACAGTTGTAGTAGAATATTAAAGAGGCACATATTCTGTGTTTAAATCCTCTGCCACTCATGTTGTTGTTACTATAATTGTTGATAGTGATATAAGTAGTATTGGTTCTAATCATAGCTTATTGTAGTTATTAATGTTCTTTTTGGTTTTCTTTTGTTTTCTTTGTGATGTTTCTCATGGCTGTTGTGCCCCTCACTATATCTTGTCTCTTCTACCTCTAATGCCTTGCCTTATCTCTTTCACTCAAGTGTGTATTTCTTTGCTTATCTATTTCTTCCTTGAATGTCTTTGGTCTTTGTTCTCTCAAGTGTCTTACCCAATTCTATGATCCTCTTGCTTATTTCTTCTGTGTATCTTTGTCTTGTTTTCTTTTTTGTTCATAAGAGTTGTTTGTGCCTTGTCTTAGATGTCTCTCATTTTTTCATTTTGTTACTAATTATCTTTGTTCTCCTAGCTCTTGTTCTTCTTTCACTGTTCTTCCCATTGCCTCTGAGTCTCATGCTATATGCTTTTTGCTCATTCCTTGTCTTGTCCACCTCTATTTTTCCCCTCTCTTTGTGAACTCTTGATTGTTCTTCATTCTCTCCTATTTTGTTAGTTTGACATTTTACCTATTTCTGATTCTGGCCTCCTTTCTGCTGTTTCTACTCTTCATCTTGGATTTCTCTCTTCTACATGTCCTTTCTGCCTCTCTTGGGCCATTTCCTTTCCTTTTTCCTGCTCTATGTGTTTCTTTGTTCTTTGTGTCTTTCCATTTCACCTTTCTTCTCTTCTCTCTGTTCTCTTGTTCTTTTGCTTTTTCCATCCACCCACCTTTGGGTATTTCAGCCTCTTCATGAGTCTGTGTATCCCACCTTTGATTTCCTGCAATCCTCTCTCCGTGCATATTTTTTGTATATGTGTGTGTGTACATCCATGTGTGCATGTTTGCGACAAAGGGGCTTCGTAACCCCTTCCCAATAGGTGCAGAGTGTCTTCTATCAAAATAAGCATTGCAGAGCTGTTCCTTATGCCAGGCCGTCCTGTGAGATAATTCAAAACTAGTAGAAGGCCCAAGTATCCAAAGACCTAAGATGTACAGAAGGTGGAAGGCCCATAATGGATATAATTCCCAACACAGAAGACAGAATTGAGACCTGTGGACTAAAGAATAAAACCTGTGTCCCAAGATAGATGGAAACCTCAGCCTTGAGACCATTAGAAGCCCTAGAGCCATTATGTACATAAAGAAGGTGGCCCTTGTCAGACAACTGAGTTGGATGGAAGTTCTCATGTCTTGAGTTAGACAAAAAGCTGAAGACCCAAGATGAAAGAACAAAGCCTATGAGTGGGGATACATGGAAAGCCTGAGACCTGAGTCACAAAACCTGAGATAAAAAAACTTAGCTTGAACACCGAAGACCCAAGGATAGGAGGTGTCACACACACATAAAGACCCAGGAGTCAAGCCTCTCTATGTGGACTTGAAGACCCAAGAGAGACAGATATCTTAAGACTAAATTAGGTGGAAAGCTGGAGTTCCATGACCCTGAATCTAGGAAGACTGGAAACCCCAAGACCAGAGGAAATCCCAATATGAGGACCCTAAACCTCAGCTCTATTCTGCTATCCTCCCTACACTTGGACATTTTCAGTTCTTCCTTTCCAGTATTTATACCTCCATTTAAGCCCACTAATTTTGTGATATCCTTTTTGATGTTGTTATTACCTTGAAGAGATATCTTGAGATTGGCAATATTTTGCCTGGACCAGTGTAAGGTTGTTTTTATTATAGTTTTGAGTCATTTATTAACTTTTAGGTATTTTTTAAACTTCTTTTTTTTTCATCTCCACTCCGTTTGAGAGAGACATATTAGTGAAATTGTATTTCAGTCCTCCCTTTTCCTCAGAAGCTCTAGGCTGATGAGAACAGGAAATTGTCAGGCTATGTAGAGAAAATGTAAAGAGATGCTCCAGGCCAATATGAACATTTAGATAGAAAATACACAGATGTGCCAGCCTCCTGAGAAGCACCAGCCAGTAATATATGATTTCTTTGAGCTTGGATGAACAAGATTCCTGGAATTTGGGATTCCTAGTGATGGTTAGAAAAAAGAATGAGTAGTCCTGGAACAGAGTGATGCCCCAAGGAGACAGCCTGAACTCCCTGCTCATAGTAGTGGCCTAATAATTTGATAGGCTGAACCAACCCTGCCCTAAGCTTTAATAGCAACCTCTGGGCTTAAAGGTGACAGAATTTGGAAGTAATTAGGTTTTAATCTTTCCTTGATTTTTCTCCCCCCTTATCATGAGGAAAGATAATTTAAATAATTGAGATATATATGAAAATAAGGTGTTTTCATTAATAGCGTATTGCCAGCTATGTACACTGTCAGTTTTGAAGCATTTTGTACATCAGGGATCATCACACTCTTTCTATAAAAGGTGAAATGGTAAATATTTTAGTCTTGGCAGGCCTATGGTCTCTACATTTCGCTTCTTCACCCCACCCCAATCCTTTAAAAAGGGAAACTATTCTTATCTCATTAGCCAAGTGAATTTGGTCTGTGGACCATAGTTAACCCTGATGTAAATGCTGAATAATATTAATTTCCTTGTGTGAGTCTGTCCCTGTTCTAGGCACTAAGGACTCAATGATTATTTATCATCACATCCAGGTGACCTAAATAAAAATAAGTGAATATGCTTTTAAACTATGAAAGTGCTTAAAGACTTATAAGTTTCAGAGCTGGTAAATATTGATTACATATCAACAGTATGTAATACTATGCAGATATTAGGAATTAAGTTATTGATCAATGAAAATTTCATATATTTGTAGCCATCATGTTTCTGCTGCTTTGGTGATTTTGAGTACATACAGTATTCCAAGTAGCAGAAAAGAAAACACATAGAAACTGCTTTTAAACTGTAAAATATACAGCGAACACAAGGGATCAAGCTATTTTGATGACTTACAATGGGTCAGATAACATGCTAGACACCACGGATAACAAAAAAAAAAAAACAATCTCAATATAGAAGTAAAATTTTCAGATAAGAAATGCATTTTAAAGTGGTTTGTAAACTAAAGCACTAAATATCAATGGGCTAAATGTTATGAATGAATGAATGAATGAATGAATATTAACTGCCTTTTATGTGCCAACTATTGTTTTGGGTTCTGTGAAATCTAAGGTAATACTCCCCAAGTAATAAGAGGGAGGTTTATATTGTAAGGAAATTAGATAATGCTTATTTTAATCAATCAAGCAAGACTTTACTGGTAATATCAGGTTATTACCTGATAACAGGAAAATGTAATGAATGACCTTGAGCTTCCTAAACTATAAAGTGCTGTGTAAATACAACATTAGGCATTTTCTCTGTGGATAAAACTTTTCGTGAGATAAACATTGTCTATAAAATTCACCCCCTATGAGAGCGGTAGTATAAATAGTTATACAAACTTGAGGGTTTGAATACTTGTTAAATGAAAGAATATCAGTTGCCTACTATGTGAACTCACTATTACAGGCACTAAAGAGATACACACATTTATAATTTTATTGTGCCTACAGTTTAGAATAAGGCAGTACATGTTAGTATTTTGTGAACTCTAAAGCACCATATAAATGTCACTATTGATTTTTCTCACTTGGTGCAAAGTACGATAAAAATTTGAACTATTAACTATTGAACACTCTGAATATAATATGTAAAAGATTAAATTTATGATGAATTCAAGACTGGACAATAATGTCTACTATGTGCTATGTGCCAGTCTTTTTGCTAGGCATCGAGGACCTGAAGATAAAACATCTTTATTGTGTCCTTGATAGCTGAACATAATGTATGAAGTCAATTTAAAAGTCTTGAACTGCCATACATATGTAAGCAATATCTCTTGTATGAATATTGATTATTTACTCTCATCCCCAGAGATAACAACTAGTGATGCAAAAATTCATCACCCTTATTTTTCATCACCAACCTGTAACAGAGATCTATGTTAGAAATCCTAGTGTTCTATATTGATATAAGGAATTAACTGTTGGCTTAATGAATGATGAATGATAACTTTTTATGAGGCTTAAAACTACACATGCCCTAATATATAAATATGATTTCATCCTTATGGGATGCTAACAGAAGGAAATAATGTAATAGGTGTGAGCTCCAGACTAAAAAGTACTTAACTACTGCTAGGCTTATTTAATGATAAAAACATTGGGAAAATAGAACTGTGCAAAGCAGTATGCTAAATGCTGAGCTACATGGAAAGATACAATCCAGATCAGAAAGCTACTTGCTTCCTTGCCTAATTGAGGAGATGGATTATTATTATTTTTTAAAGCAAGGTGTTCTTGTTCTCCATCAGTTTTTTAAATGCTGAATGCTAAAGATGGAGGTGAATGAGCTCCACCTTAGCCTGGCTTAAAGACATTTAAGAAGTAAAAATAAATGGCTCAGCAGTGCTTTTAGATTTCATTTGCTAAGCATAGCATATTTTATGTGCAATAAATCATTCTAGTTCCTGAGCATAAGAGCAGTGAAATGGACCTAGTCTAAAGGTCTTTAGATTGAACACAGATCATAGCTGCAGATCTGAAAATATCTTTGATTTTTTAGTAAATATTTGAGTGCCTGTTTTCAGGGAAGTACTATGCTCATTTAATGAGGTAGGTATGGATCAGAAATCCCATTGACTTGCTTTGGAGATTAAAAAAAAGAAGAAAAAAGTCATGGTCCTTTTAATTTAATATGATATTTTTCCCTAGTTCTGGATAGTCTCAACTTCACATGCTCAGTGACCTAAATTAAAGCCAGTAGACTGTTAAAAAAGGCTCAAGATTTCTCCTTTAATTCATTAAGTTTCTGCTTCTATTATAGTTTAAGACAAGAATTAAGCTGAAACAACTGGTTTTAAAAATACTTGCTCATTGGCCTAGCTTAGAGTCAGGAAGCCACTTGAGCAATAAAAACGATTTTTTTTTCTGTAAAAATTTATTCACTCTGAATAAAGTGCTGTCCTTACGTGCTGAGGAGAGTTAAGAGATTCCAAAGACCAAACTGCACTTTCATTTCACTAGCTTATGGTTGAAACACCAAGATCAAATTTTATTACTGCAGGTCTTTCATTGAGCAACTATGATATTAAGACACTGAGAAGGAATGATTAAATAGATCATCTTCTCTTTGACATGTTTTGTAGAGTGGGAATGAGAGAGCTTCTTATTTATTCATACAAACATTGAAGAAAATGATGCTAAAAGAAATAGATCTGGTACAAAAGGCATTTTATCTTGGAGATGCAATAAAAAAGGAATGGGATAAAACAAACAGAAGTATCTATTTCAAGGCATTGTGCTAATTTCTAGACAGAAAACAAAAAAGTTCTTAACTAAAAGACACTTGTTTTTAACTAGCTTGGAGACTAGAATATAAAAGGTTACTTTTCATTCGCTTTTTTTCATTCATTCATTCTACAGGTATATTTGAGTGCCTATTTTATATAAAGTAATTTGTTAGATACTCACTTGGCCCAAGAGACATGAAAAATGTATGCTTTCTCAGGAAAATTTTTAAAACTTTGCTTTTGGGTTGTTTTCTTGTTAGGGGTTGACTTAGACCCTGAGTAACATTGTGTGGTTTAATTCCTACTCCATATTTCTTCTATTACTCTGGCCACTACAATAAGCAGGGTTTTCCACTGAAATAGCTCCTTAAGTTCCAGGAACCCTCTTTAGACCATTTTTACTAGCTCATGTAAAATGATTGGCTACTGTTGGATAGAAGGAGAGAAGACAACTAATTCCCAAACCCCAGTGTCAATGGTACCAGCCTTGGAGAACCATTCATACTCAAGCCACAATTGGTTTTGAAACATTTAACAGTTTTTTCTATTTTCAGTTCTTTATCCTTTACATTCTGACAAATATACACTGCCTAAATGGATCTGAGGAACAATCCTCAGATAGTACATATCAAGATTGGAGATGGAGACATGATTTTTCTTTAACAACAGATTTTGACTTAAACTTTAGAAATTGCCTCTCAGTATCAAAACCTGGTCATGAAAGGACTTATGTATGGCGGAATATGGTCAGTGAATCAAAGTGGCTTAACAATTTACCAAGCTTAAATTTTAAAAGTAATAAAAATGAGAAATAATTGGCAAAGATTGGAGGGAAAAATACCAAACAAAAAATTAAAAACCCAAACCTTTAAATCCAGGCCCCACAGGGCTTTGACCTTTTCTATTTTTAAATCACTCACAGAGGGTGGGATAGGAGGAAGAGTGAAAGAAAAGGTCAAACCTGTTTCTAAGGGCAGCCTGCCTATTTTGGGGTTGGTCTTTAAGTTTTTGAGAAACACCCTTTTGGCAGAATGATGATATTATCAATTGAGTCTTGAGTTAGATAATTAATGTGATTTATCAATTAAATCAATTTGGCCTCCATCATAAAGTAGTGTTAAATCTAAAAGCAAAGAGAACTTTACAGTTCACTGTAATTTATAATACTTTAAAACAATATATACTTGAGTTTACATGGCAAGCCATCAATAATATGCATAAATGGAGAAGAAAATAAATGTGGAGGTAGCACATTTGAGAATTTGGGAGGATTTTCTGATTTTTGCTGTGTACATTTTAATTTTGCCATCAGGTACATCTGTAATGTTTGACTTTTAATATGTAGTATCAGCTGGACTCAGTAACACTCCTTTCTTCAGTTGGGGGTGGGTCTTCATTTTTGGAAAGTGCAAAGAAAAAAGTAACTACAGGCCTTCCTTTTGCAGTTTCTGGCATCTTGAGACTACCACTACTGATAAAACAAGAATAAGAGAACATGCTACCATCATCTGATTTTTTTGGCATAAATAAAGTAGTAAACAAATCCATTTTTGTAAGGATGGCTTTATCTCCACCCTTCTACCTCAAAGGGAATATATGCCAAAATGCTTCATTAAATGAAAGAAACACTGACTTGTGAACAGATGTGAAATGAGAATCTCAGCCTTGGGTGATTTGAAGATTGACAAATCTTGCTCAGCATGGGTGACATCAAAAAGCAATCTAAACCCATCACATGACACAACTGAGATAAATTGGGGAGTATTTTTTCTAATGTCAAATAAAAGCTAATGTTTTGAAAACTATTTTGATGTGACAAGTTCTGCCTCATTGTTTCTTCACACGTTATTTCCTCCCCCCCCTTTTACTAATTTGGGTGATTAATAAATTATTTGTGGTCTTATAACCAGACAAACGATGGGTCCGTGCTGCCTGTCTACTTAAGCCAGTGAAGCAGAGACAGGGTTGAATCATATATGAGTGTTTATTCCAAAACCGTTGGCACCAGCAGTGTGGGAGAGCAGCAGCTTTGTCACAAAAATCTGCTCTGCAGCTCACCATAAGTCAGGGGCTTATATAGGAAAAGCACAAAGGAAAAGTAGGCAAAAGGGCCATTTACAGATATGCAAAAGGACTGGGGTCTTCAAAGGGCTTAGTGATATGCAAGGGCTGGGGTTACATGGGGAAATAGCCAAAGGGAATGCCAGATGGGCAGTTAAACAGGTAAGCAGGTTTGCAAAGGCCTGGCATTCTGTAACAAATCTTTGTTAATCTTTGCATGATAATAGGCAGTTCCAAGTGGGGGTGGGGGTGGGGAGGGGGAAGGGCTGCAACTCCAGGTCAGCTCCAGCCAGGGTAGAATTGCCTTTGCCATTTAAAAAATGGTTAAGATTTGATTTAAGAGCATGATTAAGATTTCTTAAAATACTAGTTGGTTCCCCACATTCTATTTCATTTCACCACTGCTGTTTATCTCATATCTATGAGATTTGTTTTCTATCAATTAAGACTTGTCAGAAAGATTAAAGTAGAATATTCCTTTAAATTCCTCACAATTATGGTTATGCACAACAAATAATGTATTACTACCTGATTCTCTAGAACTGGCTCACCTCTTAATCTATCCCATGTATAGCCCTGGAAGTGGCATTCAGGCCTTTTATCATGCTACTAGAGGCCTGGTGCATGAAATTCGTGCACTGGGGGGTTGGGGGTGTCCCTCAGCCCAGCCTGCACTCTCTCCAATCTGGGACTCCTCGGGGGATGTCCGACTGTTGGACATCCCTCTCACAATCCGGGACTGCTTGCTCCTAACCGTTCCCCTGTTTGATTGCCCCTTATGACTTCTGCCCACCTGATCACTCCCTAACTGCTCCCCTGCGGGCTCTATTGCCCTCCCC
This sequence comes from Eptesicus fuscus, assembly GCF_027574615.1. Classification (NCBI taxonomy): domain Eukaryota; kingdom Metazoa; phylum Chordata; class Mammalia; order Chiroptera; family Vespertilionidae; genus Eptesicus; species Eptesicus fuscus. The sequence continues at coordinate 56,612,378 of NC_072473.1, read as the reverse complement.
TGCCAGCCTGGTCGCCCCCAACTGCCCTCCCCTGCCAGCCTGGTCACCCCGGTGGAAGCCTTTCAGAGCAGCAGCCTTGGACCCCTCCCACCCCAGCAGGGCTGAGGGAATTCCAGCCGCAGGCGTACCCTCTGGCGCAGTTGCAGGAACCCCAGAGGCAGGTGTGCTGAGCGTCCGCCAGGCCTCCCGCCCTCCCATGTAGCAGCTGGCTCTGCCCCCACTGTGTGTGCTGCCATCTTGTGATGGCATGGCGTGAGGGTCAATTTGCATATCATCTTTTTATTATATAGGATTAGCCAGCCAGGTCACTTCTATATCAAGAAAGCCTACCATTACCAGCATAACAAAAATGGTTAAAACAATACATTCTGCAGGGATATACAGGTGGAGATTGTTACAATCCAGTGCCATGGGTGTGTGAAGGTCTCTTGGTTTTGGCCCTATGATGTTTCTGAGGCATAAAGACAGTAATCCTAAGGAACAAGGCCCCTTGGTATTGTTGGCAGCAGTATGAATAAACAGTACCCCACATATCAGAAACTAACCAGCCAGCAGCTTAGCATGTCCATTACTATAAGGGAGGGAGAAATTATGAGCACAATTTATATTTTAGTTATTAGATACTTAAAGACAATAACTAGAACACCCAGTAAAAGTCAGACACTCACTACAAGTTACTGCAGCAAATTTTAGAGAAAACATTCCTGCATCCTTTTCCCTGACGGTGGGTTCCAACATATAAACATCCCTATTCATGACTTTATTCCCTAAATGAATAGAATAATTCTATATATTAGCAATACATGTCCCAACTCCTACTAGGTAAAGGTCCATCTTGCATAGGTTCCTCAATTGCCAGCTTCATAGCAGTTGGGAGTGACAAGATTCATGTCTCAGGATCCTGTCCATTTCTCCTCTTGTTGGCCTATTGTCCTTACCCTGCTTATGTCTGTCCAACTGCCTACCACATCCCCTCAAGAATCTTGGCTCTGAATTCTTTCATGGGAAAGGAACACAGAGTCTCTTCTGAAACTGCTTCCTGCTGAGGTGGGGCAATGGTTTCTCTCAGAGCCAAGAGGTCTTTGCTGTCAGAGGGACAATGAGGCTGGGGCACAGAAGGGGGTGGCAATGATGTCTGGAGGTGATATTCTCTAAGTGTGAATACGGCTTGTAACCTGGTAGAGAGACTGTGTTATAACAGTATTATTGGGCAAAAGTTAGAACAGAAAGAATTACAATAAATGGTCTGGTGAACGGAAAAAAACTCCACACATTTCAGTCCTAATAATTCCCGATTGAAACACAATATTCTCCCTTAAAATTGCCCTCATTTTCATTACAGTGCCAAATTAAGGCTAGTTTCAATTTGGCCTGATCACTTGCATGAATACCATAAGAATAATGGTTGATTATATAGGCTTTTAAATATATACTAGACTAGAGGCCCAGTGCATGATTGAATCATGCACGTGTAGGGTCCCCTACACGCTTTCGATCACGGGGGAGCTGGGTGCCTGTCCGCTGGTACACCGGTGCGGCGGAGGCTTCTGAAAGGCCTGGTGCACCAGCGGACAGGCTCCCAGCTCCCATGCTTTTGATGGTCCACGGTGGGACGTGAGCTCGCTGCCCCAGAGGCCCCTTCTGTGCCGCAGCACAGCCATGGCGCAGATGCTGAGCTCGAGCCACCGCTGGCAACGCGAGCTCAGCATCCCGCCGGCCCAATCGGCCACCCCGGCCACCCGGATTCCCGCTCCCCCCCCCCCCCCGGCCAACCGCGGGCATAGCGAAGGTAGGGTCAATTTGCATATTTGTCTATTATTAGGTAGGATGCCTGGTGCATGAAATTTGTGCACGGGGTGTCTGTGTGTGTCACTCAGCCCAGACTGCACCCTCTCCAATCTGGGACCCTCGAGGGATGTCTGACTGCTGGTTTAGGTCCAATCCCACTGGGATCGGGCCTAATTGGGCAGTCAGACACCCCTCTCACAATACAAGATACTGGCTCCCAACCAATCGCCTGTCTGCCTATCTGATTGCCCCTAACCACTTCTTCCTGCCAGCCTGATCACCCCTAACAACTCCCCTGCCAGTCTGATCTATGCCTAATTGGTCCACTGCTGGCCTGATTGCCCCTAACTGCCCTCCCTTGCCAGCTGGTTGCCTGAAACTGCCCTCCCCTGCCAACCTGGTTGTCCCCAACTGCCCTCCCCTAGGGGCCTGGTCATGCCTAACTGCTCTCCCTTGCTGGCCTGGTCACCCCCAACTGTCCCCTGCAGGCCTGGTCCCCCCCCAACTGCCCTCCCCTATAGACCTGGTCACCCACAACTGCCCTCCCCTGCAGGCCTGGGTCCCCCCCTCCACTGTCCTCCCCTGCAGGCCCTCAACTGCCCTCCCCTGCTGGCCCAGTAACCCCTAACTGCCCTCCCCTGCAGGCCTGATTGCCCCCAACTGCCCTCCCCTATAGGCCTGGTCACCCACAAGTGCCCTCCCCTGCAGGCTTTGGTCCCCCCCAACTGTCCTCCCCTGCAGGCCTGGTCACCCCCAACTGCCCTCCCCTGCTGGCCCAGTCACCCCCAACTGCCCTCCCCTATAGGCCTAGTCCCCCCCCCCCCCCAACTCCCTTCCCCTTCATGCCTGGTTCACCCCCAACTGTCCTCCCCTGCAGGCCTGGTCGCAACCAACTGCTATCCCCTGCTGGCCCAGTCATCCCTAACTGCCCTCCCTCGCCAGTCTGGTCACCCCTAACTGCCCGCCCCTGCCAGCCTGGGTCTCCCCCAACAGACCTCCCCTGCAGGCCTTGTCACCCCTAACTGCCCTTCCCTGCAGGCCTGGTCCCTCACAATTGCCCTCCCTTGCTGGTTTGATCGCCCACAACTGCCCTCCCCTGCTGGCCATCTTGTGGTGGCCATCTTGTGTGTTGGAGTGATGGTCAATTTGCATATTACCTCTTTATTATATAGGATATCTTAAATAGAAATCTTAAATTTTAGGTGACAAGTAAGTACTTAACATTTCTCATATATATATATATATATACTTTCCTGGAATCTTATGGTCCAGCATTAATTAGTCCCACAAGGCAAAGAAGCTGAGCCACTTAACTGCCATCAGGCTTGCCTGCAATAATACCTGTACTCCTGGGTGAATTCCTCAAGTTCTTGAGGCCCACAGTGATGTCTTGAGGTTCTTTCCTTGCCAGCTTTCAGGAAAGTAACCTTCGTTCATTCCCTGGAAAGATTGCTATGAACCATGTGACCTGGCAAGCTACTAGGCTTTCTCCAAGGTGCTCTTATTGCCTTCATTTCTTAAAGCTTTCTGGTGACAACCAGAGTCCAGGCATTTTACATATGACATTCCAAAGTCCTTAGTTAATACAACCACATTTGGAAACTGGTCTTATTGAATTCATGCAAAGAAATGCATTGCCATGACTCACTCATTAAGAATTGACAAATTCTGTGGAAGGATCAGATGGGGAGAAAAATATTAACCAAGTTGTTTTAAAAATGCTTCCTTATATCTGAAAAGCAAAAAGATTAAGAACCAGCAATACTTTCAACAAAAGTTAAAAAAACTATATAATTATTTTCAGTTCATTGAGTCCCATAATCAAATTTTGTTTCTCCTGATTTTTCCTGTCAATACTTCTATAAATTCAGATATTCCATAGAGTTGTAATAAATTTCATCCATTTCAAAGGGGATGATCTGAAAATGTCAGAGACCTTTCCATGGATTCCTCAGAAGATATACATCTTTCCAGATGCATTATAACAAAACAGCGACTGTCTCTAAATGACAAGAAATTTAAAATGACAGTTATGGATTTTATTATATTGCAAAAGACATGGAATCTTATCCTTTCTGCAAAACACAGTATTCCACAATATTTCAACTATCAATTAGTTATAACTGAAAGCATATCAGAATCTATTTAATATGCATATATAAATAGAATATATTATGTCTTTATTTGACAAAGCTTCCCATGTACCTTAAGTATAAAATATCCCTTCATAAAAAGAGAAAACAAATCCTTGAGGCATTCCAAGGCCTATTGGAATGACCTAAAGCCAATTCTAGTTAAAAAAAAGTTTCTTAAAATTGAAACCCTGGGAAGATTGTTAAACTTATTTTACCAAAAGATTATTATCATCATTATTATGAAAAAGTATTAGACTATTTATTCATTCAAAATGACAAAAAGGGTATTAAACACAAACATAGGCTAGCAAAACTTTACTTCCCATAATTTAGAAGATCACCTTTTTTTAAAGTAATTAAGTTCCTGATTAAAATAACACAATATATAATTATTTCAATACTTTATGTAACTTTTGCTTCCTAGGCAAATACAGGAAAAAACTTTTTCCCTTTTAACAGACAGGAGAAAGACTAAACAAATTCTGTATTAGTTTACTTTAGATTCATTTATCTAATTAAACTTATTCAGATTACCTGTAATTTCTTTTTAAGATTTCTCTTCACAACCCTATAACTTTTATTATTATCTCTATAAATCTCATTATTAATTTAGCTTCAGAACAACTTAATTTCCTTTTCCCTTCAAAAATGCAAATATATACTTCATGTCTTCTATTACTAAAACCATATAATTTCTTTTCAATTAGTTAGAATTTTTAACTCTTAGAAATCTTAAATTTTAGGTGACAAGTAAGACTTAACATTTCTCAGATTATCAATACATTCACATTGTTAAGAGATATATTTCAAATAAAATACAAGACAGATTCATTAATAGATTCAAATCCATCTTCTAGATTCTCTATAATAAAAATCCAAAAGTAGGCAAACTCAGATTAATTAATATTTCAGTATCCTGTTATTTCAAAATACCTAGATATTTAGTTTTTATTATTTAACCCAGTGACATCTATTTATTATATCTTAACAACATTGAAATTTTAAAGCCAATTATTATTACCCAAGGCATTTTCTTGATAAATTTTGTGACAGCATGAAATCTTGCATATAAGCAGAGATCTTAAAAACAGAAAACAAACAAACAAACAAAAACCCTACAGTAAATAAATGAGTCCTCTCAAAAGGATGGACTGGGATATTAGTCTTAGAGAATCTTATCTCACATTAACTCAGCACAGCAAAATGACATTTGGTTCTGAGTGGCACAAAGCCCACACAGCACAGAGATAGAGGATACCCTATGTTCATAAAACGACAAAGAAAGCTAACAAAATACATCAGCAACCAAAGTTACGTTACAGACAGACAGACAACTCTCAAAATTCAAACCCTGAATTTCTGGCCACTGATGCCTTAAAGTTCCTGCAATCCCTGACATGGGGGTTCAGCCTGTCCACAAGCAAAGCGGGAAGTGCCCCATCCTTAAATTAACCCAAACAACAAAGAGGTACAAAGCAACAATCAACAAAGACATTCTTATATATAATATTTACAGGCTCACACAACCTACAGACAAGCTTCACATGGAGCTCCTTGTCTGTCCAGCTACAGGCACCACAGAATGCTCTGCATTAATAATAAAACAAAACAAAACACCACAGCAGAGCAATGTCTCTCATCCCAGAGGGGATCAGGCTAAGGGATCGGACACCCAGCCAAGGACTGTTGGAGGTCCCTTTTGCCATCCGGAGCTCATAGGGCTCAGGTAGATGAGAGACAGTACAATGCCTTCCCTGCCACCACAGTACACTCAGTACACTCAGCACACTCAGCTTCCCTACATAGAAGTCCAGACAAGAAGCAGCCACTGCTTCTCGTGCCATACAAACACACTTGATTCCTCTTACAAAAACGTTTGATTCAACTTACATCTTCAGTGAGATGACAGGGATTGTTGAGGTTGTGGCCGGGACTCAAAACAGGAAAATTCCTGGCAGCACTGCAAATAAGAGTTCAGGCTTCAGCTCCAGGAGCCCCTAGTCCAGGCAGCAAGCGGGATCCCTGGTACTCATCACAGTGGATTCCTTACCTATATCCCTTATGGACAAACGATGCGTCCGTGCTGCCTGTCTACTCAAGCCAGTGAAGCAGAGACAGGGTTGAATCATATATGAGTGTTTATTCCAAAACCGTTGGCACCAGCAGTGTGGGAGAGCAGCAGCTTAGTCACAAAAATCTGCTCTGCAGCTCACCATAAGTCAGGGGCTTATATAGGAAAAGCACAAAAGAAAAGTAGGCAAAAGGACCTTTTCAGATATATAAAAGGACTAGGGGTCTTCAAAGGGCTTAGTGATATGCAAGGGCTGGGGTTACATGGGGAAATAGCCAAAGGGAGTGCCAGATGGGCAATTAACAGGTAAGCAGGTTTGCAAAGGCCTGCAGGTATGCAGAAAGGGCTGGGGATCTTCAAAGGGCTGGCATTCTGGTTTCTGTAACAAATCTTTGTTAATCTTTCCATGATAATAGGCAGTTCCAAGTGAGGGTAGGGGTGGGGGTGGGGGAGGGGGAAGGGCTGCAACTCCAGGTCAGCTCCAGCCAGGGTAGAAGTGCCTTTGCCATTTAAAAAATGGTTGACAGAGCATGATTAAGATTTCTTACAATACTAGCTAGTTCCCACATTCTATTTCTTCCCCCTTTCAGTCTCATTTCTAACTTCATTTTCTTTGGTCAGGAATACGAAGAAGCACAAACCCAATAAACTGAGAAGCAAAAACATTTTGAGGAAAGGTCAGGATGGGACTAGGGCATGAAAAACTATTTGTAAGTTTGTGACAAGTAGGATGTATTCAGGAAGGAAATCACTTAATAAAGAAGTGAACAGGCCCAATGCCTCAGTATGTGCAGGGATCATTGGTGTTCCTTGAATTCTGAGTGACTAAAGACCCAAATGTTAGATTGATGACTTCATAGTTATGTGATTCAGTGCAGTCTTTATAGGCAAGAGTTTCTATTCCTTTGTTGGCAATTATACTAGTGGCAGCTTCTATTTCCTTGGGTGGACTTCCAGTCTTATCATTTTATACTTACTGTTTAGTTTGCTGTACCTTTGGTCCTCAAAATGCTCATTCTGTTGTAATCCTGGAATGGAGAGGAAATGACAAGTACCATTTTTTTCTATTTAGTGAGGAAAGATCAGACAGCAATTTTAAAAAGGGCAGCAGGAATATTTAGAAAATAAGGTATTTGATAGTACTCTTTCAGCTTTTGTATTTTCTATGGGTTAAAGATGGGGTGATCAGTGCTCCTAGTTATATTTTTTCCATGCTAAGCCACCCCCACAGATTAATTTGTGCCTCTGGTCAGATTATTACTCAACTCTTGGTCATGAGAAGTTTTTCCCTGATTTCTTTGGGACTACTGGACTTAGGCAAGCTAACGCTGTTGAAGAAGACCAAGAAGACCAAGGACGCTTTTGAGGAAGTTGGAGGGACACTGTTTAATAACGCCAGCGGACTCAGGGAACAGCCTTCCAAATCTGAGTGAAGGAACACGCATGGGGCCCTCCCTTATATCTCCCTCCCTGTGCTCTTTGTCCCACAAGCATGGATTATGCTTCCGGTACTTTTCTTGGGCCTTGCAAGAAGGCCCCCAGGTGTTGGGGGTCTCCAGGCCATATCTGGTGGTCTGGCCTGGCGTCAGAGTTAGGAGCCCTCCCTCTGGGCAGTGTACTGTCCACAGTCCAATGGCCTCTGTAACCGGTTCTGCAAGACCAGTGTCTGGGAAAGAGGTAGTGACTTAATTATAGGTTATCAGGAATGTACACTGAGCTTACTGGCCTGGATTCAGATCACTAACCCCAAATATCAGGGCTACATTGGAATTAGCCTTTTTTGCCTCCTCAACACCATTTGAATTTGAAAGTTGTGTAATATAGGTTGGGTCTAATATTTAATCAGCCATTTTGTTAGCTATGAGTGGGCAGTAAAGCTGATAGTTATAGGTGCAACTTCTAAAAAAGATGAAGGAGATCAGGAAAAACAATTGAAGGACCTTGAGATAGTTCCTAGGAATTCTACTAAATGATGCACCAAGACATTTACATGGCCTGGCAACCAAATGACTAGGTCTGACACCTTCAACCTCTCAGTTGTATTGCTTTCCTTAGGTTGGTAAAAGCAATCTCATGAGGGGTTCTTATTGCCAATAGTTCCTAGTTTTGCCATAGTCTTTCACCCACTTACCAGCATTCCTAATGATTTTCCATTTACCCAATCTGGTTTCTTTTCCCTGTGTACTCTAAATCAAAATCATAACTTGGCTGGAGTGAAAGTTCTCATCATTTGAATGCAAAAGGGAAGATCAAAGGAGGGTGGAAAAGAACTTGGATTTGAGGGGACTTGCAGATAGCTTACTACTTAGGTAGATTCCTGTCACTTTGTGAAACAGCGAGGAAGCAGAATTTGCAGGTAGGATGAAAAACTGGGGAAGAAAAATATGTGGAAGAGGAATGTTAAAGTGTGAACGAAAGGAGCCACATGCTAACCTGACAAGCTCAGGGGAGGCCTACGTGGCAGTCTTGCAGACTCAGAGACCTGAAATAACCACAAAGGATGGTTTGAAAATTAAATATTTAACTACAAACAGGTTATAGTGGGTAGTCATGTCCTAGTCTGATATCTTCCCTGACAAAGATCAACTTAGATCTTTCCTGAGCCCATTTGCCTTTTTGCCTCTAAGATAACATATCTGTGAGATGTCTGGTAACTTCCTTTTTACCCGGGACCCCTCAGGGCACAACAAATGGCACAGGGACATTCCTTCATTGTTATTGTTATCAAGTTAATTGTCAACTGTTAATTACGTTAAAGTATCCTGTATCTATCTCTGTAAGAGAAGCACATGTCCATCATTTCACTTTTCACCCAATCCCAGAGGTTTCCCCGCTTTGCTTTGTCCCACCTCCCTAATCTGTCACCAATGGATTTCATGTAACTCACCTAAGTCCCTTTTCTTTGATTTCAATGTATAAATATAGATGTAACCCTGCATTCTCCGGAGCATTATCTCAATTCATTGAGGTTCTGCTTCCAGGCATATGTCGACATTTTGGCTCAAATAAACTCACTAAAATTCTTTACAGGTTTCAATGGTTTTTTTGTTAACAAAAGGTAGGTTGGGTTGTGAGAACCTCACTTTATAATCTATAAGAACCATTTAGATATATCCCTCAGGCCAAAAGTAAATCCTCTTCCCCTTTCTTTGGAATTTTTACATAGCTGATTTTGACAATATCCCTGGAAGGCCAACTGCGTTATAATGAGAATAGAGAAAGGTGTGGAATGCATATATGGCAATGAGCTATTGTTTTCTTTCCCCACCCTCAAAAAACATTTGACAATAGTGCTGAAGGTTAAGAAATTGATATTCAATTACTATGCAGTCTCAAGCATAGTTCGGTTTTACTACAGTTAAATTCCACTGGAATGTGGAATTTAACGGTAGTAAATTTTTGCTTTGGTGCATACAGTGTTAGCCATGTAATTCTCATTAGGGTAATCATAATTCTGTATATAAATGTACATGATGTATATGTGGCACCTAAAATCTGTAGAACATGACTTGCTCAAGTGTCAGTATAAACATTGTTGAGGTGAACCCAGATGTAAGATCACATAGTTTCGAAACTGTTGCTTACTATAAATTCTCTACATAGTTTCTTTTATGAGAAGGGGTACATTCTTATCAGGAATGAGTGAGTTATGAGTAGCTTTTAATTGGGAATAACTCTCCCTAATCATAGCTAACCTTTAGGAAACTACTTCATATCATCATGCTTATCAGGAAATATAGTCTTATGGAATGTGCAAGGGCATGGATTATAATTGCAATAGCAGCCTTGGGAAACATTGACTGATTTTATATTTTCCTATTGCCACTTAATGAATACAAATTCACTGAATCTCTTTGTTTTTATTTTTCATCAGTAAAATAGGGATGTTGCATATCTTATAGAGTTGTAGTGGTCTTTAAATTAGAATATACATGTAAGCACAACAGTGTGTGTGTGTCAAACAGTAAGCAAATTAATGCTGGATTTTAAAAAATATAAATATTTTTTATTGATTTCAGAAAGGAAGGGGCAGGGAGAGAGAGAGAGAGAGAGAGAGAGAGAGAGAGAGAGAGAGAGAGAGAAAGAGAGAGAGAGAGAGAGAGAGAGAGAGAGAGAGAGAGAGAGAGAGACATCAATGATGAAAGAATCATTGCTTGGCTTCCTCCTGCACACCCCACACTGGGGATCCAGCCAGCAACTCAGCCATTTGCCCTGACCAGGAATCTAACAGTGACCTGATTCATAGGTCAATGTTCAAGCACTGAGCCATGCTGGCTGGGCTATTGCTAGATTTTATATTTTCTAGCTATATGGTTGAATTGGGCAAGACTACCTTTTGGTGACTCACTGGCTCATTATAAATGGGTTTCTTATGGGATTTGGGTTCAGAAGTCATGTGGTGAGCATTTTCCTAAAGAATTGGCCAGGCCCAGCCAGCATGGTTCAGTGGTTGAGTATCAACCTATGAACAAGGAAGTCAGGGTTTGATTCCTGGTTAGGGCACATGCCTGGGTTTCCTGCTTGATCCCCAGTGTGTGTGTGGGGGGAGTGGGGTTTGCAGGAGGCAGCTAATCAATGATTCTCTCATCGTTGATGTTTCTATCTCCCTCTCCTTTCCTTTCTGAACTCTCTCTCTCTCTCTCTCTCTCTCTCTCTCTCTCTCTATATATATATATATATATATATATATATATATATATATATATTTTTTTTAAAGAATTGGCCAGAAAGCCTTGGAGAAGTGGCAGTTTGCCCATGATATTAATGTTATTTTTACTCAGGTAGTCATCTTGGACCTTTCGGGAAGAACTTGTCATTTTTACTGTTTGTAACTACATGGTTCCAAGGGGACAGATTCTATTCAAGTGAGAGAATTACGAAAAATGTCAAGGACAGGATTTGAAGTATGGAGTTTTTAATACCTCTCCATATGGAGGTATTAAAACTCTGTATGTGAATAACATTTTATCTCAACTCAAAGCAGATACAGGGGACTATTTAGTAAATCCTGTAAGTCTTGTTAGGCAAAGTAACCCACAGTATTTAGCTTGTAGACATAGAATAGTTGAAATCTTTGTCTGTAAAGAGGTAGTAAGATCATGAGAGGCATTTGTCAGAGTACTTTGGATGATACCATTTTATTGTTTCAAATCCATCTTCTCACTGTCAACCCGTTCTTGATTTAATAATCATTGTAAAGAATGGGTCTTGTCCAGCTGGTGTGGCTCAGTTGTTGATTATAGTCCTATGAACCAAGAGGTCATTGGTCAGGCCATATGCCTGGGTTGCAAGCTCGATTCCCTGGTAGGGGATATGCAGGAGGTAGCAGATCAGTGATTCTCTCACACCATTGATGTTTTTATTTTGCCCTCTCCCTTCTTCTCTGAAATCAAGAAAGAAAGAAAGAAAGAAAGAAAGAAAAGAAAGAAAGAAAGAAAGAAAGAAAGAAAGAAAGAAAGAAAGGGTCTTAGCTAGGAATTAAGTTAGTTTTGAACTATAAGAAGAAAAAGACAGAAATGGATTTGAGCTGTCCTTCCTATATAAGCTGCTGCCTCCAAAGGGAAGAGAATGGAACAGAATGTAGCAGGAACTGTCTAATATTGGCTGAACTACACACTGATGGAAGACATTTTTTGGTAAAAGCTATTACCTGTTTTTTATATACTAACTAGAGGCCCGGTGCATGAAATTTGTGCACAGGGGGGGGGTGTCCCCTCAGCCCAGCCTGCACCCTCTCCAATCCCAGGGATTGGGCCTAAACCCGCAGTCGGACATCCCTCTCACAATCCTGAACCTCTGGCTCCTAATTGCTCACCTGCCTGCCTGGTCACCCCTAACTGCCCTCCCTTCCGACCTGATCGCCCCTCACTGCCTCTTTGTGCCAGCCTTATTGCCTCTAACTGCCCTCCCCCTGCTGACCTGGTCACCCCCAAATGCTCCCCCTGTTGGCCTAGTCACCCCTCATTGCCCCCCTGCCAGCCTAATCGCCCCCAACTGCCCCCCCCACCGGCCTGGTTGCCCCATACAACCTGCTGTTCAGTTGTTTGGGGTCATCCCTCATTAACACCCCTGCCGGCCTGGTTGCCCCACGCAGCCTGCTTGTTCGGTAGTTTGGTCATCCCTTACTAACCCCCCTGCAGGCCTGGTCATAGGCAGCCATCTTGTGAGGGTGCGAGGGTCAATTTGCATATTACCTCTTTATTATATAAGACTAGACATCTATTTAGGATTTTTAAGGTAAGGGCTCTAGCCATGGACAGCTAAGCAGTTGAGAAGCAGGACCTGATATATGGGACTTACCTGAACTGTAGCCAAATGTGAATGACCACTGGTTACTGTGGATGGCAGGCTGACTTTGGAGAGGACCCAGAATAAATAGTAAACCCCACAGTTTTCAGAAGGGAGTATGCTAGATTTCTATAGGATTTATAGAAAATAGCTCTAGTAGCAACAGCCTCATTAGGCACTAGATTAATCTATTCTGAAAAAGCTAACTAAGCAAAAGACAAAGAAAACCCCCAACCAATTATGATTTCCCTTCCAAATCTAGTCTAGAATCAGTCCCTTTATTTCTTCTCTTCTATGTCTTACCCTTTCCCTACATTGTTATGATAGCACATTGCCCCGAAAACGTCTGAGTGATCTATAAACACCCCCTAGATTAAGTAGTGTATAAATATGCCATGTGGAAAAGAACAAACTAGAATAGCTCCTTCTAGTCAATACCAAGATTATGCTAAGTTAGGCACTTGTACCATCTTATGCCATTCTTTTTAATTGTTATTATTGTTTATAAACAAAAGTAATTTATTTCTCACATTTTTAGAGTCTGAAAGTCTGAGACCATGATGCCACCATGGTGTAGTTGTGGTGAGAGTCCTCTGGGTTGCAGGATGCCAAATTCTAGTATATATATATATATATATATATATATATATATATATATATATAGCCTATCTAATAAAAGACTAATATGCAAATTAACCATCACTCTGCTGCACCCACAAGCCACACTCACCAGCCAATCAGTAGTGAGTATGCAAATTAACCCAACCAAGATGGCTGTGGCCACAGAGAGCAGGAGGGAGGCTTGGATTTTCCCGGCAATTGAGAAAGCCAAGCTTTCCGTACACCCTGGCCAGCCCAGGCCTCCACTTAAGACTACAAAGTTTCAATTATAGAAGATAAATAAATTCCAACAGAAATGGCTGCCGCCACAGAGCAAGCAGAAGGCTTGGCTCCGCTCTAGGCTACAAAGGTTCAATTGTAGAAGATAAATAAATCCCAGATACCACGGCCTCCGCTTGGGTTGCCAGGGGGCGTGGCCAGCCTGCAAACCACCACAGGCCCCTCTCCCAGGCCACCCCACACCCCAAGGGAACATCCACCCTGATCTGGGACACCCTTCAGGGCAAACCAGCTGGCCCCCACCCATGCACCAGGCCTCTATCCTATCTAATAAAAGAGTAATATGCAGATTGACCATCACTCCAACACACAAGATGGCTGCCCCATGTGGTCAAAGATCCTGCCCCCATGTGGACACAAGATGGCCACCACAAGATGGCCAGCAGGGGAGGGCAGTTGGGAGGGACCAGGCCTGCAAGGGAGGGCAGTTGTGGGCAATCAGGCCAGCATGGGAGGGCAGTTAGGGGTGACCAGGCTGGCAGAGGAGGGAAGTGGGGGCAAACAGGCTGGCAGGGGAGAGGTTAGACATCAATCAGGCTGGCAGGAGAGTGGTTAGGGGGTGATCAGGCTGGCAGGAGAGTGGTTAGGGGGTGATCAGGCTGGCAGTCAGAGGGATGTCCAACTGCCCGGGTCTAAACGGGCAGTCGAACATCCCTCGAGGGGTCCCAGATTGGAGAGGGTGCAGGCTGGGCTGAGGGACACTGCCCCCCATGCACGAATTTCGTGCACCGGGCCTCTAGTATATATATATATATATATATATATATATATGTGTGTGTGTGTGTGTGTGTGTGTGTGTGTTTATTGACTTCAGAGAGGAAGGGAGAGGGAGAGGGAGATAGAAACATCAATGATGAGAGAGAATCATTGATCAGTTGCCTCCTGCAAAACCCACACTGGGGATTGAGCCCGAAACCTGGGCATGTGCCCTGACTGGGATTTGAACCGTGACCTCCTGGTTCATAGGTTGACACTCAACCACTGAGCCATGCCAGCTGGGCTCTCTGGGGTCTTTTACATTGAGCCAGAGACAGTGCTCAATTCCCTCTTTCCAATGCCAATCCATGTGTACTTTTTTCTCCATCGAAGTTTTTTACCTTTCCATCTATGGAATAAAATAAGCTGGATGAATGGCCAGTGTTAGAGGAAATAAGACTCTAAGGGAAGGTACAAAAAAGGCAGCAGTATTTAGGATAGCAAGGCACAGGAAGCTGCTGTTACCAACCAAATGCTCCCATTTCTGAGACCCCAAACATGTTAATTTGAATAGGAGAGTCTTTTACCTGGTAGGCTGATTAATGAGATAATAATGCCATTTAGTTGCCTGTATAACCCTTGCTTATATTCTGATCCTTTCTGACCTTAGTCTTTGCAGATTTTACCCTGCCAACTGCTATTTCTGTCCATTGTCTAATATCTCTGAAGCACCATAATCTCATATATACAGGGTTGGGCAAAAGTAGATTTATAGTTGTGAGTATTCAAAAGCTTGTATTATTATTAATAAATTATTGTATTTTTCATATGAACAACTGTAAATCTACTTCTGCTCAACCCTGTGTGTGTATATATATAATTTAGAGTTGGCATGCAAGTTAAAATTTATCATTTAAGCACTAATGGATAAGTTATTAAGAGTAGATCCTACTTGGAAAGATTGTGAAGAAGCTGGGAACATAAGGCCTTCAGTCTATGAGAAGAAAAGATATTAAAAGACACTGGAACAATACAGAGAAACCTTACTTTTATAACCTTCCATTAGGCCTGCACTAAGGTTCACAGTAAAAGTGGGAAAGATGTGCTCAGAGAAATAGTGCCTTTAGTTCCAGGCAAGTGGCCAGAGGGAAAAGAGAATGTAAAAAAATCCAAAAGTACCATGTAGCATTTGCTCAGGAAGAAAGCATAGATTGGTCTTGGAAAAAGTTCAGCTCTAAAAGTTTATCTTGTTAATATTTTAATAACTTAGGAAAATAAGAATTGGCACTAGTTCACCCACTATAGTATGAACTCTACATAAAACCTGTCAGGGAAACTAATGGACATAAGATAACGTTTTTAAAAGAAATGGGATAGGCCAAGATACATGAAAAAATGCTCAAAGTCACTAATCATCCAAGAGATGCAAATTAAAAGGGCAATGAAGTATCACTTCACACCTGTCAGACTAGCTATCTATAATGAATAAATCAACAAATGACAAAGGCTGGTGAGGATGTGGAGAAAAGGAAACCCTAGTACACTGCTGGTGGGAATGCAGACTGTGCAGACACTGTGGAAAATGGTATGGAGTTTCCTTAAAAAAATTAAATATGGAACTGTCATTTGACCCAGTGATCTCACTTCTAAGAATCTATATATATGTAAAAGCCTAAGTGAATGGCCGACAGGCCAAACGGCTGACCAGCCAACTGGCTGACCGGCCAACTGGCCAACTGTCCGGTAGCTATGATGCGCACTGACCACCAGGGTCAGATGCTCAGTGCAGGAGCAGAAACCACAGGCATGGAAATATGGAACAGACTGATGAATCTCAGAGGAAAGGGGGGAGGGAGGAGGGCAGGAAGAGATTAACCAAAGATCTTATATGCATACTAGAGGCCTGGTGCATGGATTTGTGCACTGGTGGGGTCCCTCGGCCTGGCTTGCAGGGATTGGGCTGAAACGGCTCTCTGACATCCCCTGAGGGGTCCTGGATTGCGAGAAGGTGCAGGCCAGGCTGAGGGACCCCACCAGTGCACGAATCTGTGCACCAGGCCTCTAGTATATCCTAGACAAGACAAAAGATTTTTGTTTAGGCCATTCCTTCAAATTCACAGTCTATGGTGCCCAGATGGTATATCTTCCTCTCCCTTCCTCTCTGAAATCAAGAAAAAAATATATATATTTTAAATATATTTTATTGATTTTTTACAGAGAGGAAGAGAGAGGGATAGAGAGTTAGAAACATCGATGAGAGAGAAACATCGATCAGCTGCCTCTTGCACACCCCCTACTGGAATGTGCCCGCAACCAAGGTACATGCCCTTGACCGGAATCGAACCTGGGACCCTTCAGTCTGCAGGCCGAAGCTCTATCCACTGAGCCAAACCGGTTTCGGCAAGAAAAATGTTTTTTTTTTTTCATTTTTTTTTTATTAAGGAATTATATGTGTACATATCTTACCATTGCCCCCACCCCCACCCCACTCTCATACATGCCCATACCCCCCAGAGTTTTGTGTCCATTGGTTATGCTTATATGCTTGCATACGAGTCCTTCGGTTGATCTCTTATCTCCCCCACCTCTCCCTAAACTTCCCGCTGTAATTTGACCTTCTGTTTGATGCTTTACTGTCTCTGTATCTATATTTTTGTTCAACAGCTTATAATTTTGTTTATTATCCATAGATAAGTGAGATCATGTGGTATTTTTCTTTCATGGACTGGCTTCTTTCACTTAGCATGATGTTCTCCAATTCCATCCAGGTTGCTGCAAATGGTAGGAATTCCTTCTTTTTTATGGCACCATAGTATTCCATTGTGTAGATGTACCACAGTTTTCTGATCCAGTCATCTGCTGACGGGCACCTAGGCTGTTTCTAAATCTTTGCTCTTGTAAATTGTGCTGCTATGAACATAGGGTTGCATATAACCTTTCTTACTGGTGTTTCCAGTTTCTTAGGATATATTCATAGAAGTGGGATTACTGGGTCAAGTGGGAGTTCCATTTTCAGTTTTTTGAGGAAACTCCATACTGTTCTCCACAGTGGCTGCACCAGTCTGCATTCCCACCAGCAGTGCACAAGTGTTCCTTTTTCTCCGCATCCTCGCCAACACTTGTCGTTTGTTGATTTGTTGATGATAGCCATTCTGGCCGGTGTGAGGTGGTATCGCATTGTTGTTTTGATTTGCATCTCTAGGATAATTAGTGACGTTGAGCATGTTGTCATGTGTCTCTTGGCCTACCTTCTGTCTTCTTTTGTTTGTTTGTTTTTTTAAAATTAATTTCTTTATTGATTAAGGTATCACATATTTGTCCTCATCCCCCCATTCCCATCCCACACCCCTCCCCACGCATGCCCCCATCCCCCTATTGTCCTTAACCACTGGTTAGGCTCATGTGCATGCACACAAGTCCTTTGGTTGATCTCTCCCCTTTACCCCACCCACCCTTACCCTCCCTCTGAGGCCCGACAGTCTGATCCATGTCTTCTTGTTTCTAGGTCTGTTCTTGTTCATCAGTCTATGTTGTTCATTATTTCCCCTAGATGAGTGAGATCATGTGCTATTAGAAATACACTTATAAGAACCGAAAATGATACAAGCAATAATGGTTATGCTGACAGGCAAATGAATCAGTCTGTAGTGAGTTTCTTTCTGGGCCAACAGTTCTTTTGTGACCCAATTTCAAGGTCAAACAGTTCCTTATGTGTACATGTCAGCAATGACATTTCAGTTCTGGACAAATGGTGGTAATGCAGGTCCGATTCTCTCTGCAGTGACGCACAGCTGCTAACTGCTAGTATGGCAAGGCAATGTCAGCGTCTTCCATCTCTGGACTGCTTCTCTTCTGTCTTCATGGCTGGAGTAGTCCTCTTGATTCCTCTCTGTTGCTGGAATCCACATGGTCTCGGAGTTGTTTTCTGAAAATATACAAACATATTCGCGACCAAAAGTTAATAAAGGACTATTTTCTATAAATTTGACTTGGGATCCTATTTCATTTTTGCCCAAATGATTTTCCTCTGGCTTGTTTTGACACCATGTGTGTTTTTCATGGGTGTCTTGCTTTTAGCCTTACAATTAATTTTCTAAAGTTTTAATTTTCTAGATGTAATTTATTACAGGATATTTTTCCTTACATGATATTCTTCTACTATCCCCCCTTCCCTATTTGATTTAAATATTAGGAGGCTTTTGATAAATTTATAATGTAGTCTTGATGGCTTTTAAATTTTAATTTTTTGCACTATAATATTACTGTTTTAGGTTCATTACATGGTGCGCAATTTTATCATGAGATGAACTACCAATAAAAATTTTAGTTAAAACTTTAGGCACACCTTTTTGTCCAGTAAAATTAATTTTTCTAGAATATTTGCTTGCTTCAATTAGCCAATTTAAATCAGCCTGAAAACTTGACTACTATTTTACTGTCAAATTTATTACTCTAACAACAATGTTATTTTAGCCTGTAAATATTAGTGGAAAGGATTATTTGCCTTCTTGTGTAGGTCCTGAGCATTCCTGGTGGTAGGCTGGATTTAGATATCATAAACCCACTTCCCCACACCATGGGTTCAAGACAACTCAAACAATTCTTGTTGGAGTGAGAGGGCAGCTGCTGTCCGACAAGTCTCTGTCTGTTACCCGGGTCCCGATTTGAGGTGGGCATGGGACGTTAAGCAGCCCTGGGGGCAGGAGACTTCCTTCAGAAGGGGTGAGGGTTCAGGCCCCTGCAAAGTTGGGAGGTGAGGGTCTGTGCCCCACCTCTGTTGACCCCCAGGTTCTCTCCTGATGGCCCCTCTGTGACTGTGCCTGTCTTAGGTTGTTCCTTCCCTGAGGAATCTTACCGATCTCTGGCTAACCAGCCATCCTCTGGGGCCAAGCAGGGAGATGTGAGGTTCAGTTCTGTCTCCTTGGTAGCCTATGCCCCCATGGCCTCCCCCCCCAGCACCTGCCTTGGGATCCCCTCGCCTGCTGGCGAGGCCCCAGCACTGATCACATATCTTGGGGAACCCGGGTTTCTTCTCCAGGGAGGGTCAGTTCGCCCTACTGGGCGAGAGACAGATCCATGGTACCAGTTATCACAAGACTTCAACCTCGACATGAACAGAGAGCTTAGGCAACAGCTGTGAGCAATTGAATTGTGAGAAGAGGGTCCCTCTTGGCCTAAAGGGCAAGAGGGACCAATATAGAATGCTCAGGTACCTTCCCAGGAGGCCCTCTACACAATGAAAGGGATTAAATCCTTACATGTCCTTTTTAAATTGCTGCCAGACATTCAAATAATTAGTTTGTAAGTTTGCTTGGGATAATTGTATACTATTCTGTTGTAATTCTAAAATATCAAGAGATGTGTTACGTTTGTCTCCAAGCACCAAACAGATGATTTTTTTTTATCCCCAAGGGTGCGAGGAACTATTATAAGTACTGGGGGTGATCCAAATCTGGGAAAAATTTTAATGACAGTGTATAATAATATCATGTAAGGATATTCTTTGTTCTAGTCCATGGCATTTCCCTTTCAAACTGGCTGTCCATTTCTTTTTGTATAGACAAGGTCTTAGTTACATTTTCTGCACCTCTACCGGGGGCAAGTAGTGATAGTAGTGACACCCTTTCTTTGGTGTCCACACAAGCCAGAAACCTCTCTTTAATTGAACACACAAAGGAGCATTGTTTTGATTTTGTGTCATACAAAAGGAAAGCTGGGTGGAGACCCCTGTGTATTTATACTTTCTTGCCCCACCCATGGTCCCCCTGGATGACCAAGGTGTTTGGTATTATTGGTAACTACATTAGTCAGGGGATCAGCCCACATAAGGGGTCTTACCCATGAAGGATCAGGAGCATAAGTCCAAAATACTTCCCCTCTTGTCTCAGGTAAAATTACCGTACATCTGATGATTGCTAGTGTGGCTAGAAAGGCGTTCTCAGGCATTCTTGGGTTTCTGGTTACCTCACAATTTCTTCCCTGAGGTTTGATGTTCTGATTGATGTTTCTCTGTTTCTGGATCTATTTTTCCCTCCATCAGTTTATGTTGTTCATTATATTCCACAAATGAGTGAGATCATGTGATATTTATCTTTTTCTGCCTGGCTTATTTCACTAAGCATAATGTTCTCCATCTCCATCCATATTGTTGCAAATGGTAAGAGCTCCTTCTTTTTTACCACAGCGTAGTATTCCATTGTGTAGATGTACCACAGTTTTGTAATCCACTCATCTGCTGATGGGCACTTAGGCTGTTTCCAAATCTTAGCTATGGTGAATTGTGCTGCTATGAACATAGGGGTGCATATTTCCTTTCTGATTGATGTTTCCAGTTTCTTGGGATATATTCCTAGAAGTGGCATCACTGGGTCAAATGGGAGTTCTATTTTTAGTTTTTTAAGGAAACTCAATACTCTTCTCCACAGTGGCTGCACCAGTCTGCATTCCCACCAGCAGTGCACGAGGGTTCCTTTTTCTCCACGTCCTCGCGAGCACTTGTCATTTGTTGATAATGTCCATTCTGACAGGTGTGAGATGGTACCTCATTGTTGTTTTATTTTGCATCTCTCTGATGATTAGTGATTTAGAGCAGGTTTTCATATGTCTCTTGGCCTTCCTTCTGTCTTCTTTTGAAAAGTGTCTATTTAGATCAGTTGCCTATTTTTTGATTGGATTGTTTGTCTTCTTTTTGTTAAGGTGCAAGTGTTCCCTGTAAATGTTGGAGATTAAACCCTTATCATTGACATCATTGGCAAATATGTTCTCCCAGACAGTGGGCTTTCTTGTTGTTTTATTGATGGTTTCCGTTGCTGTACAAAAGCTTTTTATTTTGATGTAGTCCCATTTGTTTATTTTCTCTTTAGATTCCATTGCCCTAGGAGCAGTATCAGTGAAGATGTTCTTTTGGCATATGTCAGAGATTTTTCTGCCTGTAGATTCATCTAGTATTTTTATGGTTTCCTGTCTTATGTTTAAGTCCTTGATTAATTTTTAGTTTATTTTTGTGTATGGTGTAAGTTGGTGGTCCAGTTTCATTTTTCTACATGTATCTGTCCAATTTTCCCAACATCATTTATTGAAGAGACTGTCTTGACTCCATTGTATGTTCCTGCCTCCTTTGTCAAATATTAATTGAGCATAGTGATTTGGATCTATTTCTGGGTTCTCTATTCTATTCCATTGATCTATATGTCTACTCTTGAGCCAATACCAGGTAGTTTTGAGAACAGTGGCTTTGTAATATAGCTTGAAATCTGGTATGGAGATCCCTCCTACTTTGTTCTTTTTTCTCAGGATTGCTGTAGCTATTCGGGGTCTTTTTTATTCCAGATGAATTTTTGGAAAGTTCGTTCTAGGTCTGTGAAATATGCCATTGGTTATTAATGGGAAGTGCATTGAAATTATAGATTGCTTTGCATAGTATGGACATTTTGATGATGTTGAGTCTACCAATCCATGAACATGGTATGTTCTTCCATCTGTTTCTGTCTTCCTCTATCTCTTTTTTCAGTGTTCTGTAGTTTTCCGCGTATAGGTCTTTCACCTCCTTAATTAAGTTTATTCCTAGGTATCTTAATTTTTTTGGTGTGATGCTAAATGGGATTGCTTTTTTAGTCTCTCTTTCTGTAAGTTCATTATTGGTGTATAGAAATGCCATAGATTTCTTAGCATTTATTTTGTATCCTGCTACTCTGCTGAATTCATTTATTAAATCTAATAATTTTTTGATGGAGTCTTTAGGGTTTTCTATGTACAGTATCATATCATCTGTACTATAATATTACTGTTTTAGGTTCATTACATGGTGCACAATTTTATCGTGAGATGAAGTACCAATAAAGATTTTAGTTGATACTTTAGGAACACCTTTTTGTCCAGTACAGTTATTTTTCTAGAATATTCACTTGTTTCAACTGGCCAATTTAAATTTGCCTGAAAACTTGACTACTATTTTACTGTCAAATTTATTACTCTAACAATAATCTTGTTTTACCCTGTAAATATTGGTGGGGGGGATTATTTGCCTTCTTGAGTAGGTCCTGAGCATTACTGGTGGTAGGCTGGATTTAGATATCGTAAACCCACTTCCCCACACAATGGGTATAAGACAACTCAAACAATTCTTGTTGGAGTGAGAGGGCAGCTGCTGTCGGCCAAGTCTCTGTCGGTCACCTGGGTCCTGATCTGAGCTGGGCATGGGAAGCACGAAGCAGCCATGGGGGCAGGAGCCCTCCCCCAGAAGGGGCTAGGGTTCAGGCCCCAGCAATGTTGCAGGGGGGTGAGGGTCTGTTCCTGAGTAAGTTTTGGAAGGTTGTGTTTTTTTAGGAATGTGTCCATTTCCTTCAGGTTGTCTCATTTGTTGGAATAGAATTGTTCATAATATTTTTGGTATTTCTGTGCGGTCTGTTGTTATTTCACGTTTTAATTTCTGATTTTGTTTATTTGAGTCCTCTCTCTTTGTTTGTTGGTGAGCCTGGCTAGAGGTTCATCAATCTTGTTTATCCTTTCAAAGAACCAGCTCTTGGTTTTGTTGATCTTGTGTATTGGTTTTTTGGTCTCTATGTCATTCATTTTTGCTCTGATCTTTATTATTTCCTTTCTTTTGCACACTGTGTGCTTTTCTTGTTGCTCCCTTTCTAATTCTTTGAGTTGTTGACTTAGATGATCTATTACCATTTTTTTCTTGTTTTTTTTTGAGGTAGGCCTGTAGAGCTAAACAGTTCCCTCTCAGGACTGCTTTCATTGTGTCCCATAGGATTTGCAATGTTGTGTTTTTCTTGTCATTAGTCTCCAGGATGTTTTTAATTTCTTCTTTCATCACATTCATAACCCAATCATTGTTTATTAGCATGCTATTTAGTTTCCAAGTGTTTGAATTTTTTGGAATGTTTTTATTGTAGTTTATTTCTAATATTATGCCATTTTGGTTTGAGAAAATGCTTGATATGATTTCAATCTTTTTGAATTTGGGGAGACTTTGCTTGTGACCCAATATGTGGTTTATTTTTGAGAATGTCCCATGTGCACTTGAGAAGAACGTATATTCCATTGCTTTGGGGTGAAATACTCTGAAGATGTCAATTAGGTTCATCTGATCTAGTGTGTCATTTAGAATTTCTGTTTCTTTGCTGATTTTTTTGTCCAGAGGATTTATCCATTGATGTTAGTGGTGTATTAAAGTCCCCTACTATGATTGTATTGATGTCGATCTCTCCCTTGATGTCTTCCAGGAGATTTTTTATGTATTTGGGTGCTCCTGCATTGGGTGCATATACGTTTACCAGAGTTATATCTTCTTGGGGGATTGCTCCATTTAGTATTATGTAGCGGCCTTCCTTATCTCTTATTATGGCCCTTACTGTAAGGTCTATTTTATCAGATATAAGTATTGTAACCCCAGCTTTTTTCTCATTTCCATTTGCTTGAAAAATGTTTTTCCATCCCTTCACTCTCAGTCTGTGTGAATCTTTTGCTCTAAGGTGGGTCTCTTGTAGACAGCAAATATATGGGTCATATTTTCTTATCCATTCAGCTACCCTATGTCTTTTGATTGGTGCATTTAATCCATTTATGTTTAATATTATTATTGATAAGTACCTGTTTGTTGACCTATTTGCATTGCTGTCAATCTCTCCTTTGATATCTTCCAGGAGTTTTTTAATGTATCTTGGTGCTCCTGTATTGGGTGCATATATGTTTACCAGAGTTATTTCTTCTTGTTGGATTTCTCCTTTTAGTATTATGAAGTGGCCTTCATTATCTCTTGTTATGTCCTTCACTTTGAGATCTAATTTGTCAGACGTAAGTATTGCTACCCCAGCTGTTTTTTTTTTCATTTCCATTCACCTGAAAAACCTTTTTCCATCCCTTTACTCTCAGTCTGTATGCGTCCTTTTTTTTGAGGTGCGTTTCCTGTAGACAGCAGATATATGGGTTTTATTTTCTTATCCAATCTGTCACCCTGTGTCTTTTGATTGGGGCATTCAATCCATTTACATTTAAAGTTATTATTGATAGGTACTTATTTGTCGCCATTTTTATTCTATACCCCTGTGTTCCTTCTTTGCTTCCTATTTCTTTCTTTCTGTCTTTTTTTTTTTTTACAGCAGATCCTTTAGCATTTCTTTCATTGCTGGTTTGGTGGTGATATACTCCCTTAGTCCTTTTTTGTCTGTGAAGCTCCTGATTTCACCTTCAATTTTGATTGATAGCCTTGCTGGGTACAGTATTCTTGGATTTAGACCCTTCCTTTGCATGACTTTGTATATTTCATTCCATTCCCTTCTGGCCTGATGAGTTTCTGTTGAGAAATCAGTTGCTATTCTGATGGGGGTTCCTTTGTATGTAACTGTCTGTCTCTCTCTGGCCGCTTTTAAGATTCTTACTTTGTCATTGGTGTTTGCCAACTTAATTATAATGTGCCTTGGCGTCGGTCTTTTGGGGTTCTTTTTGCTTGGAACTCTGTGAGCTTCTTGGATTTGTGTGGATTTTTTCTTCCCTATATCAGGGAAGTTTTCTGTTATTATTTCTTCAAACAGGTTTTCTATTCCTTGCTCAGTTTTCTTTCCTTCTGGAACCTCTATTATCCTGATGTTGTGTTGTTTTGTGTTGTCCCGAAGTTCCCTTAGGCTCTCTTCAATCTTTCTAATTTTTGTTTCTAGAAGCTCTGCTCCCCAGGTTCCAAAAAAAAAACTTCCCCTTGCAGTCTTTCAGGGTTTTTCTACCTGGGTTTTCCTATGTATTGGGCTTAGTAATCAGAGTCGGAAAGAGCCCAAGTGTGTGGACAGTGGGTCTGTGCGCCAGACTAAGGATCCTGCACTCCTTTGAAAATTTAGTCTGACCCTCCTCATCAGATTAAAATGAGTTGCTTTTAAGAGGTCACTTCTGTTAGCAGCTCAGAGGACCCCCTTCCACATTCACGGATCACGGCAGTTCCAACTGCCGCCGATTTTTCTAGGCACAGACCTCCCAGTTCCTGCCAGTCCTGCATCTCACGCGCTTCCCTCTCCCACCACAGGGATTAGAAACCACACCTTATTTCAGGCGAAATCTGACCTTTCCGTGGTGCAGTGAAGAGTTCCTTTGAATCCGAATGTTTGCGCCGATAGGGGACCGGTGGTCTGGTGCTCGCAGCAGTTCAGTGTTTGCAGTTGTCGCGGAAAGTCAGGTTTCCAATAAAATCCTCCTTTCCTTGCAAGATGGGGACCCAGCCCCTGTGGGTGCTGCACGGTCAGGGGAACACTGCCCAGCACTCCCCCGCCTTCTCCTGGAGTTTAGCTGTCCCTTGGCTTGCCAACATACACTCCCCCTGCGAACCTCTGCTACTCTTACTCTCTGCCCCAGGACCAGCCTCCAAACACAACTCTATTCAGTTGCCATTTTTTCCAACCTCTCTCTGGCCACTTTTAAGATTCTTACTTAGTCGTTGGTGTTTGCCAATTTAATTATAATGTGCCTTGGCGTTGGTCTTTTGGGGTTCGTTTTGCTTGGGACTTTGTGAGCTTCTTGCATTTGTGTGGGTTTTTTCTTCCCTATATCAGGGAAGTTTTCTGTCATTATTTCTTCAAACAGGTTTTCTATTCCTTGCTCAGTTTCCTTTCCTTCTGGAACCCCTATTATGCAGATATTGTTTTGTTTTTTGTTGTCCCAAAGTTCCCTTAGGCTCTCCTCCTGCTTTTTCATTTTCTTTTGTAGAAGCTGCTCTACTTGGGTATTTTTTTCCATCTTGTCTTCTAGCTCACTTATGCGGTCCTCTGCTTTTCCTAGTCTACTCTTGATGTTTTTTATTGAGTTCTTTACAGTAGCAATGTCATTTTTCATTTCTGCTTGGTTCTTCTTCATTTCCTCTTGGTTCTTACTCATATTGCCGAATTTGTCTTCCATTCTTTTCAGCTGCCTTACGACCATTTCTCTGAATTCTTTCTCTGATAGGTTGCTGGCCTCTAATTCGTTTACTTCCTTTTCTGGTGATGCCTGCTTTTCTTTCCTATGGGGGCTATTTCTTTGTCTCCCCATGGTCTCTCTTCTCCAGATGTCTGGTTATGTAGTTCTCCTTCTCCTCATGCTGCAGGAAGGCAGGCAGGTGCTCTGGTCACTCAGTAGGCTCCTCCCACTCCATGCTCTTGAGGGAAAGCCATTTTAGGTCTGTTATGTGCACTCTCCACTCCAGACTCCAAGGTAGAAGCCTTGCCCGTATCTGCTTCCTTCACGACGGGGTGGCCACTGTGGGGAAATGTCAACAATAGTCCTCAGACAGAGGTGTAGGAAAAAGAAAGCCTCTATTCTGGTGAAGTTTGCAATCCGGAGCACAGAGCCTCAGGCAAAAACTGGTAGTGAACTCCTGAAAAATATATTTTTAAAAAGGAGCTTCATCTCTTTTAAAAAAATTATTTGTCTTGAAAATATCATACAATCTCACTTATATGTGGAATCTAATGAACAAAATAAACTGATGAACAAAATAGGACCAGAGGCATGTATACATGGGATAGACTGAGAGATCTCAGAGTGGAGAGATTTGGAGTTGACTAGAAGGGATTAACCAAAGAATAGCCCAAGGACACAGACAATAGAGTGGTAAAGTTCTGGGGTGGGACAGGGGTTGGGTGGAGGGGGAAAAGGCGGTAGAATGGGGGACATCTGTAATACTGTCAACCATAAGAAATTTTTTTTTGTCTTCCACTTTTGTTATCAATGTATTAATAACACACTTGTATCTGGCTGGCGTGGCTCAATGGGTGAGTGTTGACCTATGAACCAAGAAGTCACAGCAATTCCCTGTCAGGGTACATGCCCGTGTTTCAGGCTTGATTCCCAGGATGGGGTGTGTAGTAGGCAGTCAATCAATGATTTTCTCTCTCATCATTGATGTTTCTATCTCTCTTTCTCTCTCCCTCTCTGAAATCAATAAAAATATTTTTTAAAAAACAACACACTTGAATTACGTTTGAATTTCAATAATTTCTTGCCCTTCAGAAATAAAAAGAGCCCAAAACTAAAATGCCTAAACTCAACTTTTAGTGCCTGTCAGATGATAGTGTGTGCAGTGTAAGATGTTCTCAGTTATTTCTAATACTGCCAGTGCCTTTTAGCTATAGCTAATCTGTGGTTTGGCTTTAAGAGTAAATATCCAGTCCTGCTGAAGTGGCTCAGTTGGTTGATCATGATCAGCCCATACAGAAGGCAACTGATCAAGCCAACCGATTGATATTTCTCACCTCTCTTTCATTCTCTCCCAGCATGTCCTCGGGTGAGGATTGATAAAAAGAAAAAGAGTGAACATCCACCCTTACCCCTTTCTTCCATTCCTCAAGTCTTTTTAAATGGAATCAAAACACTTGATTATAAGTGAGTTTCAATCCAAAGATATGCAATTAGAAAGGCTTATAGGTTGGAGTAATAACACATTGTTTTATAGAAAAATGGCAGAAACGGGAGCATTTGAATTCTCAAATCTGATTCCAAGATCAGTTGATAATTTAGCCATCAGGAATTGGGAAAGTTATTTGATATGTACAGTATAGGATATAGAATTCAAACTTAATGCAAACTGAATTCTCTATCCTATACTGTACATATCAAATTTACACATTTTAATGATTTCCGTAACAAAACATCTGAACAGAAACTGAGAAGCTTCGTTTATTTACCTAACTTTTAGTTCTGACCTTATAAAAAAGTCCCCCCCTCCTTCCTCATCCTACTTTCTTCAATGTATGTAATATTCTTAGTTGTATTGTTGAGGCCAACTGCTAATTTTCCACTTTGCTTTCCAAGAAAATCAGAGAAATTCCAGAACTCAACTATGATAACTTTACATCTCATAGACCAGATCAACCATGAACTTGTTCATAATGTGGAAACAGGGAGGAGATGGACCTAAGTTCATCGAGCCATAGACTTGGCACTGCTTGGCACAGTAAACCTTCCAGGTACCATTAGTAAAGTCATAATTAAAATAGTGGAATAGAAAACAGAATTGGTTGTTACCAGAGGCCAAAATGAGTGGGAGGAGGGCAAAGTGTTAGGTAAAGGGGATCAAATATATGGCAACGAAAAGAAACAAAACTAGACTTTGGGTTGTAAGTTTGCAAAAGAGCACAGAGATGTCAATTATAATTTTGTACACCTGAAAATTATATAATCACTAGAGGGCCGGTGCATGAAATGCATGCACTTGCGGGGACCCTCAGCCTGGCCTGCACCCTCTCGCAATCCGGCAGCACTCAGGGGATGTCTGACTGATGGCTTAGGCCCGCTCCCCGAACCCGTCAGTTGGACATCCTTAGCGCTACTGTGGTGGTGGGAGAAGCTCCCACCACCGCCTCTGCACTCACCAGCTATGAGCCCAGCTTCTGGCTGAGCAGCGCTCCCCATGTGATAGTGCACTCACCACCAGGGGGCAGCTCCTGTGTAGAGCATCTGCCCCCTGGTGGTCAGTGCAAGTCATAACAACTGATTGTTCTGACATTCACTCAATTTGCATATTGGCCTTTTATTATACAGGACCGTGGTCGGCAAACTGCGGCTGGTGAGCCACATGTGGATCCTTGGCCCCTTGAGTGTGGCTCTTCCACAAAATACCAAGGCCTGGGCGAGTCTATTTTGAAAAAGTGGTGTTAGGACAAGTTTAAGTTTTAAAAATGTGGCTCTCAAAAGAAATTTCAATTGTTGTACTGTTGATATTTGGCTCTGTTGACTAATGAGTTTGCCAAATACTGATATAGGATATTAACCAATGTTGCTCAAATGAATTTAATTTAAAAATTAACTAGATGGATCAGCACCTATAAATAATCAAATGTCAATAGAGCAGAAGGAGGCTGAGAATACATTTAACAAATATTTATCGAATATTTATTAAATAATAGTGAGTGCACTCCTGAATAAAACCCCAAGAGACATTGTCTCTGACAAAGTAACTTAAAATCTATTGGAGGAGACAGACAATAACCAAGGAAATAGAAACAGGGTGGGGCAAAAGTAGGTTTACAGTTGTTCATATGAAAAATAGTACAATAATTAATAAGTAATAAGGCACACTCCAAGGAGGGTGCACCAGTGCCCTTTTCTCAGCAAGTGCTTTTTAACTCTGGGACCCTTATGGGACTTGTAACTAGGAGAATAGCGAACAGCAAAGCTCCTGATCCTGTCTGACTTTTCAGGGAGCCAATAGCAGACCCATCTTGTCTCATTTCCTTCCTCTAACGTTACTAGAGAGCCAAAGCAGCCCCACCTAGGTTCTCCTCTGTTGCTTCTTTTATCCTAAGCCCTTTCTTGTTTTACCTTTCCCAGCTTTAATAAATGTACTCTAAAAAAATAATGCAAGAATAAATAAACTTTCATATACTCACAACTCTAAACCCACTCTTGCCCCACCATGTACATTGGATAAGAACATTAAAAGGAAATAAGATGAATTGATAAAGAAGGGAAAGGGGCATACTTACTTTATTTTTTAATTTTTTTAAATAAATCTTTATTGTTCAGATTATTACAATTATTTCCCTTTCCCCCCCCATATCTCCCCACCACCTGGTTCCCACCCCCTCTTTGCCCTTACCTTCCCCCCGTTGTCCTTATCCATAGGTGTATGATTTTTGTCCAGTCTCTTCCCATACCCCCCACACAGACACCCCTTTCCCCCTGAGAATTATCAATCCACTCCCATTCTATGCCTCTGATTCTGTTATGTTCACCAGTTTATTCTGTTCCTCAGATTTTTAATTCACTTGATTTTTAGGATCACTTGTTGATAGATATGTATTTGTTGTTCATAATTTTTATCTTTACTTTTTTCTTCTTTTTCCTCTTTTTAAAGAATACCTTTCATCATTTCATATAATACTGGTTTGGTGGTGATGAACTCCTTTAGCTTTTTCTTTTTTATTTTTTTTTTAAATTTATTTATTGATTAAGGTGTCACATATTTGTCCTCATCCCCCCATTCCCATCCCACACCCCTCCCCACGGATGCCCCAACCCCCTGTTGAACTTAACCATTGGATAGGCTCATATGCATGTACACAAGTCCTTTGGTTGATCTCTCCCCACTCCTCCCAACCTCCCCTATCCTCCCTCTGAGGCCCGATAGTCTGATCGATGCCTCCTTGTTTCTGGTTCTGTTCTTGTTCCTCAGTCTATGTTGTTCATCTTTTCCCCTAGATGAGCGAGATCATATGTCACTAGAGATATACTTATAAGAACTGAATGTGAGACGAGCAATAGTAGTTATGCTGACAGGCAAATGAATCAGTCTGTAGTGAGTTTCTTTCTGGACCAACAGTTCTTTTGAGACCCAATTTCAATGTCCAACAGTTCCTTATGTGTACATGTCAGCACTAACCTCTCTGCTCTGGATGGTGGACAAATGGTGGTAACGGAGGTCCGACTCCCTCTGGTTTGGTCTCGGCCGGACCCAGGGGCACGGCTTCACCCGGACTAAGGGGAACGTGGCCTCACCCAGACCCAAGGGGCGCGTGGCCTCACCCGGGCCCAGGACCCAGCCTCACCCGGATGGATCCAGGGGCACACGGCCTCACCCGGACCCAGGATCCGGCTTCACCCGTACCCAGGGGCGCAAGGCCTCACCCGGACCCAGGGGCACATGGCCTCACGCGGGCCCAGGGACCCAGGCTCATCTGGGTCCAGTGGCGTGTGGTCTCACCCGGACCCAGGGGCGCGTGGCCTCACCCGGGCCCAGGGACCCAGCCTCACCCGGGTCCAGGGGCGCGTGGCCTCACCTGGACCCAGGGGCGCGTGGCCTCACCCGGACCCAGGACCCAGCCTCACCCGGATCCAGGGACACATGGCCTCAACCGGACCCGGGGGCGCGTGGCGTCTCCCAGACCCAGGGGCGCGTGGCCTCTCCCAGACCCAGGGGCGCGTGGCCTCTCCCAGACCCAGGGGCACGTGGCCTCACCCGGGCCTAGGTGCGCAAGGCCTCACCCGGATCCAGGGACACATGGCCTCACCCGGACCCAGGGGCGCGTGGCCTCACCCAGACCCAGGGGCACGTGGCCTCACCCAGGCCTAGGTTCGCCAGGCCTCACCCGGATCCAGGGACACATGGCCTCACCCGGACCCAGGGGCGCATGGCCTCTCTCAGACCCAGGGGCACGTGGCCTCACCCAGGTACAGGGACCCAGCGTCATCCGTATCCAGTGGCACATGGCCTCACCCGGACCTAGCATCCAGCTTCACCCGAACCCAGGGCACATGGCCTCACCCGGACCCAGAATCTGACTTCACTTGGACCCAGGGGCACGTGGCCTCATCCAGACCCAGGGACGAGAAGCCTCACCAAGACCCAGAGGCGTGTGACCACACCCGAGCCCAGAGGCGCGCAACCTCGCCCGCACCCTGGTCCCAGCAGGGTTTCATCTTCTTGATCCCAATTCCTGTTGGTCAATTCCCTCTCAGCAATTCCTTCGGCCATCTTCCCAGAGCTCCAGGACGGCTGCCGCAGAACTCGTTGGGCGGCGGGCTCGGCGAAGCTACGGTGTGCCCGGTGCACGTCGGCGGGCTGGTCCGGTGTCGCTGCATCGGCCCTTGGGTCTGCAGCGGTGGCCGGTCGCCGAGCGTGCGCACCTGGCCACTTCCGGGCATTGAGATTCTTGAAGGACTCGGAGGTCAGCAAGCGTGGAGTCTCCCACCCCATGTCTCCCATGGGCTCGTCTGTCCGTGCTCGGCAGCCAGTGGAGCCGTACCCTCAGCCGGAGACCGCCTGGGGAACTGCGCAGAGCACGGTCCAGGCCACCATTGTGTCGCCTGAGCCGTAGTTCTTAAAGTGTGGTCTTTGGGT
Organism: Eptesicus fuscus; assembly: GCF_027574615.1. NCBI lineage: Eukaryota > Metazoa > Chordata > Mammalia > Chiroptera > Vespertilionidae > Eptesicus > Eptesicus fuscus. The sequence continues at coordinate 56,580,697 of NC_072473.1, read as the reverse complement.
CACCGGCATCAGCATCATCCCGCATACCCCTCTTTTATTCTAGTTGTAGAGCATCCGCTCAGCCAGCCCTCTGGTGGTTCTGGATGGTGTCTGCTCTGCTCTCCCGTCGTAGTCTCAAAATTGTTGTGGTAGGCAACGATCAGGCTTCCGCCCTATGCCTCCATCTTGGTTCTCCTTTGTATAGTTAAGTCTTGATTGTTGTTGGTGTCACTGGGAGGAATTGTCCTCCAGGCCGATTGGCCGTGAGGGCCCTCTTTGTCTATAAAGGAAGAGTTGCTGTGCAGGAGACACGTTTATGGGCCGGGTCTTGGTGCCACAAGGCTTTGGCGCTCACTGAATCTGCCTCCCGAATGTGTCCCCTATGCGCGTGGTTGAAATCTGGTGTCATCTCACACAGACCACTAGATGCCCTCGTTTCTGGGTCTCCAATGGAGTGTAGGTCAGCTACTGCCTGGAGCACTCAGCAGGGATTACAGCAAAAACTGTAGTTTCCTCCTCCTGTCTGAGTGGCCCTGGAGCAGTCCAACTAGAACCGCAGTTCATCTGGTCAAGCTGCCAGAGGGCAGGCCACCCACATGCACAAGCCGTTGCTTGGAGCGCAGGTGCGCCTGCAAGACTTGCGGGGCGGGTCTTCAAAACGTGCGGGGCGGGTCCCAGGGCGGGGCGGGTCTCAGGGCGGGGCGGGGTCTCAGGGCGCCAACAGGCCATGGCGTGGCGAACGCAATGGCTGCAAGTCTGCTCCTTCTGCCTTCCACATTTCTAAGCCCCCTCGTTCCGCACTCCAGCGCAGCAAACACTGATTGCTGGGCGCACCTCCGCAAGAGTCCCGCCTCTCCCCTCAGGCGTCTGGGTCTCCTGCGCGTCCCCAGAAGCTGGATTTCAGGGTGATGGGGAGCTAATCTCCCCTAGGGTTGGAACAAAAGCCGCGCGTCCCTTCCCCCGCCACCAGCCCGACCCACGCGCCTCCGCACCTCATCCCCTCCGATTTCGCTGGTTTCCTCTTCCCTCTTAGCTGTAAATCTACCATTCAGCCATCTCTCCTGTGGTTCTGGGTGGCAGATGCTCTGTCCTCCAGTCGTGCCCCTGAAATTGCTGTGCGCGGCGCAGTTCGCAGTTCATTTGTTTAACTTTGCCGCCTTCCTGGTTCTCCTCCGCCAAAATGGCTAAAGGACTTGAATGTAAGATGGGAAATCCTAAGAATCCTCCAAATCGGTGTTGGCGGCCTCCGGGGCCCCGAGGATCTCCCTGGGCAGCTCGGCCAGGTCGGTGGCGCGGATGAGCCCCTCCTGCAGAAAGATGGTCTCTTCCTTCACCGAGAGCCGCTGCGCCGAGTCCGCGGCCGCCGCCACAGTAGCTTCCGCGGCGCCCACGAGCCCATGGCCCCGGCTGCGGTGCTGACTGAGAGGAGCAGCCGCCTGGTCTGGGGAGACGCGAGCAGCAGTCGCCGCCCTCACCAGTCCATGTTTTAGTTGTATTTCCGAAACTGCCATGCGAGGCAACAGATCAGCCTTTCACCTCCGCCGCCATCTTGCCAAGTCACCCTCCTTTAGCTTTTTCTTATCTGTGAAGCTCTTTATCTGCCCCTCAATTCTGAATGATAACTTTGCTGGGTAGAGTAGTCTTGGTTGTAGGTTCTTGCTATTCATCACTCTGAATATTTCTTGCCATTCCCGTCTGGCCTGCATAGTTTCTGTTGAGAAATCAGCTGACAGTCATATGGGTGTTCCCTTGCAGGTAATTAACTGTTTTTCTCTTGCTGCTTATAAGATTCTCTCTTTGTCTTTTGCCCTTGGCATTTTAATTATGATGTGTCTTGGTGAGGTCCTCTTTTGGATTCTTCTTGTTTGGGGTTCTGTGCGCTTCCTGAACTTGTAAGTCCATTTCTTTCACCAGGTGGGGAAAGTTTTCTGTCTTTATTTCTTCAAGTAGGTTTTCAGTATCTTGCTCTCTCTCTTGTTCTGGCACCCCAAAAATTCGGATATTGGTACGCTTAAAGCCATCCCAGAGGCTCCTTACGCTATCCTCACACTTTCGGATTCTTCTTTCTTTCCGCCTCTCTGGTTGGGTGACTTTTTCTTCCTCATATTTCAGATCTTTGGTTTGACTCTTTGTGTACAGTGGTCTACAGTTGAGTGTCTTGTATATTCTTTATTTCAGACAGTGTATGCATAATTTCTGACTGGTCCTTTTCCATTTTTTTGGTATTCTCATTAAGGTTCTTGAAGGTCTCTTCAAGTTTCTCAGTGGTTTTTAAAAGATACTTGAGTAACCTTATAAATGTGGTTCTGAACACGGCCTCGTCCATTAGTTTGCTTTTCTCCATCTCTCCTACTTGTGACATACTTCGGTGTCTCCGCATTTTGGCTGCCTCCCTGTGTTGATGGTGTGGCTTTGTGTGTTCAGTGACCTCTAGGTGCTGGTAGCTCAGCTTCCCCAATTACTCTACGTGGTCGCTCTTGGTACACCCCTTTGTGTGCTGATTGTAAAGTCTTGGTGTAGTTAAAAGCCTTAATTTCTGTTTGTACACTGGGAGGAATTGACCTCTAGGCCAATTGGCTGTGAGGACTGCTGTGTCTATAATGGAAGAATTGCTGTTCTGGAGACAGAGTAGGGCTTTGGTGCTCACTGAGTCTGCCTCTTGAATGTGTCCCTTATGAGAGTGGTTGAAATCTGGTGTCGTCCACACCGACCACTAGATACCCTAGTGTCTGGATCTCCAATCAGGTGCAGGTCTGAGGCCTCCCAGCAAGAGCTACAGCAAGAGCTACACTTTTCTCCTCTTTGTTTGGGCAGTTTTGGAGCAGTCTGACTGGAGCTGCAGTTAATTTGGTTGAGCTGTCATAGAACAGGCCATTTATATGTAAAAGCCGCTTTGTGGAGCCTGGGCGGGTTTGTGGAATTGAGGGGCGGGGTCTCAGGGCGGGCCAGGGTCTCAGGGTGTCACTAGGTTGGGGCGTGGCCAACGGCCATGGCTGCATTCAGCTGTCTCTGCCTTTCCTCGTTTCCAAGTCCCCGTGTCCCGTGCTCCAGCGCAGCAAACCCTCATTGCTGGGCGGACCTCTGCAGGAAAGTCACTCTCACTCTCTGACCAATGGCTGAGAGTCCAGCTTCTCCCCGTAGGCATCTAGGTCCCCCACGTCTCCCCAGAAACTGGAGTTCAGAGTGATCGAGAGTTTGTCTCCCTTCGGTTTGAAGCGCCTCCGTACCTCAGCTCTCCAGCGTTTGTGCTCCCTTCTCTTCTTAGTTTTAAATCTACCACTCAGCCAGCTTTTCCGTGGTTCTGGGTGGTAAACATTTTGTTTTTTAGTTGTATTTTTGAAATTGTTGTGAGAGGCGGCAGTTTAGTTTTTTAACTTTGTCACCATCTTGGTTCCTCCTCGGGCATATTTACTTTAGAAAGGATGGTTAGAGGAGAAATCTGTGATAAAGGTCACATTTAAAGTCCAAACGGACAGTTACAGATTTCTGGTCAAGATGGTGGCATAGGTAAATGTGGTATTTGCATTCTCCCACAACCATAACAAAATTACAATTAAACTACAGGCCAGTCATCATTTAGAACTTCCTGAAATCTAGCTGAAAAGAAGTTCTGTAACTAAGGATATAAAGAAGAAGCCATGCTGGCCCCACACCCACGTGTGGTGAATAAAAATCAGGAGGGATGTCTCAGCAGTGGAGGTCTGTCTGTGAGGAGTGAGGGGTCCTAGCCCCACACCAGGGCACAGATTGGGTTTTGAGTGCCAGGAAGGGAAGACCTCAAACTTTTGTCTGTGAAAAACCAGTGGTGATTGTGCTGAGTGAGCTGGAGGACTGCTAGAGTCCCAGATGTTCTTCCTAAGGGGCCCATGCATGGACTTACTGGGACTCATTAGCTCTAAGCCTCAGTGCTGGGGCAGCAGTTTGAAAGCTGCCAGGGACATATATCGAGGAACTGAATTGTCTGGCTTTGAGGTAAGAGTTGGAGGGACAATTTTTTTTACTCCAGACGGAAGTGCTGGCAGAAGCCATTGTCCCTTTGTTCAGACTTTTTCCCACAGAGCCAGCAGGTGGGTGCCATATGTGAGTCTCCATCAACCTGGTTAACATTGTTTGCCTCACCTTGGTGATTCTCTGAGACCCCACAAAGGAAACTAAGGAAAAAATAAACAAATGGGACTACATAAAAATGAAAAGCTTTTGCACAGCAAAAGAAACCATCAATAAAATGAAAATGGAGCCCACTGTATGGGAGAATATATTTTGCAATGATACATCTGATAAAAGGTTAATATCCAAAATATATAAGAAACTCATACAACTTAACAGAAGGAAGACAAACAATCCAATTAAAAAATGGGCAAAGGACCTGAATAGACACTTCTCCAAAGCGGTCATACAGATGGCCAAGAGGCATATGAAAAAATGCTCTAATGCCCTGGTCAGTGTGGATCAGTTGGTTGAGCATCCTCTCATGCACCAAGAGGTTGTGGGTTTGGTTCCCAGTCAGGGCACATGCCCAGGTTGTGGGCTTAATCCCCAGTAGGGGGTGTTCAGGAGGCAGCCGATCAATGTTTCCCTATCATAGATGTTCCTCTTCTTTCCTCTCTCTCTAAAAATTAATAAAAACATGTTTTAAAAAATCATTTGATAAAATCTGGCACACTTTTTGTTTTACAAAAATAGGTATACTGTGGGACTGCCTCAGCTTACTAAGAAGCACCTGAAAAACACACAGTTAACATCATATTTAATGTTGAAAGATAAAATGCTTTCTCCTTGAACTTAGAATCAAAGCATGGAAACCTGCTCTTACCAAGTTTATTCAACACTAGAAGCCCGGTGCATAAAATTCATGCATGGGTGGGTCCCCTCAGCCCAACCTAAACACTCTCTAATTTGGGACACCTCGGGGGATGTCCAACTGCCCAGGGATAGGGCCTAAACCAGCAGTTGGACATTCCTCTCACAATCCAGGACCCCTAGCTCCTACCTGCCCTCCTTTCCAGCTTGATCACCCCTAACCACCTCTTCCTGCTGGCCTGATCGTCCCTAACTGCCCCCCCCCCCACTCGCCTGGTTGCCCCCAACTGATCCCACCAGCCTGGACTCCCCCAACTGCCCTGCCTGCTGGCCGGGTCACTCCCAACTGTCCCCCTGCTGGCCTGGTCACTCTCAATTGCCCCCCTACTGGCCTGGTCACCCCATCTGCCCCCCCCACCAACCTGGTTGCTCCCAACTGCCCCCCCTGCCAGCCTGGTTGCCCCTCACTGCCCCCTTCTGCCGGCCTGGTTTCCCCTAACAGCCTGCTATTCAGTTGTTTGATCATCCCTCACTAACACCCCTGCCAGCCTTGTTGCCCCATGCAGCCTGCTGTTCAGTCATTTGGTCATCCCTCACTAACCCCCCTGCCTGCCTGGTCACCCCACACAGCCTGCTGTTCAATCATTATTGTGATGGCATCCTGGGTAATTTGCATATACTTCTATTATTAGTATAGATAATACTTTGAATACTAGCCAGTGTAATAAGACAACAAAAGGAAATAAAAGACATTCATAGCAGAAAGGAAGAAATAAAAATATCACTATTTGTAGAAGTTATGTCTTATGCATAAAATTCCTAGGAATTTGCACAAAACTCCTAGAAATAGTAAATTATTAAACCAATGTTGTAAAATACAAAATTAGCATATAAAATTTTAATTACATTTTATTTATTTATTATTATTTTTTAAAATTTCTTTATTGATTAAGGTGTCACATATTTGTCCTCATCCCCCCATTCCCATCCCACACCCCTCCCCACAGATGCCCCAACCCCCTGTTGAACTTAACCGTTGGATAGGCTCATATGCATGCACACAAGTCCTTTGGTTGATCTCTCCCCCCTCCTCCCAACCTCCCCTATCCTCCCTCTGAGGCCCAATAGCCCGATCAATGCCTCCTTGTTTCTGGTTCTGTTCTTGTTCCTCAGTCTATGTTGTTCATCATTTCCACTAGATGAGCGAGATCATATGTCACTAGATATATACTTATAAGAACTGAATGTGAGACGAGCAATAATAGTTATGCTGACAGGCAAATGAATCAGTCTGTAGTGAGTTTCTTTCTGGACCAACAGTTCTTTTGAGACCCAATTTCAATGTCCAACAGTTCCGTATGTGTACATGTCAGCACTGACCCCTCAGCTCTGGATGGTGGACAAATGGTGGTAACGGAGGTCCGACTCCCTCTGGTTTGGTCTCGGCCGGACCCAGGGGCACGGCTTCACCCGGACTAAGGGGAACGTGGCCTCACCCAGACCCAAGGGGCGCGTGGCCTCACCCGGGCCCAGGACCCAGCCTCACCCGGATGGATCCAGGGGCACACGACCTCACCCGGACCCAGGATCCGGCTTCACCCGTACCCAGGGGCGCAAGGCCTCACCCGGACCCAGGGGCACATGGCCTCACCCGGGCCCAGGGACCCAGCCTCATCCGGTTCCAGTGGTGCGTGGTCTCACCCGGACCCAGGGGCACGTGGCCTCACCCGGGCCCAGGGACCCAGCCTCACCCAGGACCAGGGGCGCAACGCCTCACCTGGACCCAGGGGCGCGTGGTCTCACCCGGGCCCAAGTACCCAGCCTCACCCGGACCCAGGGGCGTGTGGCCTCTCCCAGTCCCAGGGGCACGTGGCCTCACCCGGACCTGGAACCCCGCCTCACCCGGATCCAGGGACACATGCCCTCACCCGGACCCGGGGGCATGTGGCCTCTCCCAGACCCAGGGGCGCGTGGCCTCACCCGGACCTAGGTGCGCAAGGCCTCCCCAGGATCCAGGGACACATGGCCTCACCCGGACCCGGGGGCGTGTGGCGTCTCCCAGACCCAGGGGCACGTGGCCTCACCCGGGCCTAGGTGCGCGAGGCCTCACCCGGATCCAGGGACACATGGCCTCACCCGGACCCAGGTGCGCATGGCCTCTCCCAGGCCTAGGGGCGCGTGGCCTCACCCGGACCTGGGTGCGCGAGGCCTCACCCGGACCCGGGACCCAGCCTCACCCGGATCCAGGGACACATGGCCTCACCCGGACCCAGGTGCGCATGGCCTCTCCCAGGCCTAGGGGTGCGTGGCCTCACCCGGACCTTGGTGCGCGAGGCCTCAGCTGAACCCAGGACCCAGCCTCACCCGGATCCAGGGACACATGGCCTCACCCGGACCCGGGGGCGCGTGGCCTCTCCCAGACCCAGGGGCGCGTGGCCTCTCCCGGACCTAGGTGCGTGAGGCCTCACCCGGATCCAGAGACACATGGCCTCACCCGGACCCGGGGGCGCGTGGCCTCTCTCAGACCCAGGGGCACGTGGCCTCACCCGGGCCTAGGTGCGCGAGGCCTCACCCGGATCCAGGGACACATGGCCTCACCCGGACCCAGGGGCACGTGGCCTCTCCCAGACCCAGGGGCACGTGGCCTCACCCGGGCCTAGGTGCACGAGGACTCACCCGGATCCAGGGACACATGGCCTCACCCGGACCCAGGGGCGCGTGGCCTCACCCGGACCCAGGGGCGTGTGGCCTCACCCGGGCCCTGGACCCAGCCTCACCCGGATCCAGGGGCACATGGCCTCACCTGGACCCGGGATCCGGCTTCATCCGGACCCAGAGGCACGTGGCCTCACCCAGACCAGGGGCGTGTGGCCTCACCCGGATCCAGGGGCACATGGCCTCACCGGGACCTGGCATCCAGCTTCACCCGGACCCAGGGGCACATGGCCTCACCCGGACCCGGAATCCGGCTTCACTTGGACCCAGGGGCACGTGGCCTCACCCAGACCCAGGGACGTGAGGCCTCACCTAGACCCAGAGGCGTGTGACCACACCCGAGTCCAGAGGCGCCCAACCTCGCCTGCATCCGGGTCCCAGTGGGGTTTCGTCTTCTTGATCCCAATTCCTGTTGGTCAATTCCCTCTCAGCAATTCCTTTGGCCATTTTCCCCGAGCTCCAGGACGGCTGCCGCAGAACTCGTTGGGCGGCGGGCTCGGCGAAGCTCCGGTGTGCCCGGTGCACGGCGGCGGGCTGGTCCGGTGTCGCTGCGTCGGCCCTTGGGTCTGCAGTGGTGGCCGGTCGCCGAGCGTGCACACCTGGCCGCTTCCGGGGCATTGAGATTCTTGAAGGACTCGGAGGTCAGCAAGCGCGGAGTCTCCCACCCCATGTCTCCCATGGGCTCGTCTGTCCGTGCTCGGCAGCCAGTGGAGCCGTCCCCTCAGCCGGAGACCGCCTGGGGAACTGCGCCGAGCACGTTCCAGGCCGCCATTGTGTCGCCTGAGCTGTAGTTCTCAAAGTGTGGTCTTTGGGTCACCGGCATCAGCATCATCCTGCATACCCCTCTTTTATTCTAGTTGTAGAGCATCCGCTCAGCCAGCCCTCTGGTGGTTCTGGATGGTGTCTGCTCTGCTCTCCCGTCGTAGTCTCAAAATTGTTGTAGTAGGCAACAATCAGGCTTCCGCCCTATGCCTCCATCTTGGTCCTTCTTTGCATAGCTAAGTCTTGACTGTTGTTGGCGTCACCGGGAGGAATTGTCTTCCAGGCCAATTGGCCGTGAGGGCCCTTTTTGTCTACAAAGGAAGAGTTGCTGCGCAGGAGACACGCCTATGGGCCGGGTCTTGGTGCAGCAAGGCCCCGGCGCTCACTGAATCTGCCTCCCGAATGTGTCCCCTATGCGCGTGGTTGAAATCTGGTGTCATCTCACACAGACCACTAGATGCCCTCGTTTCTGGGTCTCCAATGCGGTGTAGGTCAGCTACTGCCTTAGGCACTCAGCAGGGATTACTCCAAAAACTGTAGTTTCCTCCTCCTGTCTGAGTGGCCCTGGAGCAGTCCAACTAGAACCGCAGTTCATCTGGTCAAGCTGCCAGAGGGCAGGCCACCCACATGCACAAGCCGTTGCTTGGAGTGCAGGTGCGCCTGCAATACTTGCGGGGCGGGTCTTCAAAACGTGCCGGGCGGGTCCCAGGGCGGGGCGGGTCTCAGGGCGGGGCGGGGTCTTAGGGTGGGGCGGGGTCTCAGGGCGCCAACAGGCCATGGCGCGGCGAACCGCAATGGCTAGAAGTCTGCTCCTTCTGCCTTCCACGTTTCTAAGCCCCCTCGTTCCGCACTCCAGCGCAGCAAACACTGATTGCTGGGCGCACCTCCGCACGAGTCCCGCCTCTCCCTGCAGGCATCTGGGTCTCCCGCGCGTCCCCAGAAGCTGGATTTCAGGGTGATGGGGAGCTAATCTCCCCTAGGGTTGGAACAAAAGCCGCGCGTCCCTTCCCCCGCCACCAGCCCGACCCACGAGCCTCCGCACCTCATCCCCTCCGATTTCGCTGGTTTCCTCTTCCCTCTTAGCTGTAAATCTACCATTCAGCCATCTCTCCTGTAGTTCTGGGTGGCAGACGCTCTGTCCTCCAGTCGTGCCCCTGAAATTGCTGTGCGTGGCGCAGTTCGCAGTTCATTTGTTTAACTTTGCCGCCTTCTTGGTTCTCCTCTGTCAAAATGGCTAAAGGACTTGAATGTAAGATGGGAAATCCTAAGAATCCTCCAAATCGGTGTTGGCGGCCTCCGGGGCCCCGAGGATCTCCCTGGGCAGCTCGGCCAGGTCGGTGGCGCGGATGAGCCCCTCCTGCAGAAAGATGGTCTCTTCCTTCACCGAGAGCCGCTGCGCCGAGTCCGCGGCCGCTGCCACAGCAGCTTCCGCGGCGCCCACGAGCCCATGGCCCCGGCTGCGGTGCTGACTGAGAGGAGCAGCCGCCTGGTCTGGGGAGTCGCGAGCAGCAGTCGCCACCCTCACCAGTCCATGTTTCAGTTGTATTTCCGAAACTGCCATGCGAGGCAACAGATCAGCCTTTCACCTCCGCCGCCATCTTGCCTCCCAGCATTCTGTCTTTAATTACATTTTATATAATTTTCAATAAATATGTGGAAAGTGAAAAAGTACAATATCATTTACAAGTGCTTATAAATGAAATAGTTGCATACCTCATAAAGTTATATAAGACTTATCTGTTAAAAATGGAAATGATAGTGAGGGAAATCAAGAGAGATCTAAATAAATGGAGAGACAATGTGTGTTCATGTATTGGAAAACTCAAAATAGTAAATATCTCAATGCTTCACAAATTAATATATTGCTTTAATGCAAATTCTTTCAAAAACACCTGTAAGCTATTTTGTTGATATAGACAAGCTAATTCTAAAGTTTATAGGAAAAAGCAAATGAAATTGAATAACTAAGACAATTTTGAAAAAGAAAAGTAAAATGAAAAGAATCAATCTACCCAATTTCCAGACTCATTATATAGGTATAGTATAAAGACTGTGTAGTCTGGTGGGAGAAAAGAAAACCCAGAAATAAAACCACGCAAGTCTATGCAACTGAAGTACAAAAGCAATTCAATGGTACATACACATTATTTTCAACAAAATGGTGCTGAGCAATTGGATATCCACAGGCAAAAAATTGGCATTAAATGACACATGAGACCACATAGACTTAAGTGATATATGTAAAACATACTATCCACAAACAGCAGAATACACATTCTTTTGTTTTGTTTTGGGTTTTAAAAAATCTTTATTGTTCAGATTAGTACAGTTGTTCCACTTTCTCCACCCCATAGCTCCCCTCCACCCGGTTCCCACCCCGCCCCATGCTCTTACCTCCCACACTATACTAATCCATAGGTGTATGATTTTTGTCCAGTCTCTTCCTGCACCCTCACACCCCTTCCCCCCCAAGGATTGTCAGTCCACTCCCTTTCTATGCCCCTGATTATATTATACTCACCAGATTATTCTGTTCATCAGATTTTTAAAAATATATATATTTTATTCATTTTTACAGAGAGGAAGGGAGAGGGATAGATAGTTAGAAACATCAATGAGAGAGAAACATCAATCAGCTGCCTCCTGCACACCCCCTCCTGGGGATGTGCCCACAACCAAGGTACATGCCCTTGCCCGGAATTGAACCTGGGACCCTTGAGTCTGCAGGCCGACACTCTATCCACTGAGCCAAACCGGTCAGGGCTGTTCATCAGATATTTATTCACTTGATTTTTAGATTCACTTGTTGATAGATATATATTTGTTGTTCATAATTTTTATCTTTACCTTTTTCTTCTTCCTCTTCTTAACCCTTTGCACTCGTTTTCTTTTTTCTTGATTCCTTTATTCTAATGCTAACCATGCCAAGTCACACTCGACATCCGAGTGCAAATTAAAGAATACCCTTCAGCATTTCACATAATACTGGTTTGGCGGTGATGAACTCTTTTAGCTTTTTCTTTTCTGTGAAGCTCTTTATCTGACCTTTAATTCTGAATGATAGCTTTGCTGGGTAGAATAATCTTGCTTGTAGGTTCTTGCTATTCATCACTTTGAATATTTCTTGCCACTCCCTTCTGGCCTGCATAGTTTTCTGTTGAGAAATCAGCTGACAATTGTATGAGTACTCCCTTATAGGTAAATAACTTTTTCTCTTGCTGCTTTTAAGATTCTCTATTTGTCTTTTGCTCTTGGCATTTTAATTATGATGTGTCTTGGTGTGGTCCTCTTTGGATTCCTTTTGTTTGGGGTTCTGTGCGTTTCTTGGACTTGTAAGTCTATTTCTTTCACCAGGTGGGGGAAGTTTTTGGTCGTTATTTCTTCAAATAGGTTTTCAGTATCTTGCTCTCTCTCTTCTTCTGGCAACCCCATAATTCGGATATTGGTATGCTTGAAGTTGTCCCAGAGGCTCCTTACACTATCTTCATATTTTAGGATTCTTTTTGCTTTTTGCTTTTCTGGTTGGGTGTTTTTTGCTTCATTGTATTTCAAATCTTTGACCTGATTCTTGTGATCCTCTAGTCTGCTGTTGGATCTCTGTATATTATTTTTTATTTCAGTCAGTGTATGCTTAATTTCTAGTTGGTCCTTTTTCATATCCTTGAGGGTCTAACTACATTTATCGGCCTTTTCTAGAAAATTCTTGAAAAACCTTATAACCGTGGTTTTGAACTCTATATCCAGTCATTTGTTTTCCTCCATTTCTTTCATTTGGGACCTGTTTCTTTCATTTTAGCTGCTTCCCTGAGATGATAAAGTGGATTTGTGTGCTAGGTGTCCTATAGGGCCCAGTGGCTCAGCCTCCCCAGTTACCTGAGGTGAACACTCTTGGTGAACCCCTTTGTGGGCTGTGTGCACAATCTTGTTGTAGTTAAGTCTTGATTGTTGTTGGTATCAGTGGGAGGAATTGACCTCCAGGCCAATTGGCTATAAGGATCAGCTGTGTCTACACTGGGAGAACTTCTTTGCTGGAGACACCCTTATGAGACAAGACTTGCAAAATCCTCTGTGCTCATCTTGGATGGGGCGGAGTCTCAGGGTTGAGCAGACAGCAATGGCTTCCAATCAGCCTTGCCCTAAGTGGCTCCTGGGTCTCAGTGTCCCGCAGTAATCGCTGCAAGCACCTCTGAGAGAAAGCTGACCTCGAGTTTTGCCCACTGCCAGACAGTCCAATTTCTCCCCGAATGAGTCTGGGTCCCCAGAGTCTCTCCTGGAACTGGAATTCAGAGCAGTCAGGAGCTTTTGTCTCCCTCCCAGTAGGGAAAGACAGCTGTATACTCAGTTGCCAGCCCTCTCCGCGTGCACGCCTCGGTACCTCTGACTTCTGTAGCTCCTCTGAGTCTCAGTGTGCTTTTCTCTTTCCTTCTAGTTGTCGAATTTCCACTCAGCCAGCCTTCCTGTGTTTCTGGATGATGTTTGCTTTGTCTTTTAGTTGTAGTTTTGAAATTGTTGTGCGAGGCAGAAGTTTAGGTGTTTACCTATGCTGCCATCTTGGTTTCTCCCAGAAAATAATTTCTAAGAGGAAAGTTTATTATGATACAGGATTATCTCAAAAAGTGAGATAAATATCAAATGAACAAACTAAGCTTAGCCCTAAAGAACCTAGAAAAAGAACAAACAAATCCCAAAGTTATTAGAAGAAAGAAAATCATAAAAATTAGATCAGAAATAAATAAGATAGAGACTAAAAATAGGAAAAGATCAATGAAAATAGGAATTGGTTCTTTGAAAAGAGAAATAAAATTGATTTAAGTGAGATTTATCAAGAAAAAAGAGAGAGGGTCCAAATAAATAAAATCAGAAATGAAGAAAAAAGAATTTCAACCACTATTACAAAAATACAAACAACTATGAGAGAATACCACAAACAATTATAGCACAACAAATTGGATAACCTAAAAGAAATAGAGAAATTCTTGGAAACATACAATCTTCTAAGACTCAATCTGCCTGGTGAAACAGAAAAACTGAACAGACAGATTACTAGTAAGAAAATTGAGTTGTCAGTTTTAGAAATGCCCCAAAACAAAAGTTCAAAAGCAGATAGCTTTACAGATAATTCTACCACACATTTAAGGAAGAATTAATGCCTACCTTCCTCAAATTGTTAAAAAAAAATTGAAGATAAAGAAAGCCTTTCAAACCCATTCTACAAGGCCAGCATTACCTTGATACAAAAACCAGACAAAGACACCTCAAAAAAGAAATTACAGGCCAATATCCCTTATGAACATAGATGCAAAAATTATCAATGCAACATTAGCAAACCAAATTCAATAATATATTAAAATGATCTTATATAATAATCAAATGAGATTTATTCCAGGGACACAGGATTCAATAACTGCAAATCCAAATCAGTTAACATGCTACACCACATTAACAAAACAAAAAAAATAAAAATTATATGCCTTTATTTATGATAACAACTTCCAGCAAAGTAGGTATAGAGAAAATATACCTCAAAATAATAAAAGCTATATATTACAAGCCCATTTCTGATGTTAACATAAAAACATTTCAACCTGTAAAGAACTTTTGTAAGTTTATTTGAGCCAAACTGTCGACAAATGCCAGGAAGCAGAACCTCAACAAATTGAGATAATGCACTGGAGAATGGCAGTTTACATCTTTATACACTAGAGGCCTGGTGCATAAAATTTGTGCACGCGGGGTGTGTGTCCCTCAGCCCAGTCTGCACCCTCTCCAATCTGGGACCCCTCGGGGGATGTCCAACTGCTGGTTTAGGCCCGATACCTTTCACAATCTGGGACTGCTGGCTCCCAACCGCTCGCCTGCCTGCCTGCCAGATTGCCCCTAACTGCTTCTGACTGCCAGCCTGATCATCCCCTAACTACTCCCCTGCCAGCCTGATTGATGCCTAACTGCTACCCTGCCAGCCGGATTGCCCCAAACTGCCCTCCCCTGCTGGCCTGGTTGCCCCCAACTGCCCTCCCCTGCAGGCCTGGTCACCCCCAACTGCCCTCCCCTGCATGCCTGGTCGCCCCCACTGCTCTCCACTGCAGGCCTGGTCGCCCCCAACTGCCCTCCCCTGTAGGTTTGGTCACCCCCAACTGCCCTCCCCTGCAGGCCTGCTTGCCCCAACTGCCCTCCTCTGCAGGCCTTGTCCCTCCAACTACCCTTGCTTGCAGGCCTGACCCTCCAACTGCCCTCGCCTGCAGGCCTCGTCACCCTCAACAGCCCTCCCCTGCAGGCCTGGTCCTCTCTAACTGTAGAGAGCACCTGGGAAGGCACATGGGCATTTCTTTAAATTGTCAGCTGAATCCAGGGTGGTAGACAAAGCCACACCCTGGAAACACATTTTGCCAAAAGGCAGAAGTGTTGTCAGCTTGACCTTCATTTCTGCCCAGGTGCCCGGGAGTGGATTTTATTTTGTAAATCCAGCCAAACACCAGGAATGAATATGACCCGGGCCCACCCTAGAATGATCTCCTTTGTCTTTACTTTTAGTAAAACTTCCGGGTATTTGAGGTATAAAATAAACATGCTGTGTCGGCTCTGGGTACCTATCTCTCTATCAGAGGACAGTGGTCCCATCCGGTCTCAGCTTTCCCTATTGTATCTGTGTCTGTCTCTTACTTTCATTTTCTCAATCCCCTTCGCCCCTACTCAAGAACCGGATCACCTTCTATCCGTGCTGGACGCGGAAAACAGATCCCCCTCTACACCCAACTGCCCTACCTTCCCTGCAGGCCTGCTTGCCCCCAAATGCCCTCCCCTGCAGGCCTAATCCCTCCAACTGCCCTCCCCTGCAGGCCTTGTTCCCCCCAACTGCCCTCGCTTGCAGGCCTGATCCCCCCAACTGCCCTTGCCTGCCAGCCTGGTCACCACCAACTGCCCTCTCCTGCAGGCCTGGTCGCCCCAATTGCCCTCCCCTGCAGGCTTGATCCCCCCAACTGCCCTCCCCTGCAGGCCTGGTTCCCCCTAACTGCCCTCCTCTGCAGGCCCAGTTGCCCCCAACTGCCCTCCCCTGCAGGCCTGGTCACCCTAAATGGCCTACCCCACTGGCCTGGTTGCCCCTAACTGCCCTCCCTGCTGGCCTGATCGCCCTCAACTGCCCTCCCCTGCCGGCCATCTTGTGGTGGCCATCTTGTGACCCAATTGGGGTAGCCATCTTGTGCTAGGGCATGATGGCCAATTCACATATTACCTCTTTATTATATAGGATTGCAATCAAAGGAAGGGATGTAGGTGGGTTACATGAAATCCATTGGTGATAGATTAGAGAGGCAGAAGAAAGCAAATCGGGGGTGGGAGGGGGCAGGGAACCCCTGGGATTGGATAAAAAAGTAAAATGATAAACACATACTTAGGTAGGTGCAGGAACAATTAACATGATAACAATGAAGGAATTTGTGATATCTGTCCTGGAACCCAGGCACATTTGGTTGTGCCCCAAGGGGTACAGAAAAAGGGAAGTTACAAGCTACCCAGACATTTCAAGGGTATTTTATTATAGATGCAAAAAGACAGAGAGGCTCAGTTAAGGTAAAGTTTGCCCTTGTCAGTGAAGATACGAACCTAGGATGTAACTACCTACCATAACTGCTTTTAGTTAAAGTTTAATTTCAGACCATCCTTGTTGGTTACTTTAGTTCTCTGAGTTTGCAAGACCACCATGCAGGCCTTCCCTGAGCTTGTCAGGTTAGCATGTGGCCCCTTTCATCCACACCAATATTATATGCAATGATGGAAACCTGAAAGCTTTTCCTCTGAAGTCAGAAACAAGATAAGGATACCCACTCTCACCACTTTTTTAAAACTAAATTTTTTTTTATTGTTGATACTATTGCAGATATCCCCTGTTTTCCCCCTCTGCCCATCCCCACCCACCCCACCCCTCTTCTGTTGGTCCTCACCACACTATTGTCTGTGTCCATGGGCTATGCATATATGTTCCTTAGCTAATCCTTTTACCTTCCTTTATCCAATCCCCCTCAACCTCTTTCCAGTTGACATTTTTAAGTCTGTTCCATGTATCATGCCTCTGGTTCTATTTTGTTCATCAGTTTATTTTGTTCATTAGATTCCACATTTTAGTGCGATCATATGGTATTTGTCTTTGTCTGACTGGCTTATTTTGCTTAGCATAATAATTTCCAGGTTGATCCATGCTGTCCCAAAGTGTAAGAGTTCCTTCTTTTGCTATGCAATTCAGATGGCCCACACTTTGGAACCACTGGCAAAGAAGTTTTGGTAGCTAAATTTGTGGCTGTTTTGGAGCATATCTTATGTTTAATAAGATGGACACAAGACAAGATTTCAGGAAAACAATGAGCAAGAAATTTCCTTCCATCTTGGAAATTTATTACAAATTCATTGAATATTCTGGAATGTATGGAATCAGAGAGCAATATCAAGAAAAATAGTTGAACAACAAAAATTAGAAATTTGGAAAAAAGTTAGAAATTTGGTTCAAAGTATCAAGCAAGATTAAAATCCCAAAGTTGACATGGACAAATTTTGGAATATTTAAGGCGAAATGTCAATTCTAATTAAGTCAGAGGTTTTATTATTTGGACTAACTGTGAAGAAATTTATGGAAGGTATGTTTATTATGTTATACTACTAAAAAAATAGAGTTTCTTCTTTTTTACAGCCAGGTAGTATTATATTGTGTAAATATACCACAGCTTATTCATCCATTCATCTACTGATGGCACTTGGGCTGTTTCCAGACTATTGTAAATAATGCTGCTATGGAAATAGGGATGCATATATTATTTTTGATTGGTGTTTTGGGAATCTTAGAATATATACCCAGAAGTGGGATCATTGGGTCAAAATGCAGTTCCATATTTAATTTTTTGAGGAAACTCTATACTGTTTTCCACAGTGGCTGCACCAGTCTGCATTCCCACTAAAAGTGCACTAGGGTTCCCACTTCTTCATATCCTCTCCTGCTCTTGTTATTTGTTGATTTATTGATAGTAGCCACTCCAACAGATGTAAGGTGATACCTCATTGTAGTTTTTTATTTTTTTATTGTTTAAAGTATTACTTAAGTAGTACATATATTTCCATTTTTTCCCCATTGACCTTCCCCCAGCCTCCCCTACCCCCTGTTGCATGCCCTCATCCTCCCCCCGCCAGTGTCTTGTGTCCATTGGTGTGCTTAAATGCATGCATACAAGTCTTTTGGTTGATCTCTTTCCCCCTCTCCCCAACACTCCCCAGCCTTCTCGCTGTAATTTGACAGTCTGTTCAGTGATTTACTGCCTCTGTATCTATCTTTTTGTTCATCAGGTTATAATGTTCTTTATTTTCCATAAATGAGTGAGATCATGTGGTATTTTTCTTTCATTGCCTGGCTTATTTCACTTCCTCATTGTAGTTTTATTTTGCATCTCTCTGATGATTAGTGATCTTGAGCATCTTTTCATCTGTCTGTTTGCTATCTGTATGTTCTCTTCGGAGAAGTGTCTATTCAAATCCTCTGCCATTTTTTAAAAAAGTCTTTCAATCCTTACCCAAGAATATGTTTTTATTGATTTTTAGAAAGAGAGGAAGGGGAGGAAAAGAGAGATATATTGATATGAGAGAGAAACATCGATCAGCTGTCCCCATATGCATCTTGACCTGGGATCAAACCCACAACCTGAGTACATGCCCTGATTGGGAATTCAACCCACAACTTTTCAGTGTACAGGCCGATGCTCCAATCAACTGAGCCACACCAGCCAGGGTTTGCCCATTTTTAATTAGGATTGTTTGTCTTCCTGGTGTTTAGTTGTATAAGTTCTTTATAAATTTTGGAGATTATCCCCTTATAAGATGAATCATTAGTGAATATGTTCTTCCATATGATGGGTTCCGTTTTCATTTTTCAGATGGTTTCTTTTGCTCTGAGGAAGCTTTTAAGTTTGATGTAGTCCCATTTATTTATTTTTTCCTTGCCCTCAGAGATGTAGAGATATATCAGCAAACATTTCTCTGACAGAGTTCTGAGATTATACTGCCTATGTCTCCTTCTGGGATTTTAATGGTTTCTTGATTTACATTTAAGTGATATATATATATATATATATATATATATATATATATATATATATATAATTGATATATATATATATATATATATATATATATATATATATATATAAAATTGATTTCGGAGAGGAAGGAAGTGGGAGAGAGAGATAGAAACATCAATGATGAGAGATAATCATTGATCGGCTGCCTCCAGCATGCCCCCACACTGGGGATCAAGCCCGCAACCCGGGCATGTGCCCTTGACCAGAATCAATCCCTCGACCCTTCAGTCCGCAGGCTGACACTCTATCCACTGAGCCAAATCGGCCAGGGCGGTTTATATATTTTGAGTTTATTCTCGTGTATGGTGTAAGTTGGGGGTCTAGTTTCACTGATTGAAATTTTAATGAGGATTGCATTAAATCTGTATAATGTTTTGGGTAATATAGACAATCCCATTCAGAAACATGGAATATCTTTCCATTTCATTGTGTCCTTTCTAACCTTTTAAATTAATGGTTTGTAGTTTTCAGTACATAAGTTCTTCACCACCATTATTATCTTTATTCCTAGGTATATTTTATGTTGTTGCTGCAATTGCAAAAGAAGTTGTTTTTCTTTTTCATTTATTTTTTCTGAAATTTTGTTGTTAGTATGTAGAAATGCAGTGGACGTTTGTACATTGATTTTGTATCCTGCAACTTTGCTATATTTATTTATTGTTCCTCATAGGTTTTTGGTGTAATTTTTAGAGTTTTCAATAATAATAATCAATGTCATCTTCAAAAAGTGACTATTTTACTTCTTCATTCCCAATATGGATGCCTTTTATTTCTTTCTCTTATCTGATTGCTCTGGCTAGGACTTCCAGTTCTATCTGAAATAGCATTGGTGAGAATAAACATCCTTTTCCTGTTCCTGATCTTTGAGGAAAAGGTGTCAGTTTTTCGCCATTGAGTGTGACATTAGCTTTGAGGGTTTGTCATATACAATCTTTATTATATTGAGTGTATTAATCATAAACAGATGTTGTAACTTATCAAATGCTTTTCCTGCATCTATTGATAATACTTTTATCCTTTGTTGTTTTTTTAAAATATATTTTATTGATTTTTTACAGAGAGGAAGGGAGAGGGAGAGAGAGTTAGAAACATTGATGAGAGAGAAACATCCATCAGCTGCCTCCTGCACACCTCCTACTGGGAATGTGCCTACAACCCAGGTACATGCCCTTGACCGGAATTGAACCTGGGACCTTTCAGTCCTCAGGCCGACGCTCTATCCACTGAGCCACACCGGTCAGGGCTATCCTTTGTTTTTTAAAATTTTTATTTTATTAAATTTCTATATTAAGGTATTACAAATGTGTCCTTATCCCCGCATTGCCCCCCACCTCCCCCCTCCCAATCATGCCCTCACCTCCCTGTTTTCTGTGTCCATTGGTTAGGCTTATATGCATGAATACAAGTCCTTTGGTTGATCTCTCCCCCTTACCCCCACCCTCCCTTACCTTACCTCTGAGGTTTGACAGTCTGATCGATGCTTCTCTGTTTCTGGATCTGTTTTTGTTAATCAATTTATGTTGTTCATTATATTCCATAAGTGAGTGAGATAATGTGATATTTATATTTCTCTGACTGGCTTATTTAACTTAGCATAATGCTCTCCAGTTCAATCCATGCTGTTGCAAATGGTAAGAATTCCTTCTTCTTCTTTTTTTTTTTTTTTTACCGCAGCTTAGTATTCCATTGTGTAGATGTACCATAGTTTTCTAATCCACTCATCTGCTGATGGGCACTTAGGCTGTTTCCAAATCTTAGCTATGGTGAATTGTGTCGCTATATAAATAGGGGTGCATATGTCCTTTCTGATTGGTGTTTCTAGTTTCTTGGGATATATTCCTAGAAGTAGGATCACTGGATAAATGGGAGTTCCATTTTTAGTTTTTTGAGGAAACTCCATACTGTTCTCCACAGTGGATGCACCAGGCTGCATTCCCATCAATAGTGCAAGAGGGTTCCTTTTTCTCTCCATCCTCACCAGCACTTGTCGTTTCTTCATTTGTTGATGATAGCCATTCTGACAGGTGTGAGATGGTAAAGAATTGTCGTTTTGATTTGCATCTCTCAGATATTAGTGACTTTGAGCATGAGTTCATATGTCTCTTGGCCTTCTGTCTTCTTTAGAAAAGTATCTATTTAGGTCTGTTGCCCATTTTTTGATTGGGTTATTTATTTTCCTTTTGTTAAGTTCTATGAGTTCCCTGTAAATGTTGGAGATTAAACCCTTATCGGTGATAACATTGGCAAATATGTTCTCCCATACAGTGGGCTTTCTTGTTGTTTTGTTGATGGTTTCTTTTGCTGTGCAAAAGCTTTTTATTTTGATGTAGTCCCATTTGTTTATTTTCTCTTTAGTTTCCATTGCCCTAGGAGCGGTATCGGTGAAGAAATTGCTTTGGCATATGTTTGAGATTTTGCTGCCTGTGGATTCCTCTAGTACAGTGATGGCGAACCTATGACACGCATGTCAGCACTGACACACGTAGCCATTTCTGATGACATGCGGCCTCTGAGGCGGCCACATGCCGAGGATGAAACATTTGCTGCTCTTGAGGATGAAACATTTGTGAAATAATGTTTTTTCCTCAAAGTGACACACTACCCGAGTTATGCTCAGTTTTTTGGCGAAGTTTGACACACCAAGCTCAAAATGTTGCCCACCACTGCTCTAGTATTTTTATGGATTCCCATCTTATGTTTAAGTCATTTACCATTTTGAGTTTATTTTTGTGTATGGTATAAGTTGGTGGTCTAGTTTCATTTTTTTGCATGTATCTGTCCAATATCCCCAACACCATTTATTGAAAAGACTGTCTTGACTCCATTGTATGTTCATGCCTCCTTTGTCAAATATTAATTGAGCATAGTGGTTTGGGTCGATTTCTGGGTTCTCTATTCTATTCCATTGGTCTATTTGTCTGTTCTTGGGTCAGTACCAGGCTGTTTTGAGAACAGTGGCTTTGTAATACAGCTTGATATCTGGTATTGAGATCCCTCCTATTTTTTTCTTCTTTCTCAGTATTGCTGCAGATATTTGGGGTCTTTTTTATTCCAGATGAATTTTTGGAAAGTTCGTTCTAGGTCTGTGAAGTATGCTGTTTGTATTTTAATGGGGAGTGCATTGAATCTACAGATTGTTTTGGGTAGTATGGACATTTTAATGATTTTGATTCTACCAATCCATAAACATGGTATGTTCTTCCATCTGTTTATGTCTTCCTCTATCTCTTTCTTCAGTGTCCTGTAGTTTTCCATGTATAGGTCTTTTACCTCCTTAGTTAAAAGACCTTTCCGTGTATAGGTCTTTTACCTCCTTAGGTAAGTTTATTTCAAGGTATCTTAATTTTTTTAGTGTGATGGTAAATGGGATTGCTTTTTTAATCTCTCTTTCTGTAACTTCACTATTGATTCATAGAAATTCCATAGATTTCTTGTCGTTAATTTTGTATCCTGCTACATTGCCAAATTCACTTATTAAGTCCAATAATTTTTTGATGGAGTCTTTAGGGTTTTCTATATACAATATCATGTCATCTGCGAATAAGGACATTTTTACTTCTTCTTTTCCAATTTGGATGCCTTTTATTTCTTCTTGTCTGATCGCAATGGCTAGTACTTCCAGTGCTATGTTGAACAGGAGTGGTGAGAGTGGGCATCCCTGTCCTGTTCCTATTCTTAGGGGAAATGGTTTTAGTTTTTGCCCATTGAGTATGATGTTTGCTGTGGGTTTATCATATATAGCTTTTATTATGTTGAGGTATGATCCTTCTATTCCCACCTTGTTGAGAGTTTTTATCAAGAAAGGGTGTTGGATTTTGTCAAATGCTTTTTCTGCATCAATTGATATGACTATGTGATTTTTTCTCAATTTGTTTATGTGCTGTATCACGTTTATTGATTTGCGGATATTGTACCATCCTTGCATCCCTGGGATAAATCCTAGTTGGTCATGGTGTATGATCTTTCTGATGTACTGCTGGATTCGATTTGCTAGAATTTTGTTGAGGATTTTGGCATGTATGTTCATGAGGGATATTGGCTTGTAATTCTCTTTCATTGTGTTGTCTTTATCTGGTTTTGGTATTAGGGTAATGCTGGTTTCATAGAATGAGCTTGGAAGTGTTCCTTCCTCTTGAATTTTTTGGAATAGTCTGAGGAGGATAGGTTTTAGTTCTTCCTTGAATGTTTGGCAAAACTCCACTGTGAAGTCATCTGGCCCCAGGCTTTTGTTTGCTGGAAGCTTTTTGATGACTGCTTCAATTTCTTCCATAGTCATTGGCCTATTGAAATTTTTAGATTCTTCCTGATTGACTTTTGGAAGGTTGTACTTTTCTAGGAATATTTCCATTTCCTCCATGTTGTCTAGTTTGTTGGAATAAAGTTGTTCATAGTATTTTTTTTTACAATCCTTTGTATTTTTGTAGGGTCTGTTGCTATTTTGTTTCTTTGATTTCTGATTTTGTTTCTTTGGGTCCACTATCTTTGCTTCTTGGTGAGCCTGTCTAGAGGTTCATCAATCTTGTTTATCCTTTCAAAAAACCAGCTCTTGGTTAATTGATCTTTTGTATTTTTTTTTGTCTCTATATCATTTATTTCTGCTCTGATCTTTATTATGTCCTTACTTCTGCCCACTCTAGGTTTTCTTGTTGCTTTCTTTCTAGTTCTTTAAGTTGTAGATTTAGATGATTTAATACCATTTTTTCTTTTTTTTTTATCTATCTATCTATCTATCTATCTATCTATCTATCTATCTATACATATATATATATTTTATTGATTTTTCACAGAGAGGAAGTGAGAGGGATAGAGAGTTAGAAACATGGATGAGAGAGAAACATCCATCAGCTGCCTCTTGCACACCCCCTACTGGGGATGTGCCCGCAACCAAGGTACATGCCCTTGACCGGAATCGAACCTGGGACCTTTCAGTCCGCAGGCCGACGCTCTATCCACTGAGCCAAACCGGTTTCGGCAATACCATTTTTTCTTGTTTTTTTTTTTGAGGTAGGACTGTAGAGCTATAAACTTCCCTGTCAGGACTGCTTTCATTGTGTCCCATAGATTTTGGATTGTTGTGTTTTCATTGTCATTCATTTCCAGGATGTTTTTAATTTCTTCTTTGATCTCTTTGGTAACCCAATCATTGTTTAATAGCATGCTATTCAGCTTCCTTGTATTTGAATTTTTTTGATTGCTTCATTTTAGTTTATTTCTAATAGTATGCTATTGTTGTCTGAGAAGATGCTTGATATGATTTCAATGTTCTTGAATTAGGACAGACTTTGCCTGTGACCTAATGTGTGGTCTATTTTTGAAAATGTCCCATGTGCACTTGAGAAGAATGTATATTCCGTGGCTTTGGGGTGAAATGTTCTGAAGATGTCAATTAAGTCCATCTGATCTAGTGAGTCATTTAGGTTTTCCGTTTCTTTGCTGATTTTTTTGTTTAGAGGATTTATCCAGTGATGTCAATGACATCCAGTGATGTCACCCTTATTATTCATATGTTCCTTCGTTTCATGTTGTCCCATAGCTCCCTTAGGGTCTCCTCCTGTCTTTTAATTTTTTTTCTCCAATTGCAGTTTAGTTTGTGTGTGTTTTGCTTCCCCTACTATGATTGTATTGTTGTCGATCTCACTCTTGATATCTTCCAGGAGTTTTGTTTTTGTTTTTGTTTTGTTTTGTTTTTTACATATTTGGGTGCTCCTGCATTGGGTGCATATATGTTTATCAGAATTATATCCTCTTGTTGTTTCAATCCATTTAGTATTATGAAGTTGCCTTCCTTATCTCTTGTTATAGCCTTCACATTGAGTTCTATTTTGTCAGATATAAGTATTGCTATCCCAGCTTTTTTTTTTTTTTTTATTTCCATTTGCCTGAAAGATATTTTTCCATCCCTTCACTTTCAGTCTGTGTGAGTCCCTTGTTCTGTGGTGGGTCAGTTGTACACAATATATATATATATATGGGTCATGTTTGTTTTTTTTTTTCATCCATTCAGCCACTCAGTGTCTTTTGATTGTAGCATTTAGTCTGTTTATGATTAAAGTTATTATTGAAAGGTACTTGTTTGTAGCCAGTTTTATTTTTTGTGTCTGTGTTCCTTCTTTCCTTTTTCTTTTTTCTTTTTACCCTATAGTATTTCTTGCATTGCTGGCTTGGGAGTAATAAACTTTCTTAGCCTTTTTTTTTTTTTTTTTTTTTTTTTTTTTGTCTGTGAACCTCCTAATTTCCCCTTCAATTTTGAATGATAGCCTTGCTGGATAGAGTATTCTTGGATTCAATCCCTTGCTTTGCATCACTTTGTAAATTTCCTTTCATTCTTTTCCAGCCTGATGTGTTTCTGTTGAGAAATCATTTGATCCCTTGTACGTAACTTTCTGTCTCTCTCTTGCAGACTTTAAGATTCTCTCTTTGTCCTGAACATTTGCTATTGTAATTATGATGATTCTTGGTGTGGGTCTTTTCAGGTTCATCTTGTTTGGGGCTCTCTATGCTTGTTTGACTTTTTTCTTCCCCACAGCAAGGAAGTTTTCTGGCATTATTTTACAAATAGGTTTTCTAACCCTTGTTCCTCTTCCTGTTGTTCTGGCACCCTTATTATTCATATGTTCCTTCATTTCATGTTGTCCCATAGCTCCCTTAGGGTCTCCTCCTGTCTTTTAATTTTTTTTCTCCAATTGCAGTTTAGTTTGTGTGTGTTTTGCTTCCTTGTCTTTTTTTTTTAAAAATATATTTTATTGATTTTCCACAGAGAGGAAGGGAGAGGGATAGAGAGCTAGAAACATCGATGAGAGAGAAACATCGACCAGCTGCCTCCTGCACACCCCCTACCGGGGATGTGCCTGCAACCAATGTACATGCCCTTGACCGGAATCAAACCTGGGACCTTTCAGTCCACAGACCGACGCTCTATCCACTGAGCCAAACTGGTTTCGGCCTTCCTTGTCTTCTAATTCGCTAATTCAGTTCTCTGCTTCTCCTAGTCTACTGTTGAAACTTTTCATGGTGTTTTCTTAGCAGCGGTATCACTTTTCATTTCTTCTTGATTCTTACATAAGTTGTTGACTTTTTCATCCATCCAGTTTATGAACTCTGACCCTTATTCTGAATTCTTTTTCTGACATATTGCATTCCTCTGTTTTACTTAGCTGCTTTTCTGGAGATTCCTCCTTTTCTTTCCTTTGGGGGTTTCTTTATCTACCCATTTTTGATCTCACCAACAGGTGTAGATGTCGAGTCATGCAGGGACTGCTCCTTGGGTGGCAGTGGCTCCTTGGGCTGTGGTTGTTCTTCAGGTAGTTGTGGCAGCAGCTGCTCCTCAGTTGACAGTGCCTCTTCTGGTGGGTGCTCTTTGCAGCAGTGGTGGCTCCTCTGGCTGGTGGGGGGAGGCTGCTCGCACAGCTGCTGCTCCTCGGACAGCAGTGGGCTGATCATGAGGCTGCTGCATCTCAGACGGGGGCGGGTTGCTGGAGTGGCAGCTGCTCCTCAGATAGGGGTGGAGTGCTCATGTGGCTGCTGCTCCTTGGAAGGGCAAGCTCCTTGTGAGGCTGTTGCTCCTTGGACAGGGGCAGGTTGCTCGCAGGGCTTCTGCTCCTTGGATGGGGGTGGGCTTCTCATGCAGCTGCTGCTTCTTGGACAGGGGCAGGCAGCTCACCTGGCTGCTGCTGCTTGTTGGATGGGTATGGTCTGCATGTGTCTACTGCTGCTCAGACGGGGTCGAGCTGCTCATGTGGCTGCTGCTCCTCAGACCAGGTTGGGCTGCTCGGGCAGCTGCTGCTCCTCAAATGGGGGCTGGCTTCGCGCGGAGCTGCTGCTCCTCAGATGGGGGTGGGCTGCTCACCCAGTTGCTGCTCCTCGGATGGGGGCCGGCTGCTCATGGAGCTGCTGCTCCTCAGATAGGGGCAAGCTGCTCACACAGCTGCTGCTCCTCAGATGGGGTGGACTGCGGGGGCTGCTGCTCCTCAGTTGTGATGCTCATGCGGCTGCTTCTCCTGAGATGGGGGAGTGGGTGCTCACACAGCTGCTGCTCCTTGGACAGGGGCAGGCCACGTGAGGCTGCTGCTCTTCTCCATGGGGTGGGCTGCTCACAGGGCTTCTGCTCCTTGGAAAGGAGTGGGCTGCTCATGTGTCTGCTGCTCATGTGGTCGCAGTGCCTTAGGCCCATGGTCGGCAAATTGCGGCTCACAAGCCACATGCAGCTCTTTGGCCCCTTGAGTGTGGTTCTTCCACAAAATACTATGGCCTGGGCAAGTCTATTTTGAAGACGTGGCATTAGAAGAAGTTTAATTTTTAAAAATTTGGCTCTCAAAAGAAATTTCAATAATTGTACTGTTGATATTTGGATCTGTTGACTAATGAGTTTGCTGACCACTGCCCTAGGCTAAAGCGTTGGGCTGGTCATAGCGGAGCACACTTCATAACTCACAGGAGCCTGTGCCCGGGGTGGCTGGAGACTCAGTGACTGTGAGACTACAGCCTAGGTAGCATGTCCCTGGCAGGGGTGGCTGTAGAGTCTCAGGTATCATCTGAGGGCACCCTGGGTGGAGGTGTGGCTGGGCTCCCAGTTACAGCAGCTCTCCCTTTCAAAAAGATGAGGCCTCTGAGGAAGAGCCAACCTTCTGGTACTGTTTGCAACGGTAGCAGAGGCTGCCTAGTTAGGCGAACCCAGTTAGCCTGCCCCCAGAAGGTCATGCGGGATCTAACTGTGCCACACACACACACACACACAACACATGACCACATACTCCACTTTTGATCTCTCACTTACTCACACTCTCTCCCTCACACCTTTTTCCTGCCTCTGTAGTTGGGTCTGGGGTGTTATTGACCCGTTCATGGATGGAGTTTCCTCTCCAGGTGTCTGGTTATGTGGCTCGTTCTCTAACACCTTGGCCAGACAGGATAAAATTCACCTTGACAAGACACTACACAAAGGGAACAAAGCACAAATGTACTCCCGGCACCAGTAACCCCAGTATAAGTAACCACCTGTGAAAAGAGAATTCGGGGATAGAAAAGAGAACACAAATTATATTGAAGAGAGAAAAAAAAGATAAGAGAGAAAAGAAAAAGGAAGAAAAGGGAAAACACCACAGAACAGATAAACCAAAAAAATAAAAAATAAAAGAAAAAGAAAAAAAAGAAAAATGCAAACACCAAAACCCATCAAAGAGGTTGGGGGCAGAATCTTTAGTGGCTGAGCAGATATACAGAATATAAAGTTAAGAATTGGATGAATATGGGGAGGACCTCAGTTCAATATAGAGGAATTAGAAAGGGGATGAGTGGATAAGAAGAAAGAGAATAAGAAGAAAATAATAAAATAATAATAATAAATTTACAAAAAAATTGATTTAAAAATGGTCTAAAAATTTAAAAATAGCAAATAAAATAGAATGATGAAAAAATAATGTGAAAAGAAATAGAAAATAAATCAACAAACAAAAAAAGGAAAATAAAGAAAAAAGAAGGAAAAAGGAGATAACAAAATAATAAAATAAAATAAAATAAAAATAAAAATGAAAAAGTAAAGTGTTGTTTCTTTGGCTGGCTTAATATCCCAGTCTTTTGTACTATACTGTTTCTCAGTTTCCTGTTGCTGGGACTGAAGGCCTCTCTTTAGGCCAGTCCCTGTGGACTCTCAGGGACTACTCAGATATATATTTTTAACCCTTTGTACCATTCAGGGTGTATTCTGGGTGTGGCTGTATTAGTTGCCTGGAGAAAATGGCTGCCCAGGTCCCAAGCTCAGGTATGACTCAGCACTAGACTGGCTGCCACTTCTCCTGGACCCCCTTTTCTCCCCAACCTCTCCCCAGACTCCACAAGTCCACACCTTCTCCTGCATCTCAGCCACGGGTGAGTGTCTGTATCTGAAAGGTCCTATGAACTAGGCTCCATGAAAAAAAGCATAGGCCACAGAGAGGGGAAAGACTGCACCTCTGCGAGCTCCTCTCTTGCCGGCACTGCGTGTTCTGGTCAGCCCTTCAGGCTGCCCCCTCTGGGCTCAGTCTTTCGTGACTGTGGACCTAGATCTAGAATCCCCTGCCACCAGCAGTCCTGTGGCCCTTTTTTCCACAGTCAGATGCTTTGCCTGTCCCAAGGGACGTGGCTTGGTGCCATGCAGTTTCCCACTGACCCTCTGGGCCCAGAGGTCTGGCAGCTTTCTCCTGCCCAGATCCTTGATTTTACATTTCTCCAGGGGTCCTCTGCCCTTCCTGGCTGCAAATTGTCTCACCAGCTGAGTCTCCTTCACCAATTCGGGGTGGATGTTATTCGTTTCAGCTGCTCATTCTATCTGTTCCGGGACAAGACTCGGGACACATCCGTCTATTCCACCGCCATTTTTTCATCTCCTATCTTTTGTTTTGTTAATGCAGTGTACCACATTGACCGATTTGTGTATGCTGAACCATCCTAGTGTCCCTAGAATGAATCCCAATTAATTGTGATATATTGTTGTATTCTATCGGCTAGTATGTGCTCTGACTGAGAATAGAATCCCCAACCCTTTGGTGTAAAGGATGATGCTACAACCAATTGCACCACTCGGCAAGGGCAGTTTAAAAAAAAAAATTTATTGATTGATTTTAGAAAGAGAGGAAGAAAGAGAGAGAGAGAGGGATGTGGATTTGTTGTTCCATTTATTTATGCATTCATTCATTGTTCCTTACATGTTCTTGACCGGGGATTGAACCAGCAACATTGATGTATTGGGAATTATGCTGTAACTCACTAGGCTACCCAGCCAGGGCTCTGTCTCTTGTTTTTGTTTACTTTATACTTTTCCCTTATGATTCCCCCTTTTTAAGTTATTTTTCTTCTTTCTTCCAGTGTTCAGGTCCTTTAAATTTTTAAAAAGTATATATTTATTGATTTCAGAGAGGAAGGGAGGAGACAGAAACATCAATAATGAGAGAGAATCATTGATCAGCTGCCTCCTGCAAGCCCCACACTGGGGATTCGAGCCCGCAACCTGGGCATGTGCCCTGACTGGGAATCAAACTGTGACTTGTTGGTTCATAGGTGGACGCTCAACCACTGAGAAACACTGGCCTGGCTAGGTTCCTATCTTTGATAACACTATTTCTTTCTTCCATCCCGTGGTGTCACCTGTAGGCAGACGTGCCCACAGTGCAGCCTTGATGGGTGGGAGTGGGGTGAGCTGGGATAGGCTGGTTGGTACCTCTGTTTCTTGGCTTTCTTGGTAATGACAGATAGAACCTTGTAGCCTTCCTATTTGTGTCTCTACCTAACCCTTAGATTAGTCACAGGGTGTGCCTGATTGCTCTGGCTGCAGATGTGGTGCATACGTGGAGAGCTGATTGATGTTTCTCTCTCATATCAATATCTCTCTCTTTTCCTCTCCCTTCCTCTCTCTCTAAAATCAATAAAAACATATCCTTGGATAAGGATTGAAAGACTTTTTTAAAAATGGTCAGAGGATCTGAATAGACACTTCTCTAAAGAGGACATATAGATGTCGCTCAGGAAAAAAAAGTTTCTTTAGTACCCATTCTCAGGTTTGTAGATAATGTGATATGCAACATGACACTGCTACAGTTTCTTTTGGCGCCTGCTGCTGGCTCTGGGAGGGTGAGGGGAGACTAACTCTGAGAGGGTAAGTGGAGGCGGACAGGCTCTGTGGCTTTGTTTCTCTGTCAGGAAAACTGATTGGCAGACGACTGTGGCTGCAGTTTGGTGCTTTATTTCTGTCCAAGTCCCTGGTCTCAGCTGCAGCTTGTTCTGCCCACTCAGGTAGAAATACTCCCTGAATTTCTTTGCTCCTCCCATCTGAAGGCAGTGCCAGAGGTGATCTAATCCAACCCCTCTCCAGATTGAGCCCCACAGTGAGCTCCAGGCTGTGAGCTCCAGTCTTCCTGTGTCTTGCACTGTCACAGCTCTTTTCCCTTTTCCAGCTAACTCCCACTTGCCCACATTCAGATGTTTCAATGTGAGGGTTTCTCAGACAGGTTTGTGCATTGAGCAACGAATTCTTTGATTTATTATAGCTGTTCAAATTGTTGGAACTTCAAGGGGAGAGACCAAAGGGACCTCTCATGCTGCCATTCCTCTGGCGTCACTCATGAATTTTTCTTTCTGTTTTATTTTTGAGAACACTCATATAAGCATGTGACTGTTTAAGCCAATTTAATAGAGCTTTTTAAAAATTAACAACTCCAGGTCTGGCTGGTGTGATTCAGTTGGTTGGAGTGTCATCTTGTGCACCAAAATGTTGTGGTTTCTATTCCCATTCAGGGTACATACCCAGGTTTTGAGTTTGATCCCCAGTCAGGGCACGTGAGGAAGGCAACTGATCAATCTCTCTCTCTCTCTCTCTCTCTCTCTCTCTCTCTCTCTCTCTCTCCTTTATGTCTCTAAAATCAATAAAATAATTTTTGGATTAACAGTTCTATCCAGATATAGAAAATACCACAACACATAAATACACAGAGACACACAGAGATCTTTTAGCCATGAAATGACACCATAAAGGAAAACTTACAAATGTAGAAAAGAACAGCAGAAATTAGTTAAATTTATCTGATTAGATTTGTTAAAAATATATTTGGGAAGAAAGCACTTAATATGTATATATTTTCCCCTTGGTAATCGAGTGTTGGAGCCATAGAAGCAGTTTGTGCTTTCAAAAACACCCCAATTTCCCAGTTTTTTCTTTAGTCCTAGGAATTGGGGATGATAAAGGTAGGTGCACTTGAACTGTTTCTAGAGGTGCCTTTCTGGTTTCACAAAGATGTGCAAGACATGGACAACTGCTCTCAAAATTTAGGTTGAAACTTAAGGGACATTATTAGTTGACCTACCTGTCTAAATACATAATCTTTAATTTTATTTTTCCCCTCTGGGTATACACTCTTACTGTAGCTTAGGGAGGGGACTCAAAATAGAAAAAAAATCACTATCAGGGTCTGACATTAGTTTCCAATTTGGCCAAATTTCTGATAAAAATTATTAAGTTTTTTCAAATATCTTGTCAGGTTTCAGGTGGGAAAAACAATAAATATTTTTGGCATTTTAAAACAATTCCATAGACTCAAGATGGCTAAAATACCAGTGTTTTCCTCTGATTGCCAAAAGAGAGATCTGACAGCCTTCGTATCCCAATTCCCCAATAAAACGCAATGTCTATTTCTACAATCCAATCAGGTAAAAGAGATGCGGTCAATTAAAGTTGACATAAATTTTTTTCTAATGTAAATCCTGTTTAAGTGTTCCAATTTTCTAATTGTATCAAGCCCTACATTTTCTTTTTTAAAATCTGAACAATAAAGATTTATTTAAAAAAAAAACAGATAGACACATTTAAAACAAATAGACTTCAATTCACCCATGTATCTAACAGGCTACAAGATAGAGAGAAAATATTATTAAATATTTTAAGAAAAGAGCACTACCTATCAATTTTATATACTATTTTTTTAAAGACTCTCATTACTATCTGATGTGAGTATTCATTTCTAAAAGTAACTAATAGAAATCCACAGCCAAATGATGAGGTATAGAAAAGGGTTCAATAAACACAATATATTTACAACATTAATGAGGACTCTTTCACATTGAAAACTTTCTGGCACATTCCATATGGATTAATTTCTATCAAGCTTTCTCATGTTACTTACATCTTAATTTCCTTTTTGAAGTGAATTTTCACTTGTAAGAATTTGGACCAATTCAAATCTTTCCTAAACTATTTACATTTAAGAGTTTTTATCTAGTGAGTCCTCTCATGCTTTTGAAAGAAACTAACTGAAGCCTTTGCAAATTCTGCACATTAATATGATTTTTCTCAGGTTCATCTTCAGATTTTGAAAGGTTGTGTTAGAAATGAAGAATTTTCCAAATTGCTTCCATAAACAGGGTTCTTTCATGTTTTCGAAGATAACGGAGACAAGTAAATGCTTTACTACATTTTTCACATACATATGGTTTCTCTCCAGTGTGATTTCTTTCATGTGTTTGAAAACTTTGATAACATTTGAAGGCTTTCGCACATTTCTTACATTCATAAGGTTTGTCTCCATTGTGAGTTTTTTCATGTGTTTGTAAGGAACGGTGGTCTCTGTAGGCTTTCCTACATTCCTTATATTCAAAGGGTTTCTCTCCAGTGTGATTTCTTTCATGTTTCTGAAGATCACTGGGATACCTAAATGTTTTACTACATTTTTTACACTTATAGGGTTTTTTTCCAGTGTGATTTATTTCATGTTTTCGAAGATAATGGAGACACCTAAATGCTTTACTACATTTTTTACATACATATGGTTTCTCTCCAGTGTGATTACTTTCATGTGTTTGGAAAGTTTGATAACATCTATAGGATTTCCCACATTCCTTACATTCATAAGGTTTCTCTCCAGTATGAATTCTTTCATGTATTTGTAAGGAACTGAGATATCTATAGGTTTTCCCACATTCCTTACATTCATAGGATTTCTCTCCAGTATGTGTTCTTTTGTGATATCGAAGAGAACTGGGATAACCAAATATCTTGCTACATATTTTACATACATAGGGTTTCTCTCCAGTATGATTTTTTGCATGTATTTGGACACATTGATGAGAACTGAAAGCTTTGCCACATTCCTTGCATTCATAGAGTTTCTCTCCTATATGGGTTCTTTGGTGTGTTTGCAAGGAACTGGGATCTCTGTAGGCTTTACCACACTCCATACATTCAAAAGGTTTCTCTCCAGTGTGATTTCTTTCATGTTTCTGAAGATCACTGGGATACCTAAATGCTTTACTACATATTTTACATTCATGAGGCTTCTTTCCAGTGTGATTTCTTTCATGTTTGCGAAGATAACGGAGACAACTAAATGTTTTACCACATGGTTTCACCTCTCTGTGATTTCTTTCCTGTCTTTGAAAACTTTGATAACATCTGAAAATTTTCCCACATTCCTTACATTCATAGGGCTTCTCTCCAGTAAATTTATTTTCATGTCTTCGATAATTTTGATAATACCTGAAGGTTTTCCACACTCCTTACATTCATAGGGTTTCTCTTCAGTGTGAACCTTTTCATGACTTTGAAGAGAACTGAGACAACTGAATGCTTTACCACACTGTTTACATTTATAAGGTTTTTCTCCCGTGTGGGATCTTTCATGTATTTGAAGTGAAGTGGAAGAACTAAAGGTTTTCCCACATTCCTTACATTCATAGGCTTTTTCTCCATTTTGATTCCTTTCATGTTTGTCAAAACACTGAAGATAACTGAAGGTTCTCCCACATACATCATAATTATACAGCTTGTCTCCATAATTTTGACTCATTTGGCTTGTTTCCAGTGTGACATCTGATGTGCATATTATGGGATGACGGCTGCATGAAGACTTTCTCAAACACACTGTATTCCCATGGCTTTACTACAGGAAGAGATTTTTTTCTTTGGACTGAGATTTGGAGTAAAGCTGAAGTTTTCCCCACATTGACTGTTCTTCTCCCCTTCACAGACTCTCTCTAATATTGGATTTCTTCATTTTCCCCTTTGGTTTTTGTACTGATCTTCAATGTCATAATCTTCCCATTTCTTTCCTATGGAGGCCAGATTCCTGAAGGTTTCCCGCATCACATCTCTATAGAGTTTCTTTTGTGGAGAATCCAATAAAGCCCACTCCTCCAGAGTGAAGTTCAGAGCCACATCCTCAAAGGCCACTGAGTCATAAGAAGGCCAAGTTCCCGAAGGTTTCCCTCATCACATCTCTGTAGAGTTTCTTCTGTGAAGGCTCCAGTAAGGCCCACTCCTCCTGGGTGAAGTTCACAGCCACATCCTTAAAGGCCACCGAGTCCATTTCCCAGCTTTTAGGGTCCCCCCAGCATCGCCCTTTCGGCTACCGCAGGAGGCTTAGGTCACGGTGGGGCTGGCGCTGACGCAGACACACTTGGACCTCAATCCCTACATTTTCATATTCTTTAATCTAATTGTAGTTTGAGTCAGGGCTTCATCAAATGGGTTTTTGTACCACAACTCAGGAATCTGTTATGGAATTGGCGCGAAAAAGGCAACAGTTAAGCACTCCAGGGGCGGGGGGCAGGGGAGGGATTTAATAAAGCAGCTCTGCTGGCTCAGGGGATACAAAGATCCAAAGCCTGAACAAGTGATACAATGAGATTGCCCCATATATATATTCCTCGGTTTCTTTGTTTTCTGTTTCCTAACTACCAGCCTTTTGTGGTGGGCTTCACAGCCTCTCCTGAGTCAGTTAGAATGGGGAAATTAGATTGTATCTAAATGCCTGTTATGGGTAGTGCTTCTAGCTAAACTGTTAGATTCTTTGTTTATGGCCCTTTGTAAACTGGGAGTAATTAGGAAAATAGGTCTTGCAAGACCAGATTGTTAAGAAAGGGCAGTAACTTAATCATAGGCTACCAAGAATATACACTAGGATACTGATTAACAAACAGAGTCAGGCTGCTAGTCTTTCTATATCCTTTCTCAAATCCATCTCAAGGAGTCCTCAAAATTTCTCTTTTCTATCCCTGACCATTTTAGCTACTCTTGAGTAAAAAGGTTTTTGGTCTTTAGTGGGGGTTAAGCTAAGGAACCCTGGTTTTGTTATTAATCTTTATCTTGACTTAACCAGCCAGACTAATGCCCCAAGATATTGATAGTCACATTTCTCATTGTAATCTCTTTCTCTCTTTTAAATTTCTTCACTGTGGGGTAAATAGAGCAGACTTGTTTGGGAAATTAGCTCTCCTGTGATTCCAAGTATGAGCCACTTCTTCAAACAATAAACCCTTACTTTCTTTGCTAAAAGCTCCTGTTAGGAGGCCAACAGGAGTCAATTTGGCCCCATTCAGCCTTTGTTAATACTGTACTAAAAACCTTTGTTTAACTCATCAATGTTTGTTTTATTTAGATACAATTTTTTTTCCAACTTGAGTTACCAGGCTGAATTCATAGGACAAAAATGTTAGGTTGTATTTTAGTAAGATTTTACCATGCATTTTATAGGTTCTTAACTAAATGTACTCCAGTTCTGTAAGATACAGCCCAGAGAGCTACACTGGGGTACAGAGATGGAATTACTCACATTACTAAAGTCTTTATCAATCAAATCGATTACTTATTTTACCTCTGAGCTATGTTATATAAGTCTCATGACTAGACAGTTTACAGAAAAGAACAAATAGTTACAAGATCTAACAATTCACTAACCCTTACTTCTTTCTAAAGTTCAGCCAGCTACAAGTCAGACAAGACAATAGGAGAGGTTGAGTGACCCAAACTTTCCACTACATCTCAAACCCAAAGTATTATTCCCTCAGCAGGGATGAAGTCAAGGTTTGCTCAGTCTGGTCTATATGAGATGAATAGATGCCTTGAGTTACCACGGAATGAGCTTCCAATGCTAAGTCCCTCTGGGTTTGTTGAAATGCAGCCAGAGTTGGCCCCCCTTCAGACAAGATGAGACACAGACTGAAAAGATAACAAATACAGTCTCAAGCAGATTGACAAACAAGATTTCTCCCTCGTGTTTTTTTATTTTTAAAAAAATTTCTTTATTGATTAAGGTATCACATATTTGTCCTCATTCCCATCCCACACCCCTCCCCACGCATGCCCCCACCCCCCTGTTGTCCTTAACCACTGGTTAGGCTCATATGCATGCACACAAGTCCTTTGGTTGATCCCTCCCTTATATTCCCACCCTCTCCTACCCTCCCTCTGAGGCCCAACAATCTGATCCATGCCTCCTTGTTTCTGGGTCTGTTCTTGTTCATCAGTCTATGTTATTCATCATTTCCCCTAGATGAGTGAGATCATGTGCTACTAGAAATACACTTATAAGAACCGAAAATGAGGAGAAACCAAGATGGCGGCATAAGGTAAACACCTAACTGTTGCCTACCACAACAATTTTGAAACTACAACTGGAAAACAGAGCGCACACCGTCCAGAACCACTGGAAAGCTTGCAGAGTGGAAAACCTACAACTAGAGAAAAAAAGAGAGGGGGACACTGAGCCTCAGGAGCTGTGGAGGTGTGGAGATCCGTGAGCACGGAAAGGGCGAGCAGCTGAATACGAGGCAGGCTTGCTCACAGCGCGCGGAGAGGGAGGGCAACAGACGCTGCGTGGCTAGCTTTCTCGTTTGGGAGAAAAACAAAACCTCCTGACTGCACTGAAATCCAGCTGTGGTCGGGGAGAAACTGGGCTGTTTGGCAGCAGGCAAGGCTTGAGAGCAGCCTTCTCTCAGAGGCGCGCAGCCATTAATTCGGGCACGGAGAAACCACCCCTCTTAGGGCGGCAGGGACGGAAACCAAGTTTGTCTGTGCCATTCTGAGACTCTGCCCCATCCAAGCTGAGCACAGCCCTCCCAGTGATTGGATTTCTCCTTTGGCAGAAAAACAAAACCTCCGGTCTGCACTGAAATCCAGCCCCAGCTGGGGAGAAACTCTTCTGTTAGGCAGCGGGAGAAGCTAGAAAGCTGCTTTCTCTCAGAGGTGTGCAGCCATTAATTCGGGTACGGAAAAACCGCCCCTCTAAGTGTGGAGCAGATGGGAAACCAAAGCTTGTCTGTGCCACCCTGAGACTCCGCCCCATCCAAGCTGAGCACAGAAGCTCTCCTAGCAGAGACACTGCTGATCCTCACAGCCAACTGGCTTGGAGATCAATTCCCGCCAGTGATACCAACAATCCCAACCACTCTGAACTCCAGTTTCTGGGGACACGCAGGGGACCCAGACGCCTATGGGACTCTTGGCCATTGTTCGGAGAGTGAGAGTGACTTTTATGTTGGTGTGGATGACACCAGATTTCAACCACTCTCATAAGGGACACATTCAAGAGGCAGACTCAGTGAGCACCAAAGCCCTACTGTGTCTCCAGCACAGCAATTCTTCCGTTATAGACACAGCAGGCCCTCACAACCAATTGGACCGGAGGTCAATTCCTCCCAGTGTACCAACAGCAATCAGGGCTTTTAACTACAACAAGACTTTCCACTCAGCCCACAAAGGGGAGTACCAAGAGCGACCACCTAGGATGATTGGGGAAACTGAGCTACCGGCCCATATAGGTCACTGACCACACAAAGCCACTCCATCAACACAGGGAAGCAGCCAAAATGTGGAACATCGAAGTATGTCACAAGTAGGAGAGATAGATGAAAGCAAAGTAATGGACGACACAGTATTCAGAACCATATTTATAAGGTTACTCAAGAATCTTCTAAAAACCACTGAGAAACTTGAAGAGACCTTCAAGGACCTAAATGAGAATACCAAAAAAATGGAAAAGGACCAGTCAGAAATTATGCATACACTGTCTGAAATAAAAATATACTGAGTAGACCACCGTACCCGAAGAGTCAAACCAAAGATCTGAAATATGAGGAAGAAAAAATCACCCAACCAGAGAGGCGGAAAGAAAGAAGAATCCGAAAGTGTGAGGATAGCGTAAGGAGCCTCTGGGATGGCTTTAAGCGTACCAATATCTGAATTTTTGGGGTGCCAGAACAAGAGAGAGAGCAAGATACTGAAAACCTATTTGAAGAAATAATGACAGAAAACTTTCCCCACCTGGGGAAAGAAATGGACTTACAAGTTCAGGAAGCGCACAGAATTGTTTTCTGAAAATATACAAACATATTCTCCACCAAAAGTTAATAAAGGAATATTTTCTATAAATTTGACTTGGGATCCTTTTTCATTTATTGCCCAAATGATTTTCCTCTGGCTTGTTTTGACACCATGTGTGTTTTTCATGGGTGTCTTGCTTTTAGCATTACAATTATTTTTCTAAAGTAATAATTTTCTAGATGTAATTTACTTACAGGATATTTTTCCTTACATGATATTCTTCTACTATCCTCCCTTTTTTGATTTAAATATTAAGAGGCTTTTGAAAAATTTTTAATGTAGTCTTGGTAGATTTTAAATTTTATTTTTTGCACTATAATGACTGCTTTAGGTTCATTACCTGTTATGCAATTTTATCATGAGATGAACTACCAACAAAAATTTTAGTTAACACTTTAAGAACTGTTTTTTGTCCAGTATAATTAATTTTTCTAGAATATTCGCTTGCTTCAATTAGCCAATTTAAATTAGGCTGACAACTTGACTACTATTTCACTGTCAAATTTATTACTCTAACAACAATCTTATTTTACCCTGTAAATATTATTGGAAAGGATTATTTGCCTTCTTGAGTAGGTCCTGAACATTCCTGATGGTAGGCTGGATTTAGATATCAAAAACCCACTTCCCCTCACCATGGGTTCAAGACAACTCAAACAAATCTTGTTGGAGTGAGAGGGCAGCTGTTGTCGGCCAAGTCTCTATCTGTTACCCGAGTCCCATCCCTCGTGTTTTTTTAAATTCATTAAATTGATTGGGGTGACATTGGTCAACATGAACATATAGATTTCACTTGTGGGTATCTATGTTACAAGATTGGTATATTGCACGACGTGCCTACCATCCAAAAGTACATCTTCTCTTGTCACTTCATATTAGAACCCACTCTCCCACCACCCCCTTCCCTCTAACAAAAACCACTCTGCTGTTTCTGTTCATAAGTTTCAGTTTTATATCCCACATATGAGTGAAATCATGTGGTTCTTAGCCTTTTCTGTCTGGCTTATTTAACTTAGCATAATGTCCTCAAGATCTATCCATGTTGTTGCAAATGGTAGTATTTTATCCTATCTTATGGGTGAGTAGTATCCCATTGTGTATATGTAGCACATCTTATTTATTTATTTATTTTAAAAATATATTTGTATTGATTTCAGAGAGGAAGGGAGAGGGAAAGAGATAGAAATATCCATTCTGAAAGACAATCATTCATTGGCTGCCTGCTGCATGCCCCCACTGGGGATCCAGACTGCAACCCGGGCATGTGCTCTTGACGGGAATTGAACTCAAGACCCTTCAGTTGTCAGGCCAATGCTCTATCCACTGAGCCAAACCATCTAGGGCTACCAAATCTTCTTTATCCAGTCCCCTGTCATGGGACATTTTGTTTGTTTCCATGTTTTGGCCACCATGAATAATGCTGCAATGAACATAGGGGTGCATATATCTTTGCGAATACATGATTTCTAGTTTTTTGGGTATATGCCTAGGAGTGGGATTGCTGGGTTATATGGTAGCTCTATTCTTAATTTTTTGAGAAATTGCCAGACTCAATTTCCATAGTGGTTGTACCAATCTACATTACCACAAGCAGTGAATGAGAGTTCCATTTTTTCAGCAAACTCTCCAAGCTTATTATTATTATTTTATTTTTTCAATATACAAAATAAATCTATTACCAGATTGTAGATACAAAATAGTCATTTACATGCAATAAACACTAATATTTCAAGAAAAAAAAGATTTAAAATATAATATTACCAAAACTGTATTAATCCTATATAATAAAGAGGTAATATGCAAATAGACCATCACGCCAACACACAAGATGGCCTCCTCCATGTGGTCAAAGATGGCTGCCCCCACGTGGACACAAGATGGCCACCACAAGATGGTCAGCAGGGGAGGGCAGTTGGGAGGGACCAGGCTTGCAAGGGAGGGCAGTTGGGGGCAATCAGGCCTTCAGGGGAGGGCAGTTAGGGGGGACCAGGCCTGCAGGGTAGGGCAGTTGGGGGGACCAGGCCTGCAGGGGAGGGCAGTTAGGGGTGACCGGGCTAGCAGGGGAGGGCAGTTGGGGGATTGGGCCTAAACGGGCAGTCGGATATCCCTCAAGGGGTCCCAGGTTGGAGAAGGTGCAGGCTGGGTTGAGGGACACCCCCCCCACATGAATTTTGTGCACAGGGCCTCTAGTAGAGTATAATAGCACAAAGGTAGGAAATACTAAGAATCTGCAAATAGAAAGATTACCTCTATAATTTTTAAAATATTTTTTTCTCTGGCTCTATTTTTGTTCATTAGTTTATGTTGTTTGTTATATTCCACAAATAAGTGAGATCATGTGATATTTATCTTTCTCCAACTGGCTTATTTCGCTTAGAATAATGCTATCCAGTCCATCCATGCTGTTGTAAATGATAAGAATTCCTCTTTTTTTATAGCAGTGTAGTATTCCATTGTGTAGATTTACCACAGTTTTTTAATCCACTCATCTGCTGATGGGCACTTAGGCTGATTCCAAATCTTAGATATTGCAAATTGTGTTGCTATGAACATAGGGATGCATATATCCTTTCTGATTGGTGTTTCTGATTTCTTGGGATATATTTCTAGAAGTGTGATCACTGGGTCAAATGGGAGTTCCGTTTGTTTTTTTTTTAAATATATTTTATTGATTTTTTACAGAGAGGAAGGGAGAGGGATAGAGATAGAAACATAGATGAGAGAGAATCATCGATCAGCTGCCTCTTGCACACCCCCCACCGGGGATGTGCCCGCAACCAAGGTACATGCCCTTGACTGGAATCGAACCTGGGACCCTTCAGTCCGCAGACCGACGCTCTATCCATTGAGCCAAACCAGTTTCGGCCATTTTTAGTTTTTTGAGGAAACTCCATACTGTTTTCCACAGAGGCTGCACCAGTCTGCATTCCCACCAGCCGTGCACGAGGGTTCCTTTTTCTCCTCATCTTCGCCAGCACTTGTCATTTGTTGATTTTGCAACACTTGTTATTGTTTGTCTTGTTGATAATGGCCACTCTAACAGGTATAAGTCTTATCTCATTGTAGTTTTGATTTGCATTTCCCTAATTGCCAGTGAGGTTGAACATCTTTTCACATATCTACTGGTGGCCTGGTGTGTGGATTCATGTACATTGAAAGGAAAGTAATTAGAAGGTGGCTGGCAGGGTGGGACTGAGTGAGATGGGCTGGAGACACCCTGGAGCCAACCTCCCATGGTCGCTCCCTTGCTGGCTGCACCTGGGGCGATGCTGCAAATCAAAGGGTGTCTGCAAAGTGAATGGGGTCTCTCTGACAGGTGGGGTCCCTCAGCTTGGCCTGGGGGGATCCAGCTGAAACTGGCTCTCTGACATCCCCTGAGGGGTCCCAGAGGGCGAAAGGGCACGCTGCAAAGTTGCTGTCACTGGGCAGCTCCTGTGTTGAGCATCTGCCTCCTGGTGGTCAGTGCATTTCATACGTACTGGCATGTCAGCTAGTCGGTCGGTTAGTCGCTTAGCATTTTACATATATACTAGAGGCCTGGTGCGTGAAATTCATGCACTGGGGGATGTCCCTCAGCCCAGCCTGCACCCTCTCCAATCTGGGATCCCTTGAAGGATTTCCGACTGCCCGTTTAGGCCCAATCCATGTAGGATTGGGCCTAAACGGGCAGTTGGACATCCCTCTCATAATCCAGGACTGCTGGCTCCCAACTGCTTGCCTGCCTGCCTTCCTGATTGCCCCCAACCGCTTCTGCCTACCAGCCTGATCACCCCCTAAACACTCCCCTGCCAGCCTGATTGATATCTAACTGCTCCCCTGCCAGCCTGTTTGCCCCTAACTGACTTCCCCTGCAGGCCTGGTCACCCCTAACTGCCCTCCCCTTCATGCCTGGTCACCCCTAACTGCCCTCCCCTGCATGCCTGGTTCCCCCCAACTGCTCTCCTCTGCAGGCCTGGGTCCCCTCCAACTGCCCTTCCCCGCAGGCCCGATTGCCCCCAACTTCCCTCCTCTGCAGGCCTGGTCCCTCCCAACTGCCCTCCCCTGCTGGCCTGATCGCCCACAACTGCCCTCCCTTGCAGACCTGGTCCCTCCCAACTGCCCTCCCCTGGTATCTGGGATTTATTTATCTTCTATAATTGAAACTTTGTAGCCTTGAGCAGAGCCAAGCTTTCTGCTTGCTCCGTGGCTGCAGCCATTTTTGTTGGAATTTATTTATCTTCTATAATTTAAACTTTGTAGCCTTGAGCAGAGGCCAGGAAGCTTGGCTTCCTCCATTGCTGGGGGCAATTCAAGCCTCCTGCTCTCTCTAGCTCTGTGGCTGCTGACAATTTTGTTGGGATTTATTTATCTTCTATAATTGAAACTTTGTAGCCTTAAGTGGAGGTCAAGGCAGGCCAGGGCAGGCGGAAATCTTGGCTTCCTCCATCGCCAGGGGCAACTCAACCTCCTGCTCTCTCAGAGGCTGCAGCCATCTTGGTTTGGTTAATTTGCATACTCACTCCCAATTGGCTGGTGGGCTTGGCTTGTGGGTGTAGTGGAGGTATGGTCAATTTGCATATTACTCTTTTATTAGATAGGACACTAGAGGCCCGGTGCACAAAATTTGTGCACAGGAGGGGAGGGTCCCCTCAGCCCAGCCTGCATCCTCTCCAATCCGGGACCCCTCGGGGATATCCCACTGCTGGTTTAGGTTCGGGCCTAAACTGACAGTCGGACAACCCTCTCACAATCTGGGACCACTGGCTCCTAACTGCTCACCTGCCTGCCTGTCTGTACGCCCCCAACTGCCCCCCTGCTGGCCTGGTTGCCCCATGAAGCCTACTGCTCAGTCTTTTGGTCGGCCCTCACTAACACCGCTGCCATCCTGGTCGCCCCAAGCAGCCTGCTGCTCAGTCATTTGGTTGGCCCTCACTAACCCCCCTGCTGGCCTGGTCACTCCACACAGGCTGTTCAGTTGTCCGTTTGGTTGTTTTGGTTGCAAAAATCGCTTAGGCTATTATATGGATAGATTAGCTGTTGTACGTCTTCTTGGGAGAGGTGCATTTTCAGGTCCTCTGCCCACTTTTGTTTCTTTATTGATTAAGGTATTACATATGTGTCCTTATCCCCCCATTGTCCCCACCTACCCCCCAACTCATGCTTCACCCCCCTGTTGCCTGTGTCAATTGGCTAGTCATATATGCATGCATACAAGTCCCTTCTGCCCACTTTTTGATTGGGTTGTTGTTTGTTTGGTGTTGAATTTTATGAGTTTTTTATATATTTTGAAATTAAACTTTTGTCAGAGCTACTGTTTGCAAATATCA
This sequence comes from Eptesicus fuscus, assembly GCF_027574615.1. NCBI lineage: Eukaryota > Metazoa > Chordata > Mammalia > Chiroptera > Vespertilionidae > Eptesicus > Eptesicus fuscus. Next base: position 56,537,402 of record NC_072473.1, on the reverse strand, counting down.
TCTCTCATCTGATTGGCTGCCTGTCTGTTTTGTTGTCCATTTCTTTTGCTGTTCAAAAGCTCTTCAGTTTGATATAGTCCCATTCATTTATTTTTGCCTGTACCTCCCTTGTCTTTGAGGTTAAGTCCACAGAATGTTCTCTACGACCTAGGCCCACAATTTTGGTACCTATTGTTTCAGGTCTTATGTTTAGGTTTTTGATCCCTTTTGAATTAATTTTTGTATAAGAAGACAAACTGTAATCCAGTTTCATTTGTTTATATGTGGCTTTATAGTTTTCCCAGCACCATTTATTGAAGAGACTATCTTTTATTTTAATTTTTAAATTTTTTTTACATATGTGTCCTTATTCCCCCATTAACCCCACCCCTCACTAATGCCCCACCCCCTTGTTGTCTGTCTCCATTGATTATGCTCATATGCATGCACACAAGTCCCTTGGTTGATCTCTCCCCCTTACTCCCACCGACCCACACCTTCCCTCAGGTTTGACGTTCTGATCGACTTTCTTAGTCTCTGGATCTATTCTTGTTCATCAGTTTATGCCATTAATTATTCCAAAAATGACTGAGATCATGTGATATTTATCTTTCTCTGCCTGCCTTATTTCACTTAGCATAATGCTCTCCATCTCTATCCATGTTGTTACAAATGGTAGGAACTCCGTCTTTTTTACCACAGCGTAGTATTCCATTGTGTAGATGTACCACAGTTTTTTAATCCACTCATCTGCTGATGGGCACTTAGGCTGTTTCCAAATCTTAGCTATGGTGAATTGTGCCGCTATGAAAATGTATCCTTTCTGATTGGTGTTTCCAGTTTCTTGGGATATATTCCTAGAAGTGGGATCACTGGGTCAAATGGGAATTCCACTTTTAGTTTTTTGAGGAAACTCCATACTGTTCTCCACAGTGGATGCACCAGGCTGCATTCCCACCAGCAGTGCAAAAGAGTTCCTTTTTCTCCGCATCCTCGCCAACACTTGTCGTTTGTTGATTTGTTGATGATAGCCATTCTGACAAGTGTGAGATGGTACCTCATTGTTGTTTTGATTTGTATCTCTCTGATGATTAGTGACTTTGACCAGGTTTTCATATGTCTCTTGGCCTGCCTTCTGTCTTCTTTTGAAAAGTGTCTATTTAGATCAGTTGCCCATTTTTTGATTGGGTTCTTTATCTTCTTTTTGTTAAGTTGTATGAGTCCTCTACCATTGATATCATTGGGAAATATGTTCTCCCATGCAGTGGGCTTTCTTGTTGTTTTATTGATGGTTTCCTTTGTTGTGCAAAAGCTTTTTATTTTGATGTAGTCCCATTTGTTTATTTTCTCTTTAGTTTCCATTGCCCTAGGAGCAGTATCAGTTGAAAAGTTCCTTCGGCAGCCCTAACTGGTTTGGCTCAGTGGATAGAGCATTGGCCTGAGGACTGAAGGGTCCCGGGTTCGATTCAGGTCAAGGGCATGTACCTTGGTTGTGGGCACATCCCCTGTAGGAAGTGTGCAAGAGGTAGCTGATCGATGTTCCTCTCTCATCGATGTTTCTGACTCTCTATCCCTCTCCCTCTCTCTTCCTCGCTGTGAATAAATCAATAAAATATATTAAAAAAAAAGTTCCTTCGGCATATGTCTGAGATTTTGCTGCCTGTGGATTCCTCTAGTATTTTTATGGTTTCTTGTCTTATGTTTAAGTCCTGTATCCATTTTAAGTTTATTTTTGTGTATGGTGTAAGTGGGTGATCTAGTTCCATTTTTTTGCACGTATCTGTCCAGTTTTCCCAACACCATTTGTTGAAGAGACTGTCTGTGGGAAACCGTGAGAGGCAATCAGGTGTATGATCCAGCAACCTTGTTTTCCCCACTTAGCTGAAACCTTTTGTTTCACGTATCTAGGTTTGAACAATGTGGCAGGGTCAAGAATGCAGTATGTTTTCCATAACAGGAACAAAGATGAGAAAGTTAGCGGAATGAGAAGTTCCGTATGTACTCAGGGTTCTGTTGAGGTGGAAAAAACACGCTGCCCGTGCCTTGACCTCTATGCTTGCATACGCTGCTTCTGCTTATATAAAGAGCTGAGAAAGTAAACTCGGGGCTGCGGCAGAATCAAGCTGCACGCCCTCCCGGAAACTAATGTGTCTGTGTTCCTTAATCCTCACCCCCCTTTTCAGGTACCGTTGAACTGCAGTGCCGGCAGGCTCCGGCAGATGGCGCCCAACGTGGGGCACTGAACACAGGGGATTCGGTGAAGGAGCACCGCGGTAATCAAGGTAAGAGGACGTCCGAAGAAGTAGTGGGACGCGGTGACAGAGCAGACGGCGGGAGAAGCTAGTGAAGCGGGAGAAGCTAGTGAAAATGGGACAGACTAGCAGTAGCTTACTATATGTGCACATGCTTAAGGGAATGCTCAGGGCTCGAGGTATAGACACGAGTCAAAAGCAAATAGAGCGCTTCATTATATTTATTAAAGAAGTGTGCCCATGGTTTCCTGAAGAGGGAACTGTGTGTTTAGAAACTTGGGAACAGGTAGGGAAGAGAATTCAAGGGCATTTCCAGGCTCACGGTCCCCGCCGAACACCGGTGGATGCTTTCTCTTTGTGGAGCCTGGTGAGGGACAGTTTAGCAGAACAGCATGAGGGACAAAAATGGAGAGAAGTGGGTTAGACGGCGACCCTCAAAGAAGAGGGAAAGGAGCCACCTGGATCCATCTGGGGTCTCTGGAAGGCTGGACGCAGCGCTACTTCCGAGACCAGATCCCGGTGCACGACGGTGCCCGGAGATCCTGTTGGTTGTCTTTGTCTTTGTTATTCTGTGTTATTGTGGTCTAATTGTCTTTATCATTAGAATGGGTCAGTCTGCTTCATGTTCTTCTGTCTGTACTCCCCTGCATTGTTTTTTGAAAAGTTTTCAGGAATTCAAGTGGCAAGCAGATGATTACGGAGCCTCCGTTAATGCTTTTGATTTACAAAAATTTTGTGAGCAGGAATGGCCAACTTTCCCATATCCCAGTGAGTGGAAGGGGGAGCTTGATCACCTCCCCTAGGTCAAAAACTCAGACTGTCTGATGTATAAATGTAAATATAAAAGTATTTGTTATCTCTTTCTGTTGTTTAATTTTAAAGATAGGGCGGACCTGCTGTGACAGAATGCAAAAGTCTTTAGCAGCTGCTGAGACACCTTTTTTCTCAGAGTCTTTTGTTCTCTGTCAGAGAGGGAATCAGCCCACTTAGTAATAAAAATTTCTGTCTATGTTTGTATAATTAAGCGTTTCAGTTTGCTCTGCTTTATAAATTTGCTGTATTAAATTATAATTTTAGAATTCTAGGGTTAATTTGTGAAGGTTGCCAATCCAGAGAAGCAAGAGGGAACTTATTGGGTTAAAACTTCTCCGGAGCAGGTGTAGAAAGGATAGAGGCGGTAGAATTCACTCTCAGCCTGCTGAGATAGAGAAGTCCGAGGCTGGGGAACAGAGAATGTTTGGAGACATCAGAAGTGGTGAAGGTTGAGATCCTCTGGGACCCTGGAGTAAAGAAGGAAAATCTGGGAGGGAGAGCAGGGAGAAATAGGTTTTTGTTGATTTTGCTGGGTACAACCAGCTCTGCTGGCGTCCTTGGTTTCTTGCTTATCTGAACTCTGCTGGCAAAACACAGTGGATCTTCCTCTGCCCGTTTTCTTCTCTTTAACCCTTCCATTGCACATGAAGACCGAGCCTGGCAGGGTGAGGTTACTGGGTACTTCTTGGGCGGTGGTAGAATATTCAGCAAAGGAACTTTAAGATATAATATCTTTAATATTTAAGTTTTAAAATATCTGTCTCTCAAAAGGAAATATTTTTACTTACTCTTGGTTTTATCACTGAAGGTCTAGTTATATTTTCTTTAAAAAGTACATTTAAAGTATGGTCATAAATGTTAATCTAAGAAATTCTGGCTGTTTAGTTTTTAGGATTCATTAAAGGATTGAAGTTTCAAAGAATAAGGAATACTAAGTAGAAGGTCTGAGGCATGGTTATACATTTTTAAAGGACATAGAAAGAAGGTTTAAAGGCTAATTTAGAAGTGTCTCAATAGAAGGTTATATAGGTATAAAAATATATATATATATATATGTTATAAAGAAAGCTAATAATACAGGCCAGTAAGCCAGGAAGAGTAAATAATTTGCATTCTGCCTCCCTAAACAGAGGGTAAATAGTTATGCCAAGGTACTTTGTGAGGGTCTAATAAGAGAAATCTAACAGTTACTGTTTTTTATACCACTAACATATCAGGCAAAGTAACCTCTTTTCAGATGGGTCATAACTCCGCTCAAGTAGTAGAGTTATAGGCCGTTCTGGTAGTTCTGGAACAGCTGCCTACTCAAGCATTTAATCTGTATTCTGATAGCCATTATGTTGTAAAAGCTTTAGAATTGATAGAAACTGTACCAACCATAGAAACCTCTAACCTTGTAGTCCAACAATTGTTTGCAAGCATCCAGGGCCAGATACGGAGACGGCAAGTTTCTTGCTACTTTGGCCACCTCCGAGCTCACACAGGCCTCCCTGGTCCCCTTTCTGAAGGTAATGACATAGCTGACATGGCCACCCGAGTGGCAATGCTAGTCCAAACACAGCCTACCCCAGAACAATTAGCTCGGCAGTCACATGCCATTCATCATCAAAATAGTAACAGCCTGCGCTTACAGTTTAAAATCACTAGAGAAGCAGCGCGGCAGATAGTTAAACAATGCGGTACTTGCCCCACTACCACTACTGTACCCTCCTATGGCGTAAACCCCAGAGGGTTAATGCCCAATCAGCTATGGCAGATGGATGTTACTCAGGTTGCCCCTTTTGGGAAATTAAAATATGTACATGTCACTATAGATACATTTTCTGGATTTATCATGGCAACTGCCCAAACTGGAGAAGCCAGTAAGCATTGTATTGCCCATTGCTTGAAATGCTTTGCCACCATGGGGCAGCCCAAATGTATCAAAACAGATAATGGACCAGGATACACAGGTAAAAATTTCCAGGTATTTTGCAGTCAACTAAGAATCAGTCTTAAAACAGGAATTCCCTATAACCCTCAAGGACAGGGAATAGTAGAGAGAGCCAATGGGACTCTTAAAACTCAATTGCTAAAAATAAAAGAGGGGGAGTTATACCCTAGGTCAGCACATAACTATTTACATCATGCTCTCTTTATCCTTAATTTTTTAACTTTTGATGCTCATGGACGATCTGCTGCTCAGAGATTGTGGGGAGCCAGTAGTTCCCGCACTTATGCTCAGGTGCGCTGGAAAGATCCCCTAACAGGACAGTGGTATGGGCCCGATCCCGTATTAATCTGGGGGCGAGGCCATGTCTGTGTTTTCCCACAGGACGCCGAGGGGCCGCGCTGGCTACCAGAGAGGCTGGTTCGCCACGCAACAGTCCAGACATCCGAGAGGGAGGACCAGGACCCGACAGGAGGGTCAGATAACGATACTGCTCCAGAATGAAGCGTGGGGTGATGCTGCTCGTTCTGCTGGCCTGGTGCTCCGTAACAGAAGCAAGGGAATATTGGGCATACGTGCCTGATCCCCCGATGCTGCACGTGTCCGTGTGGGAAGGGCGCAACGTCCCGGTTTATGTTAACAATACCAAGCTTCTTGGGAGGCCTTCGAATGGTCACCTCCAGGCGCACAGCCCAGTGCCATACAATTTTTCCGCTGTAGGAGAAGGCACTCCTATCTGTTTTTCCAAGAACGTGAGTGCAACGGGCTGTGTCACCCTCCAGGGGGTCACTTTTAAGGTCAACAGCTCCACTGTCGGATGGAACATCAACGTAACGAGCCTCGGGGGCTCAGGAACAGGACTGAATGCCTCACTCCCTCGAGACATCTTGCCATGTGAAAAACCATCTGATTTACGAGAGCATTCAGTACCTTGGGAGCGGTGCTACACCAATCAAGCTGTTGCCTTCCCGATCCAGGGCACCAACTCGTCCATCATCAGTTGGTCCGTCTTTAATAAGACCAGTTGGACTCAAGGACTCTATGAGGGACTCTGGAGCGTGGCTGGCGGTCCAATCCAGCTACTACTCTGGAAACTGGCTGCCGCCCAGAATCTGGTCACAGCCGTAATGACACCCAAGAATGGGACCGCGATTAGCTGGACAGTTAATGTGACTGCCTGTGTGCCAGAGCCTTATGCCTTGCTGGTGGGGAAGGTGAATATTTCCCATCAAGGTCAGACCTTTAATGCTACTTGTGTAAATTGTCTGTTAACCAATTGTATTGCTAACATACCTTGGGGAGAACAGGTGGTTGTTCTTCACCAGCCTGCCTTTGTAATGGTCCCGGTAAATCTCTCTGAGCCTTGGTATAGTGACCATTCTCTCCAGGTGTGGAGGGAAATTACCTCAGTCCTCAGCAGACCCCGGAGGTTCATTGGGTTGCTGATAGCCGGTGTCACGGCCTTGATAACCCTCATTGCCACAGCTGCAGCTGCTACTGTGGCCCTTACTCAAGAGGTACAGACAGCTCATTTTGTCAATGACTTATCCAAAAATGTTAGCACAGCCTTAGGGACACAAGAGGTAATTGATAAAAAGATTGAGGAGAAGCTCAATGCTTTGTATGACATGGTTATGTACCTAGGGGAAGAAGTAGATGGGTTAAAAGTAAGAAACAAGCTACAATGCCATGCCAACTATCAATGGATATGTGTTACACCTCAGCCATACAATCGGTCTGCTCATGGCTGGAATAAGGTAAAGGCTCACTTATCAGGAATCTGGCACAGTGCTAATGATTCCATAGACCTACTAAAATTACATGAGGAGATTTTAGGTCTGCAAAGCTCAGACCCCCTTAAGGTGGATACAGCGGATACTGCCAAGGACTTTTTGAACCAGCTTATGCGCATGGTCCCTTCCACCTCTGACCTTCAACATGTGGCCCTTACCGTAGCCCTAGTAGGGGCCGTGGTGGTAGGGCTAGCATGCCTTTTGCCTTTTTTGGTGCGCAGAGGAATCAGCGCTTTGACGCTTCTCCAAGCAGGCCTACACGAGGTCAAGCTCAAGGCCGGCCCACAAGGGCCTATACATGTTGTATAGAATCATATTTTTAAGCTTGATTGCCTCCATGGGAAGCAGACAGGTAGTCAGAGTGCTGCATCTCGCCGCAGGGCGAGACTGGGTACTGGCTAGGTGCAGAGCAAAGCATCTGCGAGGGAAGGCCTTATAGTAATTGGCCGCCTCTGACTTCCTCTGAAGGTATGTCTGATTTGCATAGAGGTTGGTATCATCTAATGAAAATATAAAAAGGGCTCTGCCTCTCCTCCCCAAAAGATACCAAGAGCCTAAGGAGTGGCTGATGAGCCACGGGAGGAATCAGACCTCTACTTCCCTAGCCAGTTAAGGCCCACCCTGGTTCCTTTATTATAAAGGAAAGGGGGAGATGTGGGAAACCGTGAGAGGCAATCAGGTGTATAATCCAGCAACCTTGTTTTCCCCACTTAGCTGAAACCTTTTGTTTCACGTATCTAGGTTTGAACAATGTGGCAGGGTCAAGAATGCAGTATGTTTTCCATAACAGGAACAAAGATGAGAAAGTTAGCGGAGTGAGAAGTTCCGTATGTACTCAGGGTTCTGTTGAGGTGGAAAAAACACGCTGCCCGTGCCTTGACCTCTATGCTTGCATACGCTGCTTCTGCTTATATAAAGAGCTGAGAAAGTAAACTCGGGGCTGCGGCAGAATCAAGCTGCACGCCCTCCCGGAAACTAATGTGTCTGTGTTCCTTAATCCTCACCCCCCTTTTCAGGTACCGTTGAACTGCAGTGCCGGCAGGCTCCGGCAACTGTCTTGACTCCATTGTATGTTCATGCCTCCTTTGTCAAATATTAATTGGGCATAGTGGTTTCGGTTGATTTCTGGGTTCTCTATTCTATTCCATTGATCTATAGGTCTGTTCTTGTGCCAGTACCAGGCTGTTTTAAGAACAGTGGCTTTGTAACACAGCCTGATATCTGGTATTGAGATCCCTCCTACTTTGTTCTTCTTTCTCAGGATTGCTGTAGTTATTTGGGGTCTTTTTTAATACAGATGAATTTTTGGAAAGTTCATTCTAGGTCTGTGAAATATGCCATTGGTTATTAATGGGAAGTGCATTGAATTTATAGATTGCTTTGGGTAGTATGGACATTTTGATGATGTTGATTCTACCAATCCATGAACATGGTATGTTCTTCCATCTGTTTATGTCTTCCTCTATCTCTTTTTTCAGTGTTGTGTAGTTTTCCGCGCATAGGTCTTTTACCTCCTTAGTTAAGTTTATTCTTAGGTATCTTAATTTTTTTTGGTGTGATGGTAAATGGGATTGCTTTTTAAGTGTCTCTTTCTGTAAGTTCATTATTGGTGTATAGAAATGCCATAGATTTCTTGGTGTTAATTTTGTATCCTGCTACATTGCCAAATTCATTTATTAAGTCTAATACTTTTTTTGATGGAGTCTTTAGGGTTTTCTATGTACAGTATCATGTCATCTGCGAATAAGGACAGTTTTACTTCTTCTTTTCCAATTTGGATGCCTGTATTTCTTCTTCTTGTCTGATCACAATGGCTAATATTTCCAGTACTATGTCAAACAGGAGTGGTGAGAGTGGGCATCCCTATCTTGTTCCTGTTCTTAGGGGAAATGGTTTTAATTTTGCCCATTTAGTATGATGTTGGCTGTAGGTTTGTCATATATGGCTTTTATTATGTTGAGGTATGATCCTTCTACTCCCACCTCGCTGAGAGTTTATATCAAGAAAGGGTGTTGGATTTTGTCAAATGCTCTTTCTTCATCAATTGATATGACTATGTGATTTTTATTTCTCAATTTGTTTATGTGAAGTATCACATTTATTGATTTGCGCATATTGTACCATCCTTGCATCCCCGGGATAAATTGTACTTGGACATGGTGTATGAGCTTTCTGATGTATTGCTGGATTCGATTTGCTAGAATTTTGTTGAGGATTTTGGCATGTATGTTCATGAAGGATATTGGTCTGTAATTCTCTTTCATTGTGTTGTCTTTATCTGGTTTTGGTATTAGGGTGATACTGGCTTCATAGAATGAGCTTGGAAGTGTTCCTTCCTCTTGAATTTTCTGAAATAGTCTGTGGAGGATATGTTTTATATCTTCCTTGAATATTTCGTAAAACTCCCCTGTGAAGCCATCTGGCCCCAGGCTTTTGTTTGCTAGAAGCTTTGTGATGACTGCTTCAATTTCTTCCATAGTTAAAAGCCTGTTTTGATTTTTAGAATCTTCCTGAGTGAGTTTTGAAAGGCTGAATTTTTCTAGGAATGTGTCCATTTCCTCCAGGTTGTGTAGTTTGTTAGAATAGTGTTGTTCATAATATTTTTAAACAATCCTTTATATTTCTGTGGGGTCTGTTGTTATTTCACCTCTTTCATTTCTGATTTTGTTTATTTGGGTCCTCTCTCTTTGCTTTTTGGTGAGTCTGGCTAGAGGTTCATCAATCTTGTTTATCCTTTCAAAGAACCAGCTCTTGGTTTTGTTGATCTTTTGTATTATTTTTTTGGCCTCTATGTCATTCATTTCTGCTCTGATCTTTATTATTTCCTTCCTTCTGCTCACTGTGGGCTTTTCTTGTTGCTCTCTTTCTAATTCTTTGAGTTGTTGACTTAGATGATCTATTACCATTTTTTCTTGTTTTTTGATGTAGGCCTGTAGAGCTATAAACTTCCCTCTCAGGACTGCTTTCTTTGTGTCCCATAGCATTTGCATTGTTGTGTTTTTATTCTCATTAGTCTCCAGGATGTTTTTAATTTCTTCTTTGATCTCATTGGTAACCCAATCATTGTTTAATAGCATGCTATTCACCTCCAAGTGTTTGAATATTTTGGAATGTTTTTATTGTAGCTTATTTCTAATACTAGTAGCCCGTTTGCATGAAGATTCGTGCAATAGACCTTCATTTACCTGGCTGCCTGCACCAGTTTTCTGCCGGCACCGGGGATCCAGGCCTTGGCTGTGGCCACTGCCTTCTGCCTTCTTTCAGGGTAGGGGCTTGGCTCCGGTGGTGGCCTCGGGCTCGGCCGCACCCAACATCCCTGCTAAGGATCGCAGGAGCCGACCCGCAGTGGTTTCCTGTGATCCGTGCAGGCTCCCCGCTGGTGCCCAAGGCCGGGAAAACCTCCGCCCGAGGCTTTCCTGGCCTTGGTCTTGGCAGCACCCAGCGTCCCTGCTACCAATCGCAGGAGCCGACCCCCAGTGGTTTCCTGCAATCGATGCAGGCTCCCCGCTGGTGCCCAAGGCTGGGAAAGCCTAGGGCAGCTTTCCCAACCTTGGGCTCCGCCACACCCCAAAGTCCCTGCAATGGTTTCCCGGTGGGCGTGGCTTGGTTGCTGGGCGTGGCTTGGTTGCTGGGCATGGCTTGGGCATAGCGAAGGTGTGGTCAATTTGCATATTTGTCTATTATAAGGTAAGATTATGCCATTTTGGTTTGAGAAAATGCTTGATATGGTTTCAATCTTTTTGAATTTGGGGAGACTTTGCTTGTGACCCAATATGTGGTCTATTTTTGAAAATGTCCCATGTGCACTTGAGAAGAATTTATATTCCATGGCTTTGGGGTGAAATGCTCTGAAGATGTCAATTAAGTCCATCTGATCTAATGAGTCATTTAGAATTGCTGTTTCTTTGCTGATTTTTTTCTCCAGATGATTTCTCCAGGGATGTCAGTGGTGTATTAAAGTCCCCTACTCTGATTGTATTGTTGTTGTTCTCTCCCTTGATATCTTCCAGGAGTTTTTTTTTTATGTATTTGTGTGCTCCTGCATTGGGTGCATATATATTTACCAGAGTTATATCTTCTTGTTGAATTGCTCCCTTTAGTAATATGTAGTGGCCTTCCTCATTTCTTGTTATGGCCTTTACTTTGAGGTCTATTTTATCAGATATAAGTATTGCAAGCCCAGCTTTTTTCTATTTCCATTTGCCTGAAAAAATGTTTTTCCATCCCTTCACTCTCAGTCTGTGTGATTCCTTTGTTCTGAGGTGGGTCTATTATGGACAGCAAATATATGGGTCATGTTTTCTTATCCATTCAGCTACCCTATATCTTTTGATTAGTGCATTTAATCCATTTATGTTTAATGTTATTATTGACAAGTACATGTTTGTTTTCATAGTTTTCCTTAGTATTTGTGTTTCTTCTTGCCTTTCTCTTTCTTCTTTTTCAGCAGTCCCTTTAGCATTTCTTGCATTGCTGGCTTGGTAGTGATAAACTCTCTTAGCCCTTTTTTGTCTGTGAAGCTCCTGATTTCACCTTCAATTTTGAATGATAGTCTTGCTGGGTATAGTATTCTTGGATTCAGTCCCTTGCTTTGCATCACTTTGTATATTTCATTCCATTCCCTTCTGGCCTGGTGTGTTTCTGTTGAGAAATCAGTTGATATTCTAATAGGAGATCCCTTGTAGGTCACTTTCTGTCTCTGTCTGGCAGCCTTTAAGATTTGAAGAGACTATCTTTACCCCAATGTGCATTTCTGGCTCTTTGATTATCTGTCCATATATGTTTGGTTTTATAGCTGATATCTCTATTCTGTCCCATTGATCTGTGTGTCTGTCTGCCAATGCCATGCTGCCTTGATTATTGTAGCTCTGTAGTATAATTTGAAGTCAGGTAGCATGATACACCCAGCTTCGTTCTTTTTTCTCAGGATTGCTTTGGCTATTTGGTGTCTTTTGTTGTTCCATAAAAATCTGATTTCTCATTCTATTTTTTAAAGAAATGAATGTTTTTAATGGGGATTGCATTAAATATGTATATTGCTTTGTGTAATGTAACTATTTTCACTATGTTGATTCTTCCAATCCATGAACATGGGATATTTTATTTTCAAATTGTTGTGTCTTTTTCAATCTATTAATAATGTTTTGTAATTTTCAGTATATAGGTTTTTCACATTATTTGTTAAATTTATTCCTAGGCAGTTTGTTCTTTTGGTTGTTATTGCAAAATAAATTGTTTTTTCCAAAATTTTTCTCAAGTTTTGTTGTTAGTATACAGGAGGGCAATGGATTTTTGCACAGTGATTTTGTATCCTGCAACTTGTGGTGTTTATTGTTTCTAATAATTTTTTGGTAGACTCTTTGGGATTTTCTATATACAGCATCTGCAAAAAGTGACTGACTTCTTTTTTCCCTATTTGGATGCCTTTTATTTATTTCTCTTGCTTTATTGCTCTGGCTAGGACTTCCAGCATTATGTTGAACAAGAGTGGTGAGAGTGGACATCCCTGTTTTGTCCCTGATTTTAGGGAAAAATCTTTCAGTTTTTTTGCCATTGAGTATGATATTAGCTGAGGGTTTATCATATATAGCCTTTATTATGTTGAGGTACTTTCTTTCTATTCCTATTTTATTGAATGTTGTAATTATTAGTGGATGTTGTAACTTATCAAATGCCTTTTCTGCATCTATTGATAAGATCATATGACTTTTTAGCCTTTGTTTTGTTAATGTGGTGTATTACATTGATTGCTTGTTGAATGTTGAACCATTCTTGTGTCCCTGGAATGAACCCCACTTGAATGTGGTGCATTATTTTTTTAATGTACTGTTTTATTAGATTTGCTAGTATTTTGTTTAGGTACCGGTATTTTGCATCTGTATTCATTAGGGATATTGGTTTGTAGTTTTCTTTTTTGCGTGTTATCTTTGCCAGATTTTGTTATCAGGGTTATATTGGTCTCATAGAATGTGTTAAGATGTATTGCCTCTTCTTCAATTTTTTTGGAGGAGTTTGAAAAGGATAGGTTTTAATTTTTCTTTGAAAGTTTGGTAGAATTCAGTGGTGAAGCCATCTTGTCCTGGACTTTTGTTTTTGGGAGGTTTTGGATGGTTGTTTCAACTTCCTCATTGCTAATCGGTGTGTTTAGATTTTTTTTTCTTTTTAAAAATCTTTATTTTTCAGATTATTACAGATGTTCCTCTTTTTTCCCCCCGCATAGCTCCTCTCCACCTGGTTCCTACCCCACTCCAGGCCTCTTCCCCCCACCCCCCACTGACCTCGTCCATAGGTGTAAGCTCTTTGTCCAATCTTTTCCCGCACCCCCCACAACACCTTCCCCCTGAGAATAATCAGTCTGTTCCCTATCCATGCCCCTGATTCTATTACATTCACCAGTCTGTTCATCAGGTTTTTTATTAATTTGACTTTTAGGTTCACTTGTTGATAGATATGTATTTGTTGTCACTTTGTTGTTCATAATTTTTATCTTTACCTTTTTCTTCTGCTTCCTCTTAAAGAATACCCTTCAGCATTTCATATAATACTGGTTTGGTGGTAATGAACTCCTTTAACTTCTTCTTGTCTGTGAAGCTCTTTATCTGACCTTCAATTCTAAATGATAGCTTTGCTGGGTAGAGTAATCTTGGTTGTAGGTTCTTGCAATTCATCACTTTGAATATTTCTTGCCACTCCCGTTTGGCCTGCATCATTTCTGTTGAGAAATCAACTGACAGTCGTATGGGTGCTCCCTTGTAGGTAACTAACTGTTTTTCTCTTGCTGCTTTTAATATTCTCTCCTTGTCTTTTACTCTTGGCATTTTAATTATGATGTGTCTTGGTGTGGTCCTCTTTGGATTCCTCTTGGTTGGGGTTTTCTGCGCTTCCTGGATTTGTAAGTCTATTTCTTTCACCAGGTAGGGGAAGTTTTCAGTCATTATTTCTTCAAATAGGTTTTTAATATCTTGCTCTCTCTCTTCTTTCACCCCCATGCAGGAACAATGATCGCTGCAAGCACCTCAGAGGGAAAGCCGCCCTTGTGTTCCTGTCCCAATGCCAGACAGTCCAGTTTCTCCCCATATGTGTCTGGGTCCCCCAGAGTCTTGCCCGGAACTGAAGTTCAGAGCTAGGGGGAGCTTGTATCTCCCTCCTGATTAAAAGAGCAGCACATCCAGGTGCCAGCACTTTCAGTGCCTCCACACGTCTTACCAATCTCAATGTGCTTTCTTCACCTCTCTAGTTGTGGAACTTCCACTCAGCCAGCTTTCCAATGGTTCTGAGTGGTAGTTGTTCTGCCTTTCAGTTGTAATTTTTTAAAAAATATATATTTTATTGACTTTTTACAGAGAGGAAGAGAGAGGGATACAGAGTTAGAAACATCGATGAGAGAGAAACATCTATCAGCTGCCTCTTGCACACCCCTTACTGGGGATGTGCCCGCAACCAAGGTATGTGCCCTTGACCGGAATCGAACCTGGGACCCTTGAGTCCGCAGGCCGACGCTCTATCCACTGAGCCAAACCAGTTTCGGCTCAGTTGTAATTTTGATGTGGCTGTGAGAGGCAGCAAGTATATTGTTTACTTATGCCGCCATCTTGGTTCATCCCTGTTTAGATTTTTCAATTCTTCATGATTTAGTCTAGGAAGGTTATATATTGCTAGGAACTTATAAATTTCTTCTAGGTAATTGGATTTGGTGGCATATATTCTTTCATAATATTCTAGTATGATCCTTTGCATACCTGTGATGTCTCTGGTGACTTCTCCTCTCTCATGTCTGATTTTGTTTATATGGGTCTTTTCCTTTTTTTCCTTAGTGAGTCTAGCCAGGGTTTTTTAAATTTTATCAATCTTTTCAAAGAACCAGCTCTTTGCTTTATTGACTTTTTTATAGTCTTTTTGTTCTCTATTTCATTTATTCTGCTCTGATTTTTAGTATTTCCTTTCTTCTGCTAACTTTGGGTTGCTTTTGTTCTTTTTATAGTATTTTAAGATGTGATGTTAGCTTGTTAACTTGGGACTTCTCTTGTTTCTGGAGATAGGCTTGTGATGACATAAACTTCCCTCTTATTACTGCTTTTGTTGCATCCCACAGGTTTTGATATATTGTGTTATCATTGTCATTTGTCTGTATATATCTTTTTATCTCATCTTTTATTTCTTCTTTGACCTAGTCATTTTTTAGTAGTATGTTGTTTAATCTCCATATATTTGTCAATTTCTTTACTTCCTTTCTGTAGTTGATTTCTAATTTCAAGGCATCACAGTCAGAAAATATTCTTGGTGTAATTTTAATGTTTTTGAATTTGTTGATGCTAGTTCTGTGACCCAAAATATGGTCTATCCTGAAAATGTTCCATGTGCACTAGAGAAGAATGTATAATCTAACATGGGATGAAATGTTCTGTAAATGTAAGTTATATCCATTAGGTCTAGTGTGTTATTTAAGGCTGATAATTCTTTTTTAAATTTTTAAAAATTTTTATTTATTTGAAAGAGGAAGAGAAGGGAGAGAGAGACAGAAACATCAATGATGAGAGAGAATCACTGATCGGCTGCCTCCTACATGCCCCACACCAGGGATTGAGCCTGCACCCTGGGCATATGCCCTGACTGGGAATCAAACCGTGACTTCCAGGTTCATAGGTCGATGCTCAACCACTGAGCCATGTCAGCGAGGCTAAGCCGATATTTCTTTATTGATTTTCTCTTTGGTTCATCTGTCCGTAGCTGTCAATGGAGTATTAAGATCTCCAACTGTGATTGTGTTTTGATCTGTTTCTCCCTTTAGTTCTGAGTAGCTATTTAATATATTTTGGTGCTCCCTGGTTGGGTGCATATATATTAAGAAGTGTTATGTTTACTTTTTTTTTCTTTACAAGTGGGAGTGGACCCTGCCTGAGGGCACTTCTGCAGCTCAGGCCCTTCTAGGAGAAAAAAACTTGGGTGGTTTAGAAGGTTTATTTCCATCATTTTCTTTCTGAGTCAACTGTAACAACATGAAATCTTGCATATAAGAAGATATCTTGTCCTATTTCAAAACAGGAAAAAAAAAAAAAAAACAACCCCTATGGTAAATAAATTAGTACTCCCAAAAGGAGGGACTGGGACATTAGCCTTGGAATCTTACTTTACGCTTATCCAGAACGGCAAATGACCTTTGGTCTTGAGTGGTGTAAAGCCCAAATAGCAGAGACAGAGGATTCCCTGTGTTCATAAAACCACAAAAAGTAAACCAAGTCCCCAATAGATAAGAAAATAAGCAAAGAACATCCTTAACCAAAGTTATGTTACAGACAGACAAAACTCTCACTAGCTAAGCATTTTAGGTGGCTGATGCTGTGAGAGGGAGAGCAGTGAGTTAAGAATTCTCAGTAGCTCCTGGGAAGTTCCTGCAATCCATGCCAAGATTCATCCTGCCACAGCAGCTGCCCCCACCCCCCAAAAAAGTTGGTTATGCTCATCTTTAAACAAATTAAACCAAGTAACAAAAAGATACAAAACAACAATCAACGGAGACACTCATATACAATAGTTACAGGAACACACAATACGCAGACAAAATCTTCACACTGTGCTTTCCCAAACACTAATTTCCACTTGCCTCCAGTTAAGAGGATATTTAA
The DNA here is from genome assembly GCF_027574615.1 of Eptesicus fuscus. Classification (NCBI taxonomy): domain Eukaryota; kingdom Metazoa; phylum Chordata; class Mammalia; order Chiroptera; family Vespertilionidae; genus Eptesicus; species Eptesicus fuscus. The sequence goes on along the minus strand of NC_072473.1, from coordinate 56,521,012 downwards.
GAGTGAGGCCAAGCAATATTGCAATAAAACACCCTTTTCCTTTTTTTTCATTGGTGGATAAGTGTAAGTAGCCCAATTCCCCAAGATCCATCCCAATGGAGTGTCTTTTGGAATTGGGCCACCAGCACCCACCCTTGAACAATTTAAGCAAGATTACAGGCAAAGTTACACCAAGATAAAACTATCCTAATATACAGTATTTACAAATGCACAGAACAGACAACTGTTTGTGGCTTACCGTGCACAGCCAAACCGAACAACAGACGGAAGCCCTGCACCATGCAGTGCCTTGTCTCGACCCTAACCTGATCAGGCTCAGTGCAGAGACAAGGCAAGGACCTTAACAGGCTGCTTGCAACCAAGAGCTGATCAGGCTTACCCAGAAAGGTGTTGGGGGCAACAGACAACTGACTTCCCCCTTTACAGACTTACAAAATGCTCAATTCAACTTAGGGTTTAGGTGAGCTGATGAGGATTGCTAAGTCTGTGGCTGGTACTCAATAACAGGAAAATTCCTGGCAGGGGTGCAAATAAAAGAGTCCAGGCCTCAGCCCCCAGAATACCCAATCCAGGGAGCAAGTAGGATCCTTGGTACTCACCCAGGAGGACTCCCTGTTTGTGTCCCACCAGAGTTGTCAGATTATATAACTGGACAACCAAGGGGTCCAGGCTGCCTGGCACTACATGAGCCAATTAGGCAGAGTTAGGGTTGAATTATATATGAGTGTTTATTCCAATAATGTCGGCAGTATGGGAGAGTAGCAGGTCATCCACAAAAAATCTGCTCTGCAGTCCCCCATAAGCCAGTTGCTTATATTGGGTAGAAGGGAAAAGATTACATGGTAAAGTATGAATTACAGGTATGGGAAAGTAGGCAAGGCATAATGATTATAGGCAATTGGGCTGGGGGATACAAAGGGTGGACTGCATTCCAATATTAGCTCCCATGTCCCAGGACATACAACTCTCATCCAGGTTAGAATGTGTTTTCTCTAATCAGATCATAACCATCATAGTTAATAGATCATGATTAATATTTCTTATTATTGTAGCTAGTCCCCAATATTCTATTTTATTCTTTAAAATAATTTTATTGATTTCATAGAGGAAGGAACAGGGAGAGAGAGATAGAAACATTAATGATTGAGAGAATCATTGATCGGCTACGTCTTGCATGCACCCTACTCGGGATCCAGACTGCAACCTGGGCATGTGCCCTGACTGGGAATCGAACCTTTGTAACGCCCGGAACGCTGGCCGCACTCACAAAGCACCAAGAGACGCCTCTCATGCAAAAAGCAAAGGGTTTATTGGTACAGGCATGCCCGGTCCCACAACATACTCTGAACACAGAGCAGAGGTTGTGGGCCCTGAAGCAGGGTTTGAGCACAGGTTAAATACACTTTAGGGGGCAGGGTCTTTCCATTTTACAACCCGGTAACTTTCCACTGTGGTTTTCTGCTTCCTGGAACAATTAAGACAATTAAGTCTGTTGACATACAAACATTTTTCTTTAGGTATACACAAGCTCTTGGTATCGGTTCCCCCCAGCCATAGATGGCTATCTGGTTTCTATCTCAACATTCTTGGCTGATTTGTTCTAATTGTCTTCAACTGACCTTGTCTTCAACTGACCTCAGGCCCTTACTGAAATGCTGGCTTTTATGATTTTACAACTCTTCACCTTGACCTCCTGGTTCATAGGTTAATCCCCAACCACTGAGCTACACTGGTCGGGCCCCATATTTTATTTCTGTCTCTAACACAGCGACCACATAGAAATATGATACTCCAGTTCCTGGGGGCTGCCATCATCGACCCAATGTCCCCTTGGCTCGGTGCTGTGCAGCCCTTCCCTTTGGATATTCCATCCCCTACCCCCTTTCCTTAAATAGATTCAATTTTACTTAAATCACTGTCTCAGATAGCTATTTAGCCTATCTGCGTGCACCATCCACCATGTTCACCTTTCAAGATTTACTAGGTGACTGCAAACTGCTGTTTAACTATCTGTCTTAGTTTCCCTGTTCCACTTGTCCTAGAATTTTCCTAGCTTCTCACTATTCTATAACAGTGCCTACTGTGTTCCCAATCCTGTACTAGAGAAACCTTCAAGGGGAAAGAAAAATGTAAAGCATGGTCCCCTCCTTTTGATGACAACATGCTTTAAATATGGGAGCAAGACTAGAGTATTCCTATTTTCCTAATCAGAAGTTGGGATTTGTGGTCTGACAAGAACATGTGTTCCTATGGAGACATTTGAACAAAATTGAAATCTGTACCATAATTTTAAAAAAATCAGGTTCTGATTATAATAGGAATGAAGAAATAGCATATACTACAGTAATGAGCTGCACAAAACTTTACTGTCAAGGATGGACTGCATATCCAATTGTGGTCCCATGAGATTATAATGGAGTTGAAAAATTCCTATCATCTAGTTACATTGTAGTGCAACACATTACACAAATACCATTGTGTTACAATTACATACAGTAACATGTTGTACAGGTTTGTAGCCTAGGAGCATAAGGGAATAGAATTTGTCGCCCCAAAATATGTCTATTTGAAATAAGGATTATTTTAGGCTTGTTAATTTTAAGAAACAGCAGACTTTGGAGAAGTTCTAAAAATTAAGTAGAAGTTACCCTTTGTAAGAGATGTTTACATTTGTAAAAAAAATATATCCATTTCTAAAGTCATCTCCCTCCTTGTCTTAAGAAGAGGATGATGACTTAATCTCCAGAAATTCTTATCAATGCAGAAGACAAGGGATTTAAATCTGCATAACTACTTTATCCTTGTTTACTATAACTTCCCATAACTGACTACTTGACCCCCCAACAACTTCTTTTTAGCTGGAAATGGTGTTTAAGGTGATAGTATTTAAGGTCATTTCTGAGAGTTACTCAGTTTTCTTGAGCTTCTCTCCTGTATACTGGAGGTATACATGTTATTAAATATTTGTTCTCCTCTGAATCTGTCCTTTAGTATTAAGAGTCAAGAACAGAGGGATAGAGGAAAAATTATTTTTCCTCCCGTCGTGTCCATGTGTGTAGTAGGCTATATACCATCTAGATTTGTATAAGTGCACTCTATGATGTTCACAACAACAAAATTGCCTAATGATGCATTTCTCAGAATGTATCGTATTAAGAGGCACATATGCAATTGTTCATTAAGCATCTAAGGAGTGGGACAGACAGAGTGCTGCACCAGGTATAACTGAACAGAAAAAGAGTTTGTCTGCCTGGCACACACCAGAGCCAAACAATGAACACTGAGAGTTGCAGCAGAGGAATTAGAGTCACTTTATGGCAGGGCACCAAACAAGCAGAACGGGGAGCCTACCACTTAAAAGCCCAAACTCTCCAATGGCTTTAATGGCAAAAAACCTTGAGTAATCACGAGCAAGGGATTCAGGGTCCTGGTCTGTGTTGATTGGGCACTTATTGTGCAAGCTTCTGCAACTTTATCGGATTTATTGAGTTCTTGGCAATATGCTCTCAGGGTCTTTGTGACTGTGGCCATTCTTGCTTACAGAATTCTGCAAGACATCTTGGGATTGTGAGTCAGTGGTGTTATCTTTTTTTTAAAATATATTTTCTTGATTTTTTACAGAGAGGAAGAAAGAGGGATTGAAGGATTATAAAAACAGTAACATTTTGAAATAACCTAAGGACAATAGCCTGAAACCAGACAGACATCCGTGTCTGGAGGGAACCGATACCAGGAACTCATTCAGAGCTAATGTTTAACCGCAGGCGTAACTGCCCCCCCTCCCGTCCCAGGAAACAAGGGCTTAACGGCGTCCGGAAAAATCACAATGGATAATCCCCCAGGCTGTGTAATGGAAAAACCCCTCACCCACTAGAAAAGTATTTAACTTGTGCTCAAACCCTGCTTCGGGTCCCACAACCTCTGCTCTGTGTTCAGAGTATGTTGTGTGACCGGGCATGCCTGTACCAATAAACCCTTTGCTTTTTGCATGAGAGGCGTCTCTTGGTGATTTGTGAGTGTGGCCAGCATTCCGGGCGTAACAGGATAGAGAGTTAGAAACATCGATGAGAGAGAAACATTAATCAGCTGCCTTCTGCACACCCCCTACTGGGGATGTGCCTGCTTTGTGAGTGCGGCCAGCGTTCCGGGCGTTACATTTGGAGGTCCCACCGAGATTGCTGCAGCCGCCTTCAGGCTCCAACAGACGCTTCTTGGGGTAAGTAACGGCGCCTCTCGGATAGCGATCGCTTGTCCTTGTCTTCTGTTTGCTGTTTAGTTTGAGGGTTAAGGCTGGCAAATCTGTTTGGTCTGGTGGCTGTCGGGGCGGGGCGTAAGTCTCCCCCGACTGCGACGACAGACGTGTCCTCGGGTCGCAAGCCACATCCCCGGGGGACGCCCTGGTGGAATCTGGGGAGGCCCAGGGACGCCTGGAATCCTCCCATCTGGGGAGGCCCAGGGGCGCCTGGAATCCTCCCATCTGTTAGAGTACTCTGAAATTCTGTTGCCAGCCAGGTCAATTGGTGCTGTGAGACCTTTTGGATTTTTGTCTGAGCGTGTTGTGTTCGTCCTTGTCTTCTGTTCAATGTTTACTGTCATTTGTATGGTTCTTGTCATGGGTCAGTCCACCTCCACTCCTCTGTCCCTGACCTTGGATCATTGGTCAGAAAGCCTTTCTGGTTCCTCAGTTCTCTCCCCAGGACCCTGCCGACGACGTCGAAGACCGTGATGTTGCCTGTGAAACCAGCTACCCCTTCCCCGCCGCCCTCGGCCCCTCCGTCCTCCCGGACTCACAACCTGATCTGATCCTTTTAGACTCTCCTCCGCCCTATCCTAGGTTAACAGGTCTCGTGGAGCCCTTAATGTTCTCCCGTCAACCCATTTGGGATGGCTGTCAGCAACTCCTGGGAACCCTCTTCACCACTGAGGAGAGAAACTAGGCTCCTAGAGGCGCGGAAAAATGTTCCCGGGCGGGACGGACAACCAACGCAATTGCAAGACCGCATTGACGACATCTTCCCCCTGCGCCGCCCAGACTGGGACCCTAACACCCCGGAAGGTAGGGAGCATCTGTCCTCCTACCGCCAGGCTCTTGTGGCAGGTCTCCGGGCAGCCTCCAGGCGGCCCACCAATTTGGCTAAGGTAAGGGAAGGCGTTCAGGGGCTCCCCCGAATCGCCCACAGTCTTTTTAGAGAGGTTAATGGAGGCCTATCGGAGGTTTACACCCTTTGATCTGCAATCAGAGGAACAGAAGGCCTCGGTGGCCATGGCCTTTATTGGCCAATCAGCTGCGGATATAAGGCGTAAACTACGGTGCCTTGATGGGTTCCAGGATTTGACTCTCAGAGACCTAGTTAAGGAGGCAGACAAGGTTTTTCACAAAAGGGAGACAGAGGAGAGACAAGGCATTGACTAAAATCCTGGCCACAGTAGTTAGTAACACAAGAGAAAGGAAGTAGAAAGGGAGGGGACCTGGGTCCACGATGGCGGTCAGATTTGGACTCGGACCAGTGCGCATATTGCAAGGAGAAGGGCCATTGGAAAAGAGACTGTCCCAAAAGGTCCAGGACATGACGGCATGGCTTGAGGAATACCCAGATGCTTGGGCCGAGAAAGCTGGGCTAGGGCTGGCAGAAAATCAACCCCCAGTGGTTACCTTGAAGACCTCTGCAGTCCCAATTCGAGTCAGGCAGTACCCCATGAGTAGGGAGGCTCGAGAAGGAATCAGACCACATATTCAGAAGCTAATCCAGGAGGGGGTTTTGAGGCCCTGCCAGTCGGCTTGGAATACGCCGCTTCTCCCTGTCAAAAAGCCAGGAACAGGGGACTACCGACCAGTGCAAGACCTAAGGGAAATTAACAGTAGGGTACAGGACATACATCCCACTGTACCTAACCCCTACAACCTTCTAAGCACCCTCCAACCTGACAGAATCTGGTATACTGTATTAGACTTGAAGGATGCTTTCTTCTGTCTGCGGCTCTGTGAAAGCAGCCAACCATTGTTTGCCTTTGAGTGGACTGATCCGGAGGCTGGGATAGCGGGGCAACTGACCTGGACAAGGCTACCCCAGGGCTTTAAGAATTCACCCACCATTTTTGATGAGGCCCTCCACCAGGACCTGGGTCCCTTCAGAACCCGACACCCGGAGGTGACTCTGCTCCAGTATGTAGACGACCTACTGTTGGCTGCACCGTCTCAGGAGGAATGTGAGTATGGGACCCGTTCCCTATTGCAAGAGCTTGCTCAGCTGGGGTACCGGGCATCAGCTAAGAAGGCCCAGATATGTAGGCGGGAAGTAACTTTCCTAGGATATACTCTCTGGGAAGGAAAGCGGTGGTTGACGGAGGCATGGAAAAAGACTGTTGTGCAGATTCCCGTACCTGCCTCCAGGAAACAACTCCGAGAGTTCCTGGGGACGGCCGGGTTCTGTAGACTATGGATCCCGGGGTTTGCGTCATTAGCCGCCCCACTTTATCCACTTCTAAAAGGGGATGCGGAATTTTCCTGGGGGCCAGAACAGCAGCAGGCCTTTGATGACATCAAGAGGGCCCTATTGTCAGCCTCAGCACTGGCACTCCCCGATGTTGAGCCGAGAAGTCCTAACTCAGACCTTGGGACCCTGGAGGAGGCCAGTGGCCTATCTGTCCAAATGTCTGGACTCAGTAGCAGGAGAATGGCCCCGTTGTTTGAAAGCTACAGCTGCCGCTGCTCTGTTGGCCAAAAACGCTGATAAATTGACTTTGGGACAAAAATTGACCATCATAGCCCCGCATACTCTGGAAAGCGTCATCAGGCAGCCCCCAGACCCATGGCTCTCAAATGCACGCATCACCCATTATCAGAGCATTTTATTGGATAAGGATCGGGTAACCTTCGGGCCCCCGTCTACCTTAAACCCTGCCACCCTGCTCCCGGACGAAGCTGCGGATCCAGTCTTGCACTCCTGCCAGGACATCTTGGCAGAGGAAGCAGGAATTCGCCGCGACCTGAAGGACCTTCCATTACCCAACTCAGAAGTAACCTGGTTCAAGGACGGTAGCAGCTTCCTGCGAGATGGTAAGAGACATGCGGGGGCGGCGGTAGTCAGCAGAACTAAGACCATATGGTCAGCAGGGCTGCCAGAAGGGACCTCAGCCCAGAAAGCGGAGCTAATCGCTCTCACAAGAGCCTTAGAATTGGCTAAAGGAAAAAAGGCTACCATCTATACAGACAGCCGCTATGCATTTGCTACTGCTCATGTACATGGGGCCATATACCAGCAAAGAGGACTACTAACCTCAGCCGGAAAGGACATTAAGCATAAGGCTGAAATCCTTAGGCTACTGGCGGCAGCTCTGCTGCCCACCGAATTGGCTATAGTCCATTGCCCCGGTCATCAGAAAGGATCAGACCCCATAGCCGTAGGAAATCGGCGGGCGGATGAGGAAGCAAAGGCAGCAGCTCTTCGAGGGGCAGAAGTTCTAGCACTAGTGACTAAGACTCATGAGGAGAACCTGACACCCATAACTGCTGAGAGTAAGGAACAACAGGCGACTTCCTACTTACAGCATGTTCATCAGCTCACTCATCTAGGTGCCAGAAAAATGCAAGAACTGCTGAGGGAACAACCCTTTTCCTTAACGGCTACAGAAAACAAGAGGTTGACGGAACAAGTAGCTAAGAATTGTCAAGCCTGCCAGGTTGTGAATGCACATCCATCCCAAACCTCAGAGGGAAAGAGACTAAGGGGGAATAGGCCTGGCCAATTCTGGGAAGTGGACTTTACTGAAATCAGGCCAGCCAAATATGGGTTAAGATTTCTCTTAGTTTTTGTAGATACTTTCTCAGGATGGGTAGAGGCCTACCCCACCCGGAGGGAAACAGCCCAAGTGGTGGTAAAGAAGATTATGGAAGAACTTTTTCCTCGGTTTGGACTGCCCCAGGTAATTGGGTCAGACAATGGACCTGCTTTCGTGGCCCAGGTAAGTCAGGGAGTGGCCAGGGTGTTGGGGATTAATTGGAAATTACATTGTGCCTATCGTCCCCAAAGTTCAGGGCAGGTAGAGAGAATGAATAGAACCATTAAGGAGACCTTAAATAAATTGACCTTAGAGACTGGCGTTCAGGACTGGACCTTGCTCCTGCCTTATGCTCTGTTTCGGGCTCGAAACACGCCCTCGTCCTCTATGTACAATCTCACCCCTTTTGAAATTCTGTATGGAACCCCACCTCTGGTCTCAAGAATATCACCCATTCTAGGTAAAGACTCATTACCCTATACCCCTCTGCTTGCCAGGTTAAAGGCTCTGGAAGGGATCCAGTAATTTGTCTGGAGGCCGTTGGCCTCCGCTTATCAACCAGGAGACCTTAGAGTGCCCCACTCATTCCAAGTCGGAGACTCGGTACTCGTAAGAAGACACCAGACTCACAGCCTAGAGCCCCGGTGGAAAGGACCCTACGTGGTGCTGCCGACCACCCCGACAGCAGTAAAAGTAGATGACATCACGTCTTGGATCCATGCCTCCCATCTCAAGCCTGCGCCGCAGCAGCCGGGACCAGAATGGACGGTAGAAAAGACTGACAGTCCCTTTAATCTTCGCATTCGCCTTGTGGGTAGGAACTAGCCTCCCTCCCCCAGTGGCGAGTAACCCTCATGCACCTACGCCCCTTGCCTGGGAGGTAGTCAACCCAACAGGGAAGGTGGTCTGGGCAGTCAGAGGAACTCACACCCCAGGTACCTGGTGGCCTACTCTCCACCCGGACGTATGCCAGCTTGCAATTGGATTAGACACTTGGGATCTGGGAGCAGTAGAAGACCCCACCAAACTCCCCCTGCTCATACGAGATCATGGGCACCATCCCAGCGGTACCCATACCTCGGGGTGCAGTGATTCCCGCCGGCGGTGTGTTCTCGGTAACATTGAATTTTATGTATGCCCCAAGGAAGGGAGGGACCAGGGAAAAATAAGGACCTGTGGGGGGGCCTGAATCTCTATATTGTGCTGCTTGGGGGTGTGAAACAACAGGGGCAGCCTGGTAGATACGAGGTCCCCCAAGGGACTGGATACAGGTATTGAGGAATATCACGGGAAGAGCCAGCACTGATAGTGAAATATGATCCCTTTGTGGGACAGGCATTTTATGTAACGGGTTAAACATTTCCTTCACTGAGAACGGGAGAAAATCAGAGAATCTACTGTCCTGGTATAAGGGAAGGACATGGGGTCTTAGATTCTATACTCCGGGCTATGATTATGGATTTTGGTTTACAATAAGACTGAGAGAATATATCAATGTATGGAAAAAAGATGGCGGTGGAGGTGAAAGGCTGATCTGCTGCCTCGCATGACAGTTTCGGAAATAAAACTGAAACATGGACTGGTGAGGGTGGCGACTGCTGCTCGCGTCACCTAGGCCCGGGTGAGGCCACGTGCCCCTGGGTCTGGGAGAGGCCAAGCGTCCCTGGGTCCGGGTGAGACCATGTGTCCCTGGATCCGGGTGAGGCCTCGTGCACCTAGGCCCGGGTGAGGCCACGTGCCCCTGGGTCTGGGAGAGGCCAAGCGTCCCTGGGTCCGGGAGAGACCATGTGTCCCTGGATCCGGGTGAGGCCTCGTGCACCTAGGCCCGGGTGAGGCCATGTGCCCCTGGGTCTGGGAGAGGCCAAGCATCCCTGGGTCCGGGTGAGACCATGTGTCCCTGGATCCGGGTGAGGCTTCGTGCACCTAGGCCCGGGTGAGGCCACGTGCCCCTGGGTCTGGGAGAGGTCAAGCGTCCCTGGGTCCGGGTGAGACCATGTGTCCCTGGATCCGGGTGAGGCCTCGTGCACCTAGGCCCGGGTGAGGCCACGTGCCCCTGGGTCTGGGAGAGGCCAAGCGTCCCTGGGTCCGAGTGAGACCATGTGTCCCTGGATCCGGGTGAGGCCTCGTGCACCTAGGCCCGGGTGAGGCCACGTGCCCCTGGGTCTGGGAGAGGCCAAGTGTCCCTGGGTCCGGGTGAGACCATGTGTCCCTAGATCCGGGTGAGGCCTCGTGCACCTAGGCCCGGGTGAGGCCACGTGCCCCTGGGTCTGGGAGAGGCCAAGCGTCCCTGGGTCTGGGTGAGACCATGTGTCCCTGGATCCGGGTGAGGCCTCGTGCACCTAGGCCCGGGTGAGGCCACGTGCCCCTGGGTCTGGGAGAGGCCAAGCGTCCCTGGGTCCGGGTGAGACCATGTGTCCCTGGATCCGGGTGAGTCCTTGTGCACCTAGGCCCGGGTGAGGCCACGTGCCCCTGGGTCTGGGAGAGGCCAAGCGTCCCTGGGTCCGAGTGAGACCATGTGTCCCTGGATCCGGGTGAGGCCTCGTGCACCTAGGCCCGGGTGAGGCCACGTGCCCCTGGGTCTGGGAGAGGTCAAGCGTCCCTGGGTCCGGGTGAGACCATGTGTCCCTGGATCCGGGTGAGGCCTCGTGCACCTAGGCCCGGGTGAGGCCACGTGCCCCTGGGTCTGGGAGAGGCCAAGCGTCCCTGGGTCTGGGTGAGACCATGTGTCCCTGGATCCGGGTGAGGCCTCGTGCACCTAGGCCCGGGTGAGGCCACGTGCCCCTGGGTCTGGGAGAGGCCAAGCGTCCCTGGGTCCGGGTGAGACCATGTGTCCCTGGATCCGGGTGAGTCCTTGTGCACCTAGGCCCGGGTGAGGCCACGTGCCCCTGGGTCTGGGAGAGGCCAAGCGTCCCTGGGTCCGAGTGAGACCATGTGTCCCTGGATCCGGGTGAGACCTCGTGCACCTAGGCCCGGGTGAGGCCACGTGCCCCTGGGTCTGGGAGAGGCCAAACGTCCCTGGGTACGGGTGAAGCCGGATCCTGGGTACGGGTGAGGCCGTGTGCCCCTGGATCCATCCGGGTGAGGCTGGGTCTCAGGCCCGGGTGAGGCCACGCGCCCCTTGGGTATGGGTGTGGCCACGTGCCCCTTAATCCGGGTGATGCCGTGCCCCTGGGTCCGGCCGAGACCAAACCAGAGGGAGTCAGACCTCCGTTACCACCATTTGTCCACCATCCAGAGCTGAGGGGTCAGTGCTGACATGTACACATAAGGAACTGCTGGACATTGAAATTGGGTCTCAAAAGAACTGTTGGTCCAGGGGGAAGCTCGCTACAGACTGATTCATTTGCCTGTCAGCATAACTATTATTGCTCGTCTCACATTCAGTTCTTATAAGTATATATCTAGTGACATATGATCTCGCTCATCTAGGGGAAATGATGAACAACATAGACTGAGGAACAAGAACAGAACCAGAAGCAAGGAGGCATCGATCGGACTATCGGGCCTCAGAGGGAGGATAGGGGAGATTGGGAGGAGGGGGGAGAGATCAACCAAAGGACCTGTATGCAAGCATATGAGCCTATCCAACGGTTAAGTTCAACAGGGGGTTGGGGCATGCGTGGGGAGAGGAGTGGGATGGGAATGGGGGGATGAGGACAAATATGTGACACCTTAACCAATAAAGAAATTAAAAAAAAAAAAAGACTGAGACAGGAAGCTGTCCCCGTACCTGTGGGCCCAAACCTTGCCCTTCACCCACCAGCATCACTTTAATCAGGCAGCAATACTCAGCATTAAATGAATCTGAAGGTCTCTAAGATTAGAGACCGCCCACAGAAAAAGGGGGGAATGAAAGATTATAAAAACAGTAACATTTTGAAATATCCTAAGGACAATAGCCTGAAACCAGACAGACTTCTGTGTCTGGAGGGAACCGATACCAGGAACTCATTCAGAGCTAATGTTTAACCGCAGGCGTAACTGCCCCCCCTCCGGTCCCAGGAAACAAGGGCTTAACGGCGTCCGGAAAAATCACAATGGATAATCCCCCAGGCTGTGTAATGGAAAAACCCCTCACCCACTAGAAAAGTATTTAACTTGTGCTCAAACCCTGCTTCGGGGCCCACAACCTCTGCTCTGTGTTCAGAGTATGTTGTGTGACCGGGCATGCCTGTACCAATAAACCCTTTGCTTTTTGCATGAGAGGCGTCTCTTGGTGATTTGTGAGTGTGGCCAGCATTCCGGGCGTAACAGGATAGAGAGTTAGAAACATCGATGAGAGAGAAACATTAATCAGCTGCCTCCTGCACACCCCCTACTGGGGATGTGCCTGCAATCAAGGTACATGCCCTTGACCGGAATTGAACCTGGGACCCTTGAGTCCGCAGGCCGACGCTCTATCCACTGAGCCAAACTGGTTAGGGCTAGTGATGTTATCTTAGACCCAGGAAAAAAGCTAGACATTTTGTGCTTTATAGGCTACATTCTTCTATTATCTTAAGCAAAGTATGCTTTATATACTTCCCTGAAACTTGTTTACAGGCAGTTTTTCAGGCCCAAGGACATAACTATATTTCAGTTCAACTATGACTCTCCAAAGAGCTAATGTAATAATTTTAACTAAAAGCTAAATTCTAATATACCTATTATTTTTTTAAAAAATATTTTTATTGATTTCAGAGAGAAAGGGAGAGGGAGAGGGAGAGGGAGACGGAGAGGGAGAGGGAGAGGGAGAGGGAGAGAGAGAGAGAGAGAGAGAGAGAGAGAGAGAGAGAGAGAGAGAGAAACATCACTGATGAAAAGAATCATTGATTGGCTGCCTCCTGCATGCCCCCTACTGGGGATCGAGCCAGCAACCCAAGCATGTGCCCTTGACTGGAATAAAATTAGGGACTGTTCAGTCTGCAGGCCGATGCTCCATCTGATGAGGAAAATAAGACCTTTTTTTGGGGCGGGAGGGAGGGCGGGGTGGGGAGGCTAGCAGCCTGACTCTATACCTAGTTAATCAGTATCCCTAATGCACATTCTTGCTAGTTGATAATTAACTCACTGCCCCTTCCTTAATTATCTGGCCTTTCAGGACCTATTTACCTAAATACTTATGGTTTATGGAGGCCATAAACCATGAACAATACACAACCCCTAGAGGGGATTATGAGCACTGACGCCAGGCCAGGCCTTTAGGTGTGGTCTCATGTCCCCCATCCCAATACACAGGGCTTTTTGCAAAGGCCGCAAAAGGTCTGGAAATCTGATCCATATCTGGGGGAAAAAGAAACCAAAGGGTATAAAGAGAAAGCTTCCTCCATATTGGCTCGCTCAGGATTTGGAAACAGGTTCCCCTCAGTCACAGTACTAGTGTATCTGGAAATAAATGTGTGTTTTTTTCCTGTATCTCTGAGTACTCCTGTGTGTATTTTCCAGTTGCCTGGTAAATTCTGTAACATAAAAATGGTTTCCTGACCAAGAAACATGAAGTAGAAGTTGCCCCCTTGAGGCAGCGCTGCATGAGAGCAGGTGGATGGGCCCACTCGACCGAGCCTCTGATGCCAGGTAGGCACACTTCCAGTGATTTACTGGGTCCCAGTCCTCATCAGGCCCCGACAACTGGGGACCCTGCTAGCCTCCAGTGGACTCCAAAGAGGATAGGAAAGCCCTTTCTGGAACCAGACATCTGACCGGTGAGATTTCCCCCAGGGGACCAGTTAGAGTTCAGGCCTGCCTTTAGGGGCAGAAGAAGTAGCTGATCACTACTTAGGCAAATTATTTGTCTATTCAGGGATTTTCCATGGGTGAAAGTCAGTACTTGGACTGACTGTTGTGTGAATGTGAGTGTGAGAGCTCGTGTGAAGCAAAAGCTACCTTGTGTTGTCCTGTGTCTGTTAACTGGGAGGGATTACATGGTTTAACTGCAAACATGGGAAGTAGTTCCTCTAAACCTGCTGCCTTAGAATGTATGGTAAAGAATTTTAAGAAGGGCCCAGACTGCTGCCTGCAATGCACATGTCTCTCTGTGAAATCAGGGACCCCCAGCTTATGACCAAGGATGGGAAACAGAAATCTCAGGCCTGGGAAATACATTCTTCCAAAATAATCCATTGGGAAGAATGCTGAGATTCAGGGTAGGGGAGCAGTGCCCTGAACCAGGGACAGAAGATATATCTCTTGGTGTGAACTTTTAGTGTTGCACACGCCAGAATGAGAGTGTTTGTTGATGTTTTATGTCTCTTTATTGTTTAATTTGTTTAAAAATGGGGCAAGTCCTGCTTTGGGGGAAGCCCAGTGTGTGTGGTGAGGTTGAACACATGACAGAGATTGCAGGACGTCCCAGCAGCTGCCAAAAATCCTTATTCTTGAGGACTCATCTTGCTCTTTCTGTCAGGGTATTAGCCCGCCAGAAACTCTTAGCTAGTGAGATTTCTGTCTTTATGCCTATAATGTAATTTGGCTTTCTAACTTTTAGGGACTTTAATTTGCTCTTCCCTGATTTATGATTTTGCCATGCTGGGCTAAAAATTTTAAGATTCTAAGACTATTTGCAAGAGTTGTAAAAGAGTCATAAAGATCTCAGAGAAGTTTAAACAAAGAACCACTAGTTTACAGCCTGCCTGTAACATGCCCTTATCTCCCCTGCCAAGGACAGAGTAAATGGTAAATGCAGAAAGGGAGGGGAGAGGAGGAAAGAAAAGAACAACAACAACAAAAGGGGCCATTTTACTCTGAGCAAAAAGCTCAAGGTTTCCAAGTGGCAGAATGGGAGGCAGTACTTGCTGAACTTGGCAGGGCAGAGAAATTTGCAAAGCCCCGCCCAGTATCACATCCATTAAACATCTGGTTAATAGCGTTGGTATTAACTAACGGGGACCTGGTGGTCAGTGCCTGTTTGTGACATCACAAACCTGTGCAGGCCAGCTGAGGCGGAACTAAGGCTGACCTTGGGGGCAAGGCAGCAGAGAATGGGTGGGTGGTAGGTGTGTCCTCCCAGCATTTTATTCAAAGTATATAGTATCCGTGATGTTACTAAGATGTAAAAATTTAATGGCCAAATTGAAAATAGTTAATTCTGCGATCAAGACCAAATCTTTATGTTAAAACCGGTTTAAGTTTTGATAATCTTTAAATTGGGTATATTTGACAGCTTTTCTGAATGTAATATTTCAAGAATTTAACTGAGAGACAGCTTTGTGACACCCCAAGGGCCCTGAGATAACACAAAGATTTATTCTCTCTCCCTAAAAGAAATATTTTTGAACTAAATTAGACCAATACAATATACTTGAAATTACATAAAGAAGTAAGCTATGCAGGCTGGGTTGGACAACAAGATTAATGCTTCCATGATAATGAGGATGGACCACATTCCAAGGTTGGCTCCCAGGTCCCAGGGGCATATGACTCCCAGCCAGATTAGCGTGTCCTTTCCTTGAACAGAAAGGGCAATCCTGTTAACATCATAAAATCCAGTCACTCAAGAGACTGACTGCTCTCTGTTGGAGGAAGGGCCCAGTCACCCCTCTCCCTGTAAAAATAAATAAAAAAAAAGTCTAAAAGAGAACAAGGGCAGACAGAAGAATGAGATCCCTTGTCCTGCCTTCCCCTCCCTATGCCACTCAGGGATGATCTGAGGGAACAGCCGAGATGGCGATTTGCAATCTCAGCCTCCCCCTAGAGAAGAGAGCTATCTTGATAAGGCTCCAACCACCATGAGGTCACTGGGCCACCAGAAATCAGCTTTTCTAGGCTGTGAAAGGAGTTGGAGCAGTAAAGAGAGAGAGAGAGAGAGAGAGAGAGAGAGAGAGAGAGAGAGAGAGAGAGAGAGTTAAAACCTCTGCTGGAAGACCTATGTGACTTAGCTGACTAGCTAGACTAAAAGAAAGGGGAATGATTTGAAAGTCGGCTATGGCTATCTGAGAAAGGGAGCACCTGGTGTGCTTCCAGCAGATGTAAGATTTCCAAACCCAGGGGCCGCAGTGGGACTCAGAACCTAAATAAAGCCTTCAATATTCAGCAAGGCAAAGAAGAAGGGCCTTCCAAATTTTACCAAGACTACAAGATCAAATGAGAAAGTACTCTGGGCCAGACCCTGAGGACCTGTTGGGCCAAAAAAATATTATAAATTACATTTTGTCACCAATTGTTGGCCTGACATCTCAAGAAAACTGCAAAGTTAGAGAACTAGAAGGATAGAAGTGCAGAAGAGCTGTTAAAAGAGGCTCAGAAGATCTATATACATAAAATAAGAAAGGCAAAAAAACAGAAAACTAACATAATGTTCAAAATTTTAAAACAAGTGGCCTAGGGATGGCCTGGTGCAGGGGCCTAATGTGGCGGGGGCCAAACATGGCGGGGATCTCCCTTTTCTGCGTCCCGCACGGAAAGAGAGATGAACGAACCAGTTCTAAATGGAGGCTGACAGGGATTGAGAAATATTAGAAATAAAGAGAGAAAGACACAAGGATAGATTTGAAAGCTCGGAGCTGGGTGGGATGCCGCCATTCTCTATGAATGGAGAGGCTGCAACGACGACGACCTGAGCCACACAGCACGTTTATTTTTATAGGCCTAGATTTATATATCTAGTCCTGCCCCTGATGACACCTGGGTTGCTATGAAGTCAGAACTGATTAACATGTCCAACCTTATTGGGGGAGCATGTTCCCAGGGCGTGATTCTGTCTACGCCCTGAGTTCAGCTGATGATAATTAAAGGAAAATGCCCATGTGTCTTCACAGCCGGTCCTCTACATCTCACCCTTTTTTGTTTTTTAAGCTACTATAATAAAAGTAAAATTAAAACATTAAGAATAAAGCTCTAATATTAACACAATTGCAAACAATGCCAATGCAAAACTAAACTACATACATGTTATCATTTTAAAACTTGAACATCAAGAGCAAAACTCTGGCTATTAAATAATAACAAAACAACGCCAATGCAAAACAACAATATGAGAAATGAGAACTATGGACATGTTAACATTTTTAGCTACTAAATGAAAGAAAGTCTCTTTTGCTGCTGGTGTATATTTATTCAGAGTCATTGGACTTGGCTGCGCAAGACATTTGCAGAAGACTGGCAGCTAATAGATGCTAGCATGAGCACGAACATGGTTGAAGAAATAGCTTCCACTTCTTGCTTTTCCGCAATCTACTGCGCTTCAGTCATTAACTTCTTCAGATGACTCCATGTTGGCACCTCAGTCCCTTGCGTAGCTTTTAGTTTTCTTCTTCCTCCGCTTTGCTGTCATCAGGGCAACTCTCAGTCCTTTTGAGTCAAGGGACACAGGAGCTTCTCTGGGTCCATTGTGGTGATGGAAGTAATGCTCTGGCACCCAAATTGGCTGCATTGCTCCTTCTGGAAAGATATAAAACACAACCTCTTCCCCACATTATTACTGAATCTGATAAAACTCTAGTCTGGTTTGTGCTTCCTTCCACCTAGCTGACTTGGTGGAGGCTATTGTACAGGAGGCCTGATGCCTTTCAACTGCTGTACAATCTTCTGCATCACAATTCAAATTTTTTAAAGTATAAAGAGGCATGAGGTGACACATAACATCTGTCTCCCCCTTTTTGTTTTAGTAAATGATTTTAAGAGTACGATTGGCTCTATCCAGTATTGAGTGACATCTATTTTACCAGATTTAATTAGGTTTAAGTCCTCAGGGATTTACCCCTAAAGTTGGCATAAGGAGGCAGATAACAACACACTGAGGACATTGCTTCCAATAAAACATGGACATTGTCCTTCTCTAATAACATTTTAAAGGCTGAAAATTAAATGAAAAGTTTCCTCTGAATTAGTGTGCCCTATAGTAGCTGTTTCAATAAGTTTGGTCATGCTTACCACATAAGCACTATCACTATAGGTTGATGGGCTCCATAGCAAAATCTGTTAAGGCATAAATAAGAGCCTGCATTTCTACTGAACTATACGGTGTTTGAAGGACCTTTACTTCCCTGCTGCAGTAGATCCAGCCTTTCCAGAACTGGATCCATCTGTAAAAATGGTAATGCCTGTGGTATGGCAATTCTTTTATTTATTTATTTATTTATTTATTTATTTATTTATTTATTTATTTATAAATCTTTATTGTTCAGATTATTACAATTGTTTCTCCTTTTTTCCCTCCATATCTACCCATCACCCGGTTCCCTCACCCCCCATTGTCTTTATTCATAGGTGTATGATTTTTGTCCAGTCTCTTCCCATACCCCACACACAGACACCCCTTTCCTCCTGAGAATTATCAATCCACTCCCATTCTATGCCTCTGATTCTATTATGTTCACCAGTTTATTCTATTCCTCAGATTTTTAATTCACTTGATTTTTAGAATCACTTGTTGATAGATATGTATTTGTTGTTCATAATTTTTATTTTTACTTTTTTCTTCTTTTTCCTCTTTTTAAAGAATACCTTTCAGCATTTCATATAATACTGGTTTGGTGGTGATGAACTCCTTTAGCTTTTTCTTATCTGTGAAGCTCTTTATCTGCCCTTCAATTCTGAATGATAGCTTTGCCGGGTAGAGTAATCTTGGTTGTAGGTTCTTGCTATTCATCACTTTGAATATTTCTTGCCATTCCCGTCTGGCCTGCATAGTTTCTGTTGAGAAATCAACTGACAGTCGTATGGGTGCTCCCTTGTAGGTAACTAACTGTTTTTCTCTTGCTGCTTGTAAGATTCTCTCTTTGTCTTTTGCCCTTGGCATTTTAATTATGATGTGTCTTGGTGTGGTCCTCTTTGGATTCCTCTTGTTTGGGGTTCTGTGCGCTTCCTGAACCTGTAAGTCTATTTCTTTCACCAGGTGGGGGAAGTTTTCTGTCATTATTTCTTCAAATAGGTTTTCAGTATTATGCTTTCTCTCTTCTGGCACCCCAAAAATTCAGATATTGGTACGCTTATAGCCATCCCGGAGGCTCCTTATGCTATCCCCACACTTTTGGATTCTTCTTTCTTTCCACCTCTCTGGTTGGGTATTTTTTTTCTTCCTCATATTCCAGATCTTTGGTTTGACTCTTCGGGTACGGTGGTCTACTCTGTATATTCTTTATTTCAGACAGTGTCTGCATAATTTCTGACTGGTCCTTTTCCATTTTTTTTGGTATTCTCATTTAGGTCCTTGAAGGTCTCTTCAAGTTTCTCAGTGGTTTTTAGAAGATTCTTGAGTAACCTTATAAATATGGTTCTGAACACTGTGTCGTCCATTAGTTTGCTTTCATCTATCTCTCCTACTTGTGACATACTTTGATGTCTCCACATTTTGGCTGCCTCCCTGTGTTGATGGAGTAGCTTTGTGTGGTCGGTGACCTATAGGGGCCGGTAGCTCAGCTTCCCCACTCACCCTAGGTGGTCGCTCTTGGTACTCCCCTTTGTGGGCTGAGTGGAAAGTCTTGGTGTAGTTAAAAGCCCTGATTGCTGTTGATACACTGGGAGGAATTGACCTCTGGTCCAATTGGTTGTGAGGGCCTGGTGTGTCTATAACGGAAGAATTGCTGTTCTGGAGACACAGTAGGGCTTTGGTGCTCACTGAGTCTGCCTCTTGAATGTGTCCCTTATGAGAGTGGTTGAAATCTGGTGTAATCCACACCGACAGAAAATTCACTCTCAATCTCTGACCAATGGCTGAGAATCCCGTAGGTGTGTGGGTCCCCCGCATGTCCCCAGAAACTGGAATTCAGAGTGGTTGGGATTGTTGGTATCACTGGTGGGAATTGATCTCCAAGCCAGTTGGCTGTGAGGATCAGTAGTGTCTCTGCTGGGAGAGCTTCTGTGCTCAGCTTGGATGGGGTGGAGTCTAAGGGTGGCGCAAACAAGCTTTGGTTTCTCATGTGCTCCGCCCTAAGAGGGGCGGTTTCTCCATGCCCGAGTTAATGGCTGCGCGGCTCTGAGAGAAGGCAGCTTTCGAGCCTCTCCCGCTGCCTAACAGATCAGTTTCTCCCCAGCTGGGGCTGGATTTCAGTGCAGACCGGAGGTTTTGTTTTTCTCCCAAACGAGAAATCCAGTCACTGGGAGGGCTGTGCTCAGCTTGGATGGGGTGGAGTCTCAGAATGGTGCAGACAAACTTGGTTTCCGTCCCTGCCGCCCTAGAGGGTCGGTTTCTCCATGCCCTAATCAATGGCTGCGTGCCTCTGAGAGAAGGCAGCTTTCGAGCCTCGCCCGCTGCCAAACAGACCAATTTCTCCCCGACCGCAGCTGGATTTCAGTGCAGTGGGGAGGTTTTGTTTTTCTCCCAAACGAGAAAGCTAGCCACGCAGAGTCTGCTGCCCTCCCTCTCTGTGCGCTGCCAGCAAGTCTGCCGCGTATTCAGGCACCCGCCCTTTCCACCCTTTCTGTGCTCACGGATCTCCGCACCTCCACAGCTCCTGAGGCTCAGCGTCCCCCTCTCTTTTTTTCTCTAGTTGTAGGTTTTCCACTCTGCAAGCTTTCCGGTGGTTCTGGACGGTGTGCGCTCTGTTTTCCAGTTGTAGTTTCAAAATTGTTGTGGTAGGCAACAGTTAGGTGTTTACCTTATGCCGCCATCTTGGTTTCTCCCATATGGCATTTCTTTTAATGTGACAGTTAATACCATTCCCTGCAAGGTGTCTTCACCATCTTTATTTCTGGACTATTTCATCTCTGTTCTTGGGGGCCACTACTTATTCTGTGGCTGGAACAATCCTATCAGGGCCTCTCTGGGATCCCTTGTTGCAGGAATCCATATGGGTTTTTCTGGAAATATACAAACATATTCTCGACCAAAGGTTAATAAAGAAATCTTTTCTATAAATTAGACTTGGGATCCTTTTGATTTTTGTCCAAATGATTTTCCTTTGGCTTATTTTGACACCATAAGATTTTTCATGGGTTCCTTGTTATCAGCATTATAAATGAAAAATAATTTTAGAGTAAAATTTTTAAAGCAAGTATGGCTTGATATAATTTACTTACAGAATATTTCTTATAGGATATTATCCTACTAACCCTTTTAAATTTAATTATTATGAGGCTTTTGTAAAAAAAAATTTAATGCAGTCTTGATAACTTTTATTTTTAATTTTGGCATAGAAATATGACTGCTTTGGATTCATTGCATGTTAAGCAATTTTACTATGAGATGAACTATCAATAAAATTTTTTAGTTAATACTTCAGGAACAGTTTTTTTTATCTAGTAAAATTAAGTTTTTATGAATATTCAGTTATTTCAATCAGCCAATTTAAATTAATCTGAAAACTTGACTACTATTTTACTGTCAAATTTAATACTCTAACAACAATCTTAGTCTACCCTGTAAAAATTAGTGGAAAGAATTTTTTTGCATTCTTGAGTATGCTCTGAGCATTCCCAATGCTAGGATGGATTTAGATATAGGGCAGCTGCTGTCAGTCAAGTCTCTGTCTGTTGCCGAGGCTCCAATCTGAGCTGGGCCAAGCCTCTGTCTGTTACCTGGGTCCCAATCTGAGCTGGGTGTGGGAAGCAAAGCAGCCATGGGGCAGGAGACCTCCCTCAGAAGGGGCTAGGGTTCAGGCCCCTGCAAGGTTGGGGGGGTGAGGATCTATGCCCCACCTCTGTTGACCTCCATGTTCTCTCCTCATGGCCCCTCTGCGACTGTGTCTGTCTTAGGTTGTTCCTTCCTTGAGGAATCTTACCCATCTCTGGCTAACGAACCATCCTCCAGGGCCAAACAGGGTAATGCGAGGTTCATTTCTGTCTCCTTGGTAGCCTATGCCCCCGTGGCCTCCACGCTCAGCCCCTGCCTTGGGATCCCACCTCGGCTGCCAATGGGGCCCCAGCAGTGATCACATGTCTTGGGGTACCCAGGTTTCTTCTCCAGGGAGGGCCCAGCTCACACCATTGGGTGAGAGACAGATTTATGGTACCAGCCACCACGAGGTTTCAACCTCAGCATGAACAGAAAACTTAGGTAACAGCTGTGGGTAATTGGATTGTAAGAAAAGGGTTCCTCTTGGCAAAAAAGAGCAAGAGGGACCAATATAGAATGCACAAGTGCCTTTCCAAGGGGCCTTCCACACAGTGGAAGGTACTAATGCTTTCATGTCCTTTTTATATTGCTGCCAATTATCCAAAGAATTAGTTTTGTAAATTTGTTTGGAATAATTGTACAATGTGCTGTTATAAAATATTAAAAATTATAATGACATTGTAGAATAATATCATGTAAGGATATTCTTTGCTCTAAGCCATGATAATTCAATTTACAAGATCTAGTTACCTTTTTAATCTTTTCCCAGAAGCAAGTAGTGATAATCCCCTACTTTGTTGGTATCCACCCAAGCCAGAAACCTCTTTTTAATTTTACACATAAAGGAGCAGTGATTTGATTTTATGTTATACAAAAGGAAAACTGGGTGGCGGCACCTGTGTAATTATACTTCCTTGACCTACCCATGTTCCTCCTGAATGAACCAAGGTATTTGGAATTATTGATTACTACATTAGGCAGGGATTAGCCCACATAAGAGTTTTTACCCATAAAGAGTCAGGAACATACTTCCCCATTTTGCCCCATTTACCCCAGGTAATATTACAGTGCAGCTGATTACTGCTAGCATGGCAATAAAGATGTTTTCAGGCGTTCTGTACTGTCTTTTTTTACCATGCCCCAGGTGTTCTCCTAGCAAACCTCTAGGGTTGACTCCTGTGTTAGGCTCTTGAGGTAGATGTAACATGCAAGTGGGACATTCCTTAATAATCTGATTTGTTTGTTGTCAAGTGCAAGATGGCGGGCAGCAAGCCATGTGAGCAGTAAGACATGTGGCCATCATGTCGGCTGCTCAATCTGTTCTTTTTAAAGAAAGTCAAAATTCACATTGCAGACAATCACTAGCTGTTTCTGGTCTTTATTAGAATTGTTTATAAAATTGTTGGCTTTTCATTTAGCTGAAAACCTTGATTATAATTTAATAAGCTAAATTATTTAATTAAAGTAGGTATCTTCATTTAAAAATAAAGCAAATTTACGTCTGAATTTACAAGCCGCAAATGTTGCCCTGCTTCTAGCTTAATTAAGAATGCAGGAGGCTACCATGTCAGGCAGTAAATGGTGGCTTCTAATCTGTTCTTAGATTTTACTTGGATTCAATTACTTATAAAAACATTAGCTTCTCATGTAACTTAATTTATGTGAGACATTGATTATATTTTAAAAATCCAATTTATAAAGTTACTTAAGTAGGTATATTTAATTTAAAAAAGGCAAAGAAATTTATTCAGTAAAACTTATAGGTTTGATACTTTATTGGTCTGATCTAAAAGCACACTGTACTACCTCCAGCCCATTCAAAATGGCGGCTACTTGGGGCTTGTCTTTCTTGAAATTCTACTGCCATTGAAAATTTTGGCTATGTTTAAGAAATATATTGTTTTTGCCCTTCTTACAGGCAAAAACCTTCATAACATTTAATATATATGTATATAAGTAAAATATATTAATTTTTAATATATAATATATACATATATATGTTTTAAAGATTATATACTTAAATTATCTCAAAGAATATCAATTACATTTAATCTGAAATTCCTAATTATTTAAGAGAAAACACATTTTATTTTCTCAAAAACACATTTTACTATTCTTTAGGCATTTAGTTACCACAATTATATAAGTTCTCCCAATTCAATCTGAACCTTAAACTTTCAGAACTTGTAAGTCAAATATTTAGCAATTCTTTATTCATCTAATAATTAACTCTAAACCATGTTTTTTCTGCCCTGGGAAACTGAGAGGCAAACTTGTAGGTATTAAAAAATGACTACTGGCGGAAAGCTGATTTTAAAGGAGCCACTTTTGCAGGAAAAACCTTTTGGCCTAATCACTTGACCTTTTCTGGGAAGGTCAGCCAGCAAAAGGTGTAGCCATTTAAATGCAAATTAACACATTCATTAAAGATGGCTGCTGGCAGGAATTGGGTTACCTGTTCTTCTGGGGGAAAGGTCTACCCCTTCCTCCATTGAAAAGGGTGTAGCTTTAAAACCTCTTCATGGCAAGAAAAGAGACCTTAAACCTTCAGAGCTTTAAATTTTAGGTAGCAAAATTAAATACTTAGCATTTCTCAAATCAATAATACTTTTACATTTTCAGGGATACATTTCAAAATAAATATAAGGCATATTCAATTAATAGATTAACTTCTATCATCTAGACTTCATACTAGGCATAATCAGATGAACATTTCAGTATTATATCACTTTAATACATTTATATCAGTGAACTTAAAAGTTTTAAGTTTCCAGCCAATAGGCCTGGCACAACTGCCTTCCACAGCTCCCCTGAGTCTCAGTGTGCTTTTCTCTTTTCCTGACAGTCCAGATTCCCTCTGTATGAGTCTGGGTCCCCAGGGACTCGTCCGGAACTGGAGTTCAGCTTCTGTCTCCCTCCCGCTTGAGAAAGCCAGCCAAGCACACAATTACTAGTCCTCTCCGTGCGTGCGTGCATCTCCGTACCTCAGCTTTTTGCAGCTCCTCTGAGTCTCCGTGTGCTTTTCTCTTTCCTTTTAGTTGTAGAATTTCTACTCAGCTAGCTTTCCTGTTGTTCTGGATGATGTCTGTTTTGTCTCTTAGTTGTAGTTTTGAAATTGTTGTTCAAGGCAGCAGTGTAGGTGTTTACCTATGCTGCCATCTTGGTTTCTCCTTGCCCTTGGCATTTTAATTATGATGTGTCTTGGTGTGGTGCTCTTTGGATTCCTTTTGTTTGGGGTTCTCTATGCTTCCTGGACTTGTAAGTCTATTTCTTTCACCAGGTGGGGGAAGTTTTCTGTCATTATTTCTTCAAATAGGTTTTCAATATCTTGCTCTCTCTCTTCTTCTGGCACCCCCATAATTTGGATATTGGTATACTTGAAGTTGTCCCAGCGTCTCCTGAGAGTACTTTCATATTTTTTTGATTATTTTTTTTTCTTTTTGCTCTACTAGTTGGGTGTTTTTTGTTTCTTTGCATTTCAAATCTTTGACTTGATTCTTGCGATCCTCTAGTCTGCTGTTGGATCTCTGTATATTATTCTTTATTTCAGTCACTGTATGTTTAATTTCTAGTTGGTCCTTTTACATATCCTTGAGGTTCTCACTAAATTTCTCAGAGGTTTCTAGAAGATTCTTGAGTAACTTTTTAACTGTGGTTTTGGACTCTATATCTAGTAGTTTGCTTTCCTCCATTTCCTTCATTTGTGACCTGTTTCTTTGTCTCCGCATTTTGGCTGCTTCCATGAGTTGATACAGTGGCTTTGTGTGCTAGGTGTCCTATAGAGCTCAGTGGCTCCTATAGGGAGGAGCTTTGGGACAATCAGGGTGGTGGGGGCCCATCAGGACATGGCCGACCAGGGGGAGGGGCTGCAGGAGGTTGGCTTCCCAGCTCCAACCCCTATTGGGGTGGGGGGTGCACTAAGGGGTGGGCCAGACTGGGGGAGGGGCTTTAGGCCTTTCATGGTGGGCTGGGCTGATCGGGGGCACAGCTGGCCAGGGAGGGAGGGAGGTGGTGTTTGGCAGGCAGGACCCGCTCTTGAGAGAGAGTCTGATCAGGGGCAGGCCATCAGGGGGGATGGGCTTTGAATTTTGCCACTGGCCCCACCCGCTGATCAGCCAGTTCACTGGCCACAGTGGGCGTCATAGCGACCAGTTATTAGGTTGTTATGGCCATTACGGTAGCTGCCTTTTTATATATATAGATAGTTTTAGCTTTTGTCCACTGAGTATGATGTTGGCTCTAGGTTTGTTGTGTAAGGCTTTTATTATGCTGAGGTATGATCACTTTATTCCCACTTTGTTGAGAGTTTTTATCAAAAAACGGTTTTGGTTTTTATGGAATGCTTTTTCTGCATCTATTGATATGATTATGTGGTTTTTATCTTTCAGTTTGTGTATGTGGTGTATCACATTTATTGATTTATGGATATTATACCAGCCTTGCATCAGTAGAATAAATCCCACTTTGTCATGGTGTATGATTTTTCTAATGTATTGTTGGATCAGATTTGCTAGGACTTTAGCATCTATATTCATAGATATTGGCTGGTAATTCTCTTTCATTGTAGTGTATTTTTCTGGTTTGGGGATTAGGGTAATGCTGGCCTCATAGAAAGAGCTTGGAAGTGTTCCTTCTTTCTGAATTGTTTGGAATAGTTTGAGGAGTATAGATGTTAGTTGTTCTTTGAATGTTTGGTAAAACTCCCTTGGGAAGTTGTCTGGACCAGGGCTTTTGTTTGCTGGGAGTTTTCCCCCCCCTTTTAATTACTGCTTCAATTTCATCAGTAATTATCAGTTTATTCAAGTTTTCTGATTCTTGCTGGTTGAGTTTTAGAAGTTTGTATTTTTCTAGGAATATACCCATTTTATTAAGGTTATCCAGTTTATTGGAGTAGAGTTGTTCATAGTATTTTTTAAAATTGAATTTCATTGTTTAAAGTATTACATATAGTAGTACATATATCTCCTTTCTCCCCCTATAGAACTTCCCCCAGCCTCCCCTAGCCCCTGTCACATGCCCTCTTCCCACCCCCTCTAGTTTCTTGTGTCCATTGGTTGTGCTTATATGCATACATACAAGTCCTTTGATTGATCTCTTTCCCCCCCTCCCCAACACTCCCCAGCCTTCCTGCTGTAATTTGACAGTCTGTTCGGTGCTTTACTGCCTCTGTGTCTATCTTTTTGTTCATTAGGTTATAATGCTATTTATTTTCCATAAATGAGTGAGATCATGTGGTATTTTTCTTTCATTGCCTGGCTTATTAACATAATGCTTTCCAGGTCCATCCATGCTGTTGCAAATGGTAAGAATTCCTTCTTTTTTATTTTATTTTATTTTAAAAAATATATATTTTATTGATTTTTTTACAGAGAGGAAGAGAGAGGGATAGAGAGTTAAAAACATCGATGAGAGAGAAACATCGATCAGCTGCCTCTTGCACACCCCCTGCTGGAGATGTGCCCACAACCAAGGTACATGCCCTTGACCGGAATTGAACCTGGGACCCTTGAGTCTGCAGGCCGATGCTGTATCCACTGAGCCAAACCGGTTTCGGCAGAATTCCTTCTTTTTAATAGCAGTGTAGTATTCCATTGTGTAGATGTATCATAGTTTTCTAATCTACTCATCTGCTGATGGGCATTTAGGCTGTTTCCAAATCCTAGCTATGGTGAATTGTATTTTCTTTACAATCCTTTTTTTTTCTCTGTGGGATCAGTTGTTACTTCACCACTTTCATTTCAGTTTTTGTTTATTCAGGTTCTCTCTCTGTTTTTTTGTTTGTTTGGTTTTGTTTGTTTTTTTTTTGGTGAGTCTGGCAAGAGTCATCAATATTGTTTATTCTTTCGAAGAACCAGTTCTTTCTTTTATTGATCTTTTGTATTGGTTTTCTTTTCTTTTTTTTTTTTTTGGTCTCTATGTCATTTATTTCTGTTCTGAATTTTATTATTTCCTTTCTTCTACTTGCTGAGAGCTTTTCTTGTTACTTTTTTCTAGTTGGTTAAATTGTAGGGTCAGATAATGTATTACCAGTTTTTCCTGGTGTTTTGTTTTTTTTGTTTTTTTTAGGTAGGTCTTTAGTGCAATGAACTTCCCTCTCAGGAGTGCTCTCATTGTATCCCATAGATTTTGGGTTGTTGTGCTTTCATTGTCATTCATTTCCAGGGTGCTTTTTATTTCTTCTTTGATCTTTTTGGAAACCCATTCTTTGTTTAATTACATGCTATTTAGCCCAATATGTTTGATTTATTATTGTTGTTTTTATTGTAGTTGATTTCTGACTTCATGACATTGTTATCTGAGTAGATGCTTGATATGATTTGAATCTTCTTGAATTTGAAGAGACTTAGGCTATGTTCTAATATGTGGTCTATTTCTGAAAATGTTCCATGTGCACTTGAGAAGAACGTATATTCTGTAGCTTTGTGGTGAAATATTCTGAAGATGTCAATTGGTTCCATTGGATCTAGTGAGTCATTTAGGATTGCTGTTTCTTTGCTGATTTTTTTCCCTGAAGGATTTATCCAGTGGTGGCATGGTGTATTAAAGTCCCCTACTATGATTGTGTTGCTATTTATTGCTCCCTTAATATCTTCCTGAAGTTTTTTTATGTATTTGGGTGCTCCTGCATTGGGTGCATATATGTTTACCAGAGGTATATCCTCTTGCTGAATCGTTCCCTTTGGTATTATGAAGTGGCCTTCCTTATCTCTTGTTATGGCCTTTAATTTGAGGTCTAATTTGTCAGATATAAGTATTGCTACCTCAGCTCTTTTTTCATTTCCATTCACCTGAAAAACCTTACTCCATCCTTTCACCATCAATCTGTGTGAGTCCTTTGTTCTGAGGTAGGTCTCCTGTAGACAGCAGATATATGGGTCATTTTTTCTTATCCATTCAGCTACCCTATGTCTTTTGATTTAATCCATTTATATTTAAGGTTACTGGTATTATTGATAAGTACTTGTTTGTTGCCATTTTTACTCTATATGTCTGTGTTCCTTCCTCCCTTTCTATTTCTTCTTTATAACAGTCCCTTTAGGATTTCTTCCATTGATGGTGTGGTGATAATAAACTCCCTTCAATTGGCTGTGAGGATCAGCTGTGTCTACAATGGGAGAACTTTTGTGCTGGAGAGACCTTTATAATAAAAGAATGAGTCCCTTATGTATCTGAGGAGTTGTAATCTGAATGGTCCCACTCTTACCCCTGGGTACACTGGCTCTTAGATCTCTAAGGAGTTGCTAATTTAGCCTCTGCCTGAGGCCACCCAGCAGGAGCTACAGAGAGATCTGCAGATTCCTCTTCTTTGTTTGGGTTTTGGAGGTGCCCAGATGAGGCCCAGCTGTGAAGCAATGCAAGCTTTTGCGGGGCCTTGGGCCTTCTTTTGGATGTTTTGGGTCTCACTGAGTCAGCTGCAGTTTGTTAGGTAAGTTTAGATTTCAAAGGACCAGGCCATTCATATGTAAAAGCCTCTTTGCTCAGCTTGGATGGGGCAGAGTCTCCGGGCAGAGCAAACAACAATGGCTTCTTGGGGCAGGATCTCAGGGTGGAGCATGAGCAATGGTTTCCCATCAGCCCTGCCCTAAGAGGACCCTGGGTCTCAGTGTCCTGCGGTAATCACTGCAAGCACCTCTGAAAGAAAGCCGTCCTCGAGTTCTGCCCGCTAACAGACAGTCCAATTTCTCCCCAAATGAGTCTGGGTCCCCAGAGTCTCGCCCGGAACTGGACTTCAGATCTGTTGGGAGCTTTTATCTCCCTCCTGATTGAGAAAGCCAGCTGTGTATTCAGTTGCAAGCCCTCTCTGCACGCATGCCTCTGTACCTCTGCTTTCCGCAGCTCTTGTGAGTCTCAGTGTGCTTTTCTCTTTCCTTCTAGTTGTAGAATTTCCACTCAGTCAACTTTCCAATGGTTCTGTTGATGTCCATTTTGTCTTTTAGTTGTAGTTTTGAAATTTTTGTGTGAGGCAGCAGTTTAGGTGTTTACCTATGTCGCTATCTTTGTTTCTCACTCTGATGGTTTCTTTTGCTGTGCAAAAGCTTTTTATTTTGATGTAGACCCATTTGTTTATTTTGTCTTTGGCTTCCATTGCCCTAGGAGCGGTATCGGTGAAGAAATTTCTTCGGCATATGTCTGAGATTTCTCTGCCTGTGGATTCCTCTAGTATTTTTATGGTTTCCTGTTTTAGGTTTAAGTCCTGTATCCATTTTGAGTTTATTTTTGTGTATGGTGTAAGTTGGTGATCTAGTTTCATTTTGTTGAATGTATCTGTTCAATTTATCAACACCATTTATTGAAGAGACTGTCTTGACTCCATTGTATGTTCATGCTTTCTTTGTCAAATATTAATTGAGCATAGTGGTTTGGGTTGATATCTGGATTCTCTATTCTATTCCATTGGTCTATATGTCTGTTCTTTTGCCAGTACCAGGCTGTTTTGAGAACAGTGGCCTTGTAATACAGCTTGAAATCTGGTATTGAGATCCCACTTACTTTGTTCTTTTTTCTCAGGATTGCTGTGGCTATTTGGGGTCTTTTTTTATTCCAGATGAAATTTTGGAGAGTTCTTCCTAGGTTTGTGAAATATGCCATTTGTATTTTAATGGGGAGTGCATTAAATCTATAGATTGTTTTGGGTATTATGGACATTTTAATAATGTTGATTCTACCAATCTATGAACATGGTATGTTCTTCCATCTGTTTTTGTCTTCCTCTATATCTTTTTTCAGTGATCTGTAGTTTTCCTTGTAGGTCTTTTACCTCCTTATTTAAGTTTATTCCTAGGTATCTTAATTTTTTTTGGTGCAATGGTAAATGGGATTGCTTTTTTATTCTCTCTTTCTGTAAGTTCACTATTGGTGTATAGAAAGGCCATAGATTTTTTGGCGTTAATTTTGTATCCTGCTACCTTGCTGAATTGATTTATTAAGTCTAATTGTTTTTTGATGGAGTCCTTTGGGTTTTTTATGTACAATATCATGTCATTTGCAAATAAGGACAGCTTTACTTCTTCTTTTCCAATTTGGATGCCTTTATTTCTTCTTCTTGTCTAATCACAATGGC
Source organism: Eptesicus fuscus (assembly GCF_027574615.1). NCBI lineage: Eukaryota > Metazoa > Chordata > Mammalia > Chiroptera > Vespertilionidae > Eptesicus > Eptesicus fuscus. The sequence continues at coordinate 56,490,704 of NC_072473.1, read as the reverse complement.
TAATAGTTCCAGTACTATGTTGAATAGGAGTGGTTTGTGTTTGCATCCCTGTCTTATTCCTGTTCATAGAGGAAATGTTTTTAGTTTTTGCCCATTGAGTATGATGTTGGCTGTGGGTTTTTCATCTATGGCTTTTATTATGTTGAGGTATGATCCTTCTATTCTCACCTTGCTGAGAGTTTTTATCAAGAAAGGGTGTTGGATTTTGTTAAATGTTTTTTCTGCATGAATTGATATGACTATGTGATTTTTTCTCTCAATTTGTTTATGTGATGTATCACGTTTATTGATTTGTGGATATTGTACCATCCTTGCATCCCTGGGATAAATCCTACTTGGTCATGGTGTATGATCTTTCTGATGTACAGCTGGATCCGATTTGCTAGAATTTTGTTGAGGATTTTGGCATCTATGTTCATGAGGTATATTGGCTTGTAATTCTCTTTCACTGTGTTGTCTTTATCTGGTTTTAGTATTAGGGTGATGCTGGCTTCATAGAAGAAGCCTGGAAGTGTTCCTTCCTCTTGAATTTTTTGGAATAGTCTAAGGAGGATAGGTTTTAGTTCTTCTTTGAATCCTTGGTAGAACTCCTCTGTAAAGCTGTCCAGACCAGGACTTTTGTTTGCAGGAAGATTTTTGATCGATGTTTCAATTTTTCCAGTAGTTATTGGCCTATTCAGGTATTTTAATTCTTCTTGGTTGAGGTTTGGGAGCTTGTATTTTTCTAAGAATATGTGCTTTTCTTCTAGGTTGCCTATTTTGTTGGAATAGAGTTTTTCATAGTATTTTTTCATAATCATTTATATTTCTGTTACTTCACCTCTTTCATTTCTGAGTTAGTTTATTTGCATCCTCTCTCTTTGGTTCTTGGTGAGCCTGGCTAGAGGTTCATCAATCTTGCTTATCCTTTCAAAGAACCGGCTGTTGGTTTCATTGAATTTTTGTATTGTATTTTTGGTCTCTATGTCATTTATTTCTACTCTGATCTTTATTATTTCCTTCCTTCTGCTTACTCTGGGCTTTTCTTGTTTCTCTCTTTCTATCTCATTGAGTTTTATAGTACAAAAAATCATTACCATTTTTTTTTTTTAGTTATGAACTTCCTTCTCAAGACTCCTTTCACTGTATCCCGTAGATTTGCCATTGTTGTATTTTCATTGTCATTTGTTGTCATGATGCTTTTTATTTCTTCTTTTACGTCTTTGGTAACCCAATCATTCTTTAATAGCATGCCATTTAGCCTCTAGTTTTTTTATTTTTTAAATTTTTTTATTGTAATTGATTTCTAATTTTATTCTATTGTGATCTGAGAAGATGGTTGGTATGATTTCTATCATTTTGAGTTTGAAGAGACTTTGCCTGTGTCCCAATATGTGGTCTATTTTTGAAAATGCCTCATGTGCACTTGAGAAGAATGTAATTCTGTGTCTTTGGGGTGAAATGTTATCAAGATGTCAATTAATTCCATCAGATTTAGTTAGTCATTTAAGATTGCTGTTTCTTTGTAGATTTTTTGATTAGAGGATTTATCCATTGGTGTTAGTGAGGTATTAAAGTCTCCTACTATGATTGTATTGTTGTCAGACTCTCCCTTGATATCCTCCAGAAGGTTTTTTTAATGTATTTGGGTGCTCCTGTACTGGGTGTATATATGTTTACCAGAGTTATAACCTTTTGTTGAATTACTCCCTTTGGTATTATAAAGTGGTCTTCCTTATCTCTTGTAATGGCCTTTACTTTGAGGTCTAATTTGTCAGATATACGTATTGCTACCCCAGCTCTTTTTTTCATTTCCATTCACCTGAAAAAACTTTTTCCATCCTTTCACCATCAGTCAGTGTGAGTCCTTTGTTCTGAGTTAGGTCTCCTGTAGACAGCAGATATATGGGTCATTTTATCTTATCCATTCAGCTACTCTATGTCTTTTGATTGGGGCATTTAATTCATTATTAGTACAGTTAACGTTAGTATTGATACGTATTTGTCTCCATTTTTATTCATTATATCTTTGTTCCTTCTTCCCTTCCTATTTATTCTTTTACAGCAGACCCTTTAGCATTTCTTGAATTGCTGGTTTGGTTGTAATAAACTCCCTTAGTACTTTTTGTCTTTGAAGCTCCTGATTTCACCCTCAACTTTGATGGATAGCCTTGCTGGATACAGGATTCTTGGATTCAGACCCTTGCATTGCATGACTTTGTATATTTCATTCCATTCCCTTCTGGCCTGATATGTTTCTGTCAAGAAATCAGTCGATATTCTGATTAAAGATCCCTTGTAGGTAACTTTTTGCCTATATCTGGCAGCCTTCAAGATTCTTTTTTCATTGGAGTTTTCCAATCCTATATAATAAGAGAGGAATATGCTAATTATCCGTTACACCATGAGCTGTAACGAGCAATTGCATAAAGACTGCATCAGGGATCTGCAGGAGGGTGGGTCAGAGAACTACAAGTGGGCAGCAGATAGTTACAGGAGTGGGGAAGGCAGCAAGCTATGAGGGCGGATGGGGAAAGGGAGAGCTCCAGGAAGGCAGAAGAGCGGGCAGAGAGCTACAGGAGGGCAGAAGGAAGCTATTGGCTATAAGTGGGAGGCAGAGAGCTACAGGAGGGTCAGGGCAGCAAGCTTTGAGAGGGTGGGGGGAAGTACAGGTGGGTGGAACAGCAGGCAGAGAGCTACATGAGGGTGTCAACGAACTCCTGGCACACGGATTGGTACACAGGGCTACTAGTTTAATTATAAGGTGTCTTGGTGTTGTTTTTTTGGGTTCATCATGTTTGGGACTCCGTGCACTTTTTAGACTTGTGGAGTTTTTTCTTCTTCCCAATGTCAGTGAAGTTTTCTGTCATTATTTCTTAAAAGAGGTTTCCCATTCCTTTCTCATTTTCCTCTCCTTCTGGAACCCCTATTATGTGGATGTTGTTTTGTTTCATGTTGTCCCAAAGTTCCCTTAGGTTCTCCTCCTGTTTTTTAAGTATTTTTTTCCAGTTGTTGCTCTCCAGTATTTTTTCTTACCTTGTCTTCTAGCTCACTGATGCAGTCTTCTGCTTCTTCTATTATACTATTGATGCCTTCTATTGTGTCCTTTATTGTAGCAATGTAATTTTTTTATTTCTTCTTGGTTCTTCTTCATTTCCTTTTGGTTCTTACACATATTGTTGAATATATCTTCCACCCTTTTCAGAGTCCTTATGATCATTGCTCTGAATTTATTCTCTGACATATTACTTGCCTCATTTCATTTACTTCCTTTTCTGGTGATTCCTCCTTTCTTTTGTATGGGGGCTGTTTCTTTGTCTCCCCATGTTCACTACTTTCAGGGTGTCTGGTTATGTAGTTCTCTCTCCTGCATTGACTTAAAGGCACAAAATACAACACTTCAAGACACAAGGCACAGGGCACCCAACAAAAATGTATTCATGATTCCAATAACCCCAAGTAAAGGTGACCACCAGAGAAAAGAGAATTAGGGGAGAGAAAAGAGTGCAAAAATGATGTTGATAAAAGGATATAATGTAAAAGAAAAGAATGAGAAGAAAAAAGAAGGGGGAAAATATATGTATATGGGGAGAAAACTCCAAAAAAAACTAACAACGAATCCAAAAAATGCAAACAGCAACACACAGAGATGAATGCAAACAACAACAACTAATCAAAAAAGTGCAAAAAATCAAACACGCAAGCAACAAACACCCAGATGAATCTGAGGAGGCAGAGCTTATTTCCAGAGGGTAAGGTCAAGGAATTGAATGAATGGGAAAATGGCCACAATTCAGTATAGAGGTGGTAGAAAGAAAAGGAGTGTATAAGAAAACAAGTAAAAAAGGAAATACAAAAAAGATAAAAAATATATATATATATTAAATATATATATAAAAGAAAATATTTATCTATGTATTCATCTGTTATTGGAAAAGGAGAATAGAGTGTAGATAGGCCTGAGTTAGTGATTGGAACTAATTAAGCTATTAGTAGAAGAAGAGAGCAATCTAGGAGAGGAAAAACAGAAGCAAAAAAAAAAAAAGCAAAAAAAGAAAGAACCAAACAATCAAACAAACATCAACAATAAGACAGAAAGAAAGAGAAAGGAAAAAAATTGGCTTGTGAAGAAAGAGTATAGAGAAGTGTGAATGGACTTGGAGCAGGGGAGAGGAAATTAGATATATGAGTAAGATCAAATTTTAACAGGGAGTAAAAAGAGAGGATGGAGAAAAACTAAAGCAGGAACAGGGTAAGAGAAACAGGATGAAAAAGGGGAAAAGTGAGGAAGATAGTGTTGGCATAAAGGAAAAATTGATAGAGTAAAATAATGCTATAAGAAAAATCAAAATACAATGTAGAACACTAATCCCAAGATAAATTGAAATAAAAATAAAATAAAACTTTAAAGAAGGTAAAATAATAGTAATAATAATAATTAAAAATAAAATATAATAATAAAAAATAATATCAAACGAGAAAGAAAATTTTAGTTTCTTAAGTAAAAGATAAAAAATAAAAAAGTAAAGTAGTGAAGGTCATTCACTTCCTCTACTGTCTGCCTGGCACATCTGTTTCCTGTCAGGTAGTCAGCACAGTGTTGAAGTTCCCTGTGATCCATCGCTCCTCTGTGTCATAAGCCACAACCTTGTTTTCAAGCAGGCGGGATCTCTCTGCTCCCTTTGTTTTTCTGCCTCCCTTCAGTTGTATGTACACAAGCATCAATTTCTGACACATCCCCAGGGTGGCGGTCTTGCTGTATTAATTTCTGGGACTAAATGTTTGGAATCTTCTTTCCCTGTTGCACTTAATACTGGGTTGGAGGGATGGACTCACACAGTGATGGTTTCCTGCTTATCTTTCCTTATTCTGATCCCCAGTTTCCACAAAAACAACTTTCCCCTGCCATCTGGGTGAGTGTTTTTAATTGATAGATCCTATGTACTGGACTTACTAAGCAAAAGCAAGGAGGTAAAAACAAACAAACAAACAAAAAATACACACAAAGGAACCACACCGAGAAACATCTTTTTTCCCTGGCACTGCGTGGCCAGTATAGAACTCCAGGCTGCCTTTCTGGGCACTTGTCTCCCATGGCTATGGGGTTAGATCTAGAGTCCCCCTCTGCCAGCAGCCACGTGGACCCCCTTCCACATTCAAGGGCTACACTGACCCCAAGCGCCATGGGTTTGGTGGAGCACAGTCTCCCTCTGAGACTCTAGTCCCCACTGCGGGCATTTCTCCCTTCAGCCTGGATCCCAGATCTCAGCTCTCTCTAGGTGATCTCTGACCTTTCCACCCATAGGTTGCCTCACCAGCTGTGTTTAATTTGTCAATTCTGGATGGATGTTATTTGATTCAGCTGTTCCTTCTATCTGCTCAGTGAGAAGGCACAGGACCAGTCTTCATATTTGGCCGCCACTTTGTCTCCCCCTGGACAAACTTTTTAGGTGCCTGAAGCCACAGAGGCTGGAATCTCAGTGTTCATGGGTTCACAGCTGAGACAGCTGGTCCCTGATGTTGTGGTTGTAGGGACCCAGGAGGTATCTGGGGGCTCCCTGTTGAAGGTAAGGCTGGGATTCTGATCACAGCTGCTCTCCCCTTCAAGGTGGCGCAGTCTCTGTGCAGAAATTTCAGCAGTACTATTGGCTGCCTGGCCAGGGGAGTCTGGTCCACCAGTCCTCAACAGTCCTGTGGAATATAGCTGTCCCTCACTCACAAATACAGACACTCCCCGCATGTCCATGCACTCTCCTTTCACTCTCTCACTCTCACACTACCTTGCAGCCTGCAGTCCTGCAGGCTGCCACATTGCCCGAGGATATTTTTCCATTGATTTTTTTAGGGAGAGTGTAAGAGAGAGGGAAAGACAGAGAGAAACACCAATGTGAGAGAAACACATTGATTGATTGTCTACTGCATGAGCCCAACCATGGCCTGAACCAGGGAGGGGCCTGCAACAAAGGTATGTGCCCTCAACCAGAATTGAACCCAGGACCCTTCAGTTTGCAGTCTGATGGTCTATCGACTGAGCCAAACTGGCTAGGCCCAGGCTGTTTAGATTACAATGGCTTTTTAGTATAGCTTGATATTATGTAGTGATGAATACAATACAAATGTATTCATGTGTGATACCTCCAACTTTGCCCTTCTTAAGAATGCTGAGGCTATTCTGGTCATTTTTGGTTCCATATACATTTTTGGCATATTTGTTTTAAATCTGTGAAATATGCCTTTGGTATTTTAATAGGAATTGTGTTGTTCTGGGTAGTATGGACATTTTAATGATGTTAATTCTTCCAATCCATGAACATGTTATATGCTTCCACTTATTTGTATCTTCTTCAACTTCTTTCTTCAGTATCCTGTAATTTTTTGAGTATAGGTCTTTTACTTCCTTGATTAAATTTATTCTTTGGTGGCTTATTTTTTGGTTGCAATAGTAAACAGGATTGTTTTTTTTTTAATTATTTGTTTCTGACAGTTCTTTATTGGTGTATAAGTATACCACTGATTTCTGAATATTAATTTTGTATTCTGCTACTTTTCCAAATTCATTTATTATATCTAGTAGTTTTTTGGTGGAATTTTTAGGGTTTTCTGTATAGACTGTTATGTCACCTGTGAAGAGTGACAGTTTTACTTCCTCCTTTCCAATTAGTATGCCTTTTATTTTTTCTTATTGTGTTATATCTCTGGCTAGAACTTCCTAGTACTATGTTGAATAAGAGTAGTGAAAGAGGACATCCTTGTCTTGTTCCTGATCTTGCAGGCACTGCTCTCAAGAAGATATACAAATGGCCAACATTTATATGAAAGGATACTCAACTTTACTAGCTGTTAGGGAAATGCAAATCAAAACTACTGTGAGATACTATCTCACAGTTATTAGAATGGCTATTATCAACAAAACAAGTAATAACAACTGGGGAGAGGTTGTGGAGAAAAGGCAACCCTCATTGACTGCTGGTAGGAATGTAGACTGGTACAGCCACTATGGAAAACAGTCTGGCAGTTCCTCAAAAATTTAAGAATAGTGTTACTCGATGACCTAGAAGTCCCTCTCCTGGGCTCCTAAACAAGAAACAAGAAATTCTAAAGCATTTATTCACAAAGATATATGCACTCCCTATGTTCATTGTAGCATTTTTCATGGTGGCCATGACATGGAGACCACCTAAATAACCTTTAATAGAGGATTGGATAAAGAAAAAATGGTACATATATAAAATGGAGAACTACTCAGCCATAAGAAAAGATGAAATATTGCAAATGGAGACAGCATGGGTGAACTTCAAAATATTATCTTATGCAAAATTAGTCATAAAAAAATAAGAACCATATGATTTTACTCATATGTGGGATATAAAACTGAAAAATCATAGACACAGACAACAGACAAAGGGGTGTTGGAGGGGGATAGGGGTAAAGCGGCCCAAATATTTGGTGAACACAATGCAATGTTCAGATCATGTATCATAGAAATGTACAATTAAAACCTGTTATTCTATTAACAAAGGTCACCCCAATAAATTTAATAAAAAATAAAATGAAATTAAAGGAGTCATATACAGCTTCCCAGAGAAGTAAAAGCTATAGGGGTTCATCCCCATCAAACCAGTAGTATAAAAAAAATATGTGTTTAAGAAGAAGGAAAGATAAATATGGGAATATATATCTATATATATATATATCTATATATATATATATTAACTTGCCAATAAATATGGCTTTATTTATAATCACTTTAAGTGTACGTGGATTAAATGCTAAAAAATATAGGGTAGCTGAATGGATAAGAAAACAAAACTCATATATATGTACTCTAGAAGAGACCTATCTCAGAACGAAAGACATACACAGACAATTTAATGGGAATCAACGAAAAAAAGGTGGGTAGCAATAATTTTATCAAATAAAACTAGATGCCTGGTGCATGAAATTCACACTGGGTGTGGGAGGGTGTCCCTCAGCCTAGCCTGTACCCTTTCCAATCTGGGACCCCTTGAGGGATTGGGCCTAAATGGATGGTCGGACATTCCTGTCACAATCCAGGACTGCTGGCTCCCAACCACTCAACTGCCTCTGCCTGATTGCCCCTAACCACTTTTGCCTGCCAGCCTGATAACCCCTTAACCACTTCCCTGCCAGCCTGATTGACACCTAACTGCTCCCCAGCCAGCCCAATTGCCCCTAACTTCCCTCCCCTGCAGGCCTGGTCTCCCCCATCTGCCCTCCCCTGCTGTCCAGGTCACTCCTAACTGTCCTGCTGACCTGGTCACCCCTAACTGCCCTCCCTTGCAGGCCTGCCCCCCCAACTGCCTTCCCTTGCAGGCTTGGTCACCCTCAACTGTTCTCCCCTGAAGGCCTGGTCCCCGCAACTGTCCTCCACTGCAGGCCTGGTTCCTCTCCAACTGCCTTCCACTGCTGGACTGGTCCCCCCCAACTCTCCTCCCCTGCTGACCTGGTATCCCTGAACTACACTCCTCTTCCAGCCCAGTCACCCCTAACTGCCCTCCCTGCTTGCCTGATCACCCACAACTACCCTCCTCTGCTGGTCTGGTCACCCCTAACTGGCCACAACTGCCCTCCCCTGCAGGCCATCTTGTGGCGTCTATCTTGTGTCCAAATAGAAGCTGCCATCTTGTGTCCTCACGTGATGGTCAATTTCCATATTACTCTTTTATTAGATAGGATGGACACTGAAACAAAGGCTATAAGAGAGACAAAGTAGGACATTACATAATGATAAAGGGATCAATTCAAGAAAAGAATATAACTTTTGTGTCCATTTATGCAACCAACGTAAGAACACCTAAATATATAAATCAACTATTCATAGACATAAAGATCAACATTAATACAGGCATAATAGGGGAATTTAACACCTCATTGACATCAATGGATAGATCTTCCAGACAGAAAATCAGCAAGGACTAAAACCTATCCTCCTCAGACTATTCCAAAAAATTCAAGAGGAAGGAACACTTCCAAGCTCCTTCTATGAAGCCAGCATCACCCTAATACCAAAACCAGATAAAGACAACACAATGAAAGATAATTACAGACCAATATCCCTCATGAACATAGATGCCAAAATCCTCAACAAAATTCTAGCAAATCGGCTCCAGCAGTACATCAGAAAGATCATACACCATGACCAAGTAGGATTTATCCCAGGAATGCAAGGATGGTACAATATCCGCAAATCAATAAACGTGATACAGCACATAAACAAATTGAGAGATAAGAATCACATAGTCATATCAATTGATGCAGAAAAAGCATTTGACAAAATCCAACACCCTTTCTTGATAAAAACTCTCAACAAGGTGGGAATAGAAGGCTCATACCTCAACATAATAAAAGCTATATATGATAAACCCACAGCAAACATCATACTCAATGGACAAAAACTAAAAACATTTCACCTAAGAACAGGAACAAGACAGGGATGCCCACTCTCACCACTCCTGTTTGACATAGTATTGGAAGTATTAGCCATTGCAATTAGACAAGAAGAAGAAATAAAAGGCATCCAAATTGGAAAAGAACAAGTAAAGCTGTCTTTATTTGCAGACGACATGATATTGTACATAAAAAATCCGAAAGACTCTGTCAAAAAACTAATAGACTTAATAAATGAATTCGGCAATGTAGCAGGATACAAAATTAACGCCAAGAAATCTATGGCCTTTCTATACACCAATAGTGAACTTACAGACAGAGAGACTAAAAAGGCAATTCCATTTACCATCGCACCAAAAAAATTAAGATACCTAGGAATAAACTTAACTAAGGAGGTAAAAGACCTATACACGGAAAACTACAGGACACTGAAAAAAGAGATAGAGGAAGACGTAAACAGATGGAAGAACATACCATGTTCATGGATTGGTAGAATCAACATCATTAAAATGTCCATACTACCCAAAGCAATCTACAGATTCAATGCACTCCCCATCAAAATACCAACAGCATATTTCACAGACCTAGAAAGAACTCTCCAAAAATTCATCTGGAATAAAAAAAGACGCAGAATAGCCACAGCAATCCTGCGAAAGAAGAATAAAGTAGGAGGGATCTCAATACCAGATTTCAAGCTGTATTACAAAGCCACTGTTCTCAAAACAGCCTGGTACTGGCACAAGAACAGACATATAGATCAGTGGAACAGAATAGAGAATCCAGATATTGACCCAAACCACTATGCTCAATTAATATTTGACAAAGGAGGCATGAACATACAATGGAGTCAAGACAGTCTCTTCAATAAATGGTGTTGGGAAAATTGGATAGATACATGCAAAAAAATGAAGCTTGATCACCAACTTACGCCATACACAAAAATAAACTCAAAATGGATACAGGACTTAAACATAAGACGGGAAACCATAAAAATACTAGAGCAATCCACAGGTAGCAAAATCTCAGACATATGCCAAAAGAACTTCTTCACTGACACTGCCCCTAGGGCAATGGAAGCTAAAGAGAAAATTAACAAATGGGACTACATCAAAATAAAAAGCTTTTTCACAGCAAAAGAAACCATTAACAAAACCACAAGAAGGCCTACTGCATGGGAGAACATATTTGCAAATGGCATCACTGATAAAGGTTTGATCTCCAACATCTACAGGCAGCTTATACAACTTAATAAAAGGAAGATAAATGATCCAATAAAGAAATGGGCAACAGACCTAAATAGAAGCTTTTCAAAAGAAGACAGAAGGAAGGCCAAGAACGCATGAAAACATGCTCAACGTCACTAATTATCCGAGAGATGCAAATCAAAACAACAATGCAGGTACCATCTCACACCTGTCAGAATGGCTATCATCAACAAATCAACAAACGACAAGTGTTGGCGAGGATGCGGAGAAAAAGGAACCCTCGTGCACTGCTGGTGGGAATGCAGACTGGTGCAGCCACTGTGGAGAACAGTATGGAGCTTCCTCAAAAAACTGAAAATGGAACTCCCATTTGACCCAGTAATCCCACTCCTGGGAATATATCCGAAGAAACTAGAAACACCAATCAGAAAGGATATATGCACCCCTATGTTCATAGCAGCACAATTCACCATAGCTAAGATTTGGAAACAGCCTAGGTGCCCGTCAGCAGATGACTGGATCAGAAAACTGTGGTACATCTACACAATGGAATACTATGCTGCCATAAAAAAGAAGGAATTCTCATCATTTGCAGCAACCTGGATGGAGTTGGAGAACATTATGTTAAGTGAAATAAGTCAGTCAATGAAAGAAAAATATCACATGATCTCACTCATTTATGGGTAATAAAGAACATTATAAACTTGAACAAAAAGATAGATACAGAGACAGTAAAGCATCAAACAGACTGTCAAATTATAGGGGGAAAGTTAGGGAGAGGGGGGGAGATAAGAGATCAATCAAAGGACTTGTATGCATGCATATAAGCATAACCAATGGATGCAAAACTTTGGGGGGTGAGGGCATATATGGGAGTGGGCTGGGGGGTGGCAATGGTAAAATATGTACACATATGATACCTTAATAAATGCAGCGCCACTGAATGAGGGTTTTGTGGCCCTGAATTATGCCAAACATAAAAAAAAAAAAGAAAATCAGCAAGGAAACAGTGGCCTTAAATGACACACTAGATCAGATGGATTTAATTGATATCTTCAGAGCATTTCACTCCAAAGCAGCAGAATATATATCCTTTTCCAGTGCACATGGAACCTTTTTCAGGATATACCACATAATCTCAATAAACTTAGGAAGATTGAAATCATACAAAGCATTTTCTCTGACCATGAAACTAAAACTCAATCATAAGAAGAAAACTGAAAAACACACAAAGACATGGAGGCTACATAACATGTTACTAAACAATGAATCAGCTAATAATGAGATCAAGGAAATAAATGAAAAGAAACCTTGAAAGAAATGAAAATGACACAACAACCCAAATCTATAGTCACAGTGAAAGCAGTCCTAAAAGGGAAGTTCATCAATGAAACCAAGTGTTGGGTTCTTTGAAATGATAAAAACGACTGATGAACCTTTAGCCAGACTCACCAGGAAACAAGGAGAGAGGAGCAATATAAATAAAAATCAGAAATGAAAGAAGTGAAGTAACAACGGACAAGACAGAAATACAAAGAATTGTAAAGAAATATTACAAACAACAATATGCCAACAAATAGGACAACCTGGGCAAAATGGACAAATTCCTAGAAACATACTCTCTTCTAAAACTCAACCAGGATTAATCAGAATACCTGAATAGACTGATAACAACTAATATTGAAGCAGTAATTTGCCCCGGCCAGCGGGGTCTTCTAACGGGGGTACCAAGGCGGCGCACCTAAGAGAATGAGAGACAGACAAGGGACACAAAGAATGGAGGCAAGACAAAAGGGTTTCTGATCAAGCCTCGAAATTTTATTTTTTACAGTGTTCCTTATATGTGGTTTCTAGAAGGGGAGATGCCTAGGAGGGATGGTGGCTGAAAGGGTCATGTGGACTTAGGTAATTGACTAAGGTCGTAAAGGGTGCTGACTATGGATAAAGAATATGGCGGTTGAAGGGCAACTATGGAAAGAATGCTTTGTCCTCAGGCAAGAGGAAGTGGGCCTAGTTACAGTAACTTACTGAAGTAAGGTCAGAGTTAATCCTTTGACCAACTCTTGGCTCCTGACAGTAATTTAAAAACTTCCAACAAACAAAAGTCCTGGACCAGACAGCTTCACAGGGGAGTTTTACCAACACTCAAATAAGATCTAACACCTATCCTCCTCAAATTATCCTAAAGAATCCCAGGCGAAGGAAGACTTCTAAACTCTTTTTACAAGGCCAGCAGTATCCTTATTCCTAAACCAGATAAAAGCACTACACAGAAAGAAAATTATAGGCCATCACCACAATTACCTGATGAGCACAGATGCTAAAATCTTCAATAAAATATTAGGAAATACGATCCAACAATACATTAAAAGATCATACACCAGGACCAAATGGAATTTATTCCAGGGATGCAAGGTGGGTACAATATTCACAAATCAATAAATGTGATACATCACATAAACAAAATGTAAAAATCACATAATAATGTCAATCTATACAGAAAAAGCATCTGACAACTGACAAAACCCAGCACCGAGTTTGATAAAAACTCTCAGTAAGATGGGAATAGAGGGATCAGACTTCAACGCAATAAAAGCCATATATGAAAAACCTGCAGCCAACATCATACTTAATGGGCAAAAACTAAATGCTTTCCCCTTAAGATCAGGAACAAGACAGGGATGTTTGCTTTCACCACTCTTATTCAACACTGTGCCAGAAGACCTAGCCACAGTGATCAGACAAGAAGAAATAACAGGCATCCAGGTTGGAAAGGAGGAAGTAAAACTCATTATTCACAGATGACATAATAATGTACATAGAAATCCCTAAAGAATCCATAAAAAAACTACTACATTAAAAAAATGAATTTGGCAACATAGTGGGGTACAAAATTATTATCCATAAATTGTTGGCATTTTTATACACCAATAATGAACTCTCAGAAAGAGAAACCAAGAAAACAATCCCACTTACCATTGCAACACAAAAATAAGGTACCTAGGAATAAACTTAACCAAGGAGGTAAAGAGCTATACTTAGAAAACTATAGGCCACTGAGAAAAGAAATAGAAGATGATATGAACAAGTGGAAGAATATTCCGTGTTCATGGATTAGAAGAATTAACTTACTAAAATAAGTCCATACTACCCAAAGCAATCTATAAATTCAATGCAATCTCTATTAAAATACAAATGGCATATTTTACAGATTTAGAATAAATATTCCAAAAACTTATACGGAACCAAAAAAGACCCCAAATAGCCTCAGCAATCTTGAGAAAAAAGAACAAAGTTGGTGGGATCACAATACCGGATATCAAACTATACTACAAAGCCATTGTAATCAAAAGAGCCTGGTATTGGCACAAGAACAGGCATATCAATCAATGGAATAGAACAGAAAACACAGAAATCAGCCCATGCCTTTATAGTCAATTAATATTTGACAAAGGGGCAAGAGCATACAATAAAGATAGTCTCTTCAATAAATAGTGTTGGAAAAATTGGACAGAAACATGCAAAAGAAATGGAAGTACACCACCAACTTACACCACACTCAAGAATAAACTCAAAATGGATAAAAGACTTAAATGTAAGTTGGAAACTATAAAAATCATAGAGGAAAACATAGGCAGTAAAATCTCAGACATCTCTTGTACCAATATTTTTGCCGACATGTCTCTGAGGGAAAAAATAAATGGGACCATGTCAAACAAAAAAGCTTCTGCACAGCAAAATAAACCATCAACAAAACAAAAATGGAACCCACCATATGGGAGAATATATTTGCAAATGATTAATCAGATAAAGGGTTAATTTCCAAAAAATATAAAGAACTTACACAATTCAACACCAGGAAGACAAAGAATCCTATAAAAAAATGGACAAAAATAGAGTGGTGAAGGCCTGGGGCGGGGGTTGGGGACAGACTAGAAAAGCTCAATTGGGGGGGGGGGGGAGAGGAACGAGACATATGTAATACTTTCAACAATAAAGATTTTTTTTAAAAAATGGGCAAAGGACCTGAATAGACTCTTCTCCAAAGAGTACATAAAGATGGCCAATAGACATGAAAAAATGCTCAATGCCACTAATAATCAGAGAGATGCAGATAAAAACTACAATGAGGTATCTCCACACATCTGTCAGAATGGCAATTATCAGTAAATCAACAAACAACAAATGCTGGCGAAGATGTGGAGAAATGGGAACCCTAGTGCACTATTGGTGGTAATGCAGACTGGTACAGCTACTGTGGAAAACAGTATGGAGTTACCTCAAAAATTAAAAATGGAACTGCCTTTTCACTCAGCAATCCCACTTCTATTTCCTAAGAATCCCAAAATACCAATCAGAAAGAGTATATGCACCCCAATGTTCATAGCAGTATTGTTTATAATAGCCACAATCTGGAAACATCCCAAGTGCCCATCAATAGATGACTGGATAAAAATGCAGTAGTATATTTATACAATGGAAAACTATGTGACTGTAAAAAAGAAGGAATTTTTACCCTTTGCGACAGCATGGATAGATCTGGAGATTATTATGCTAAGTGAAATAAACCAGTCAGAGAAAGACAAATATCATGTGATCTCACTTATATGTGGAATCTAAAGAACAAAATAGATCCAGAGGCATGGATACATGGAACAGACGGACAGATCTCAGAGGGCACAGTGTAGGGAGGATGGGAAGGGATCAACCAAAGAATATATATATGCACATATGCATTACCCATAGACACAGACAATACAGGGGTGAAGGCCTAGTGGGGGCGGGGGTAAGGTGAAGGGAGGCAAAGTCGGGGGGGGGGGACATCTGTAATAGAGTTAACAATTAAAACCACTGTACATAGGGTATACAATACCTACTTGACGCAGTTCTTGAATAGTTTCTATTCCCTTATGTCCCTAGGCTATTTATATTGTTTTTCAGTTACCACTTTTCAGGGGTGGTGGGATAGACTTCCTGGTTCCCAGTTGGCATTTTCCAGATAGAGGTTTGTAGAGTTTGACCTTGTAGGATATCAATATGCTCTCTAGTTTTGAAGACATAAAAAATCTCATATTGTTATGGGGGAGAACTACTAATTTGCAGTGTCAAAGGGACCTTCCTGACCTCCATAAGCATTGATGGTGCTGAGATGGTCAAAAAACTTCTGAGAGTTATGATGTATTAGAGTACACTTGGCTCAATGTCAACCTGTCACGTTTTGTTCGTTTCTGAGGGCCAGTGAATGGTGAGCTTAACATGAGGCCTCTGATTACCTCCAATGGTCTCACCTGGAGGCAATCTTGGCCTGCATCCTGTACATTGGGTGTGGGAAACCCCCACCCCAAATAGGACTCTATCTTTGAGGCTTCTGCTGGAGCAGTTGGGGGCATCAGGGTCGGTAGGGACAGGTGTGGTTGGTCTGAACTATTAAGGTTTTAAGGCCTTTCACACACTGACCCATGTAGCATTGGGTTGCTGGTCTATATTGTCAGTTGGGGTTCTCACAGCAAGGAGGTCAAATCATATTTGCTTCTAGGTTACTTTTACCAGACCCTTTACATCTGAATGGGATAGCCTTTTGCCTTTCCAAGCTCTCCCTCTATCTCCATTTTTTCCCACATCTCATGCCTATTCCTGGAATTTGTCAGTTGCTCCAGATCAGCAATGGATTGCCCAGCATCATTAATCTCTTGTCCCATGACCGAGACCAGCATGGTTATCAGCATCCCATACTATATATTGGGGTTGGACTACAGTATCTTTGGTTTTTCCCTGCAGTGAATGTGGTCAAATGAGGCCTTCAAAGACAGGGACATACTAGTAATCCACACCATCCTGGAAATCTTCACTGGGTGGAGATTTTTAAAAAATCTTTACTTGAGGATATTTTTCCATTGATTTTTTAGAGAGAAGGAAAGACAGAGGGAAATATCAACGTGAGAGAAGCACATCAATTGATTGCCTCCTGCATGAGTCCCAACCAGGGCCCAGGCCGGGGAGGAGCCTACAACTGAGGTATGTGCCCTTGACCAGAATTGAACGTGGGGCCCTTGGGTCTGTAGACTGATGCTCTAGCCACTGAGCAAAACCGGCTAGGGCAGTAGGTGGAGATTTTGATGCCACTAATCTATTTGGAAGCTTGGCCAGTTTCAGAAACATCGTCCATTCATCATCATATACAGACCTTCAAAGAAATAACAATTTGAAATATACCTATGTTATAGAATCATCTCATGGAAACACACAATGTCAGAATCAAATGTGACTTTAACGATAATCTAGATCAGGGGCTGTGATATCAATTGCCCACAATCACTAGATACCATCAATGAATAAAGCAGGTCATTTATAAGAAAACATTTCCCTTCCACACAAACAAAAAATCCTGTCTCCTTTCTCCCAACCCACCAAATCTTTAAAAAGAATATATGCAGGTGTCATGGTCTGTACTTTTTCTCAATTTTGAAAGAGATCTGGGTTCAAGAAATATTTTGCTTTTAAAAAAAACCATATAAGAAAAACAATACAACCTGAGTTTCGGGGAGACAAGAGGGAATAGTAACAACCATGGCAAACAGAAAATAAATGCTTCACATAAAAGGGACAGGCTGCTACTCAACTCTAGCTGACTATTCACATATGAAGTCTCTTACTTTTAAGTTCATGCAACTAATTTAAAATGTGTCAAAAAGACATGTCTGAGGATTGACTATAGCTTCGCTTGCAATCTTGATCTAACCCAATCTCCAACCCTGGGTATAATGGATAAAATCACACTCACTGAGTGTCCTGATAGTTCCTAGAGGTCACTCAGTTGACAGAACAGGAATTACAACTCAGATTTATGGTTAATTACAATGGGAAAATTCTGGTTTTCCTCAGAGAATTTCATACTTTTAGGTAAGTCAAGTATCCCATTAAGTGTTAAATATTACTTAATGGCAGATTTAAAGGCATGTGGCTTTCCCCTCAATAGTATAAAATATTATAGAAAGTATTTTGCATACAACACATGCTACTCCACATCCAAGAAGTTATCAATGAAAAGTATAAATTTTTTGCTCCACCCATATAGTATAGTTTAAAAAAATAATTTTGAAACATAACATTATGAAACTTCTCTGTAGGTTAGTGTATCATCTCTGCTTTAATATTTTGAATTTAAAGTCTTTTTGACATATTCAGTACAATTACCAAATATACTGGGGAACATTAAATAGGTTTTTTTGTTAGTTACATTTTGCTGTTTTGTTGAACTTTCAAGTTTCTCAAAAGTTTTAAATAATCTAGTATTATTACTTTTTAATGAGCTTGAGTAGGATGTAGTAGTGCTCGAAGTGGCAGGTGGCCAGGGAGGAGCCCGAGCCCAGGCTGGGATTCATCCCAGCCCCGCTGTGCCTGCCTGTGCCTGCTGCTGCTGGGTAGTGCTGCTGGGGAGGCGGGAGAGGCTCACTCAGCTCCAGCTGCATTCCAGCTGTGAGCCTGGTGTCTGGCACTGTCCATCAGCTGAGCAGCACTCCCGCTGTGGGAACACACTGACCACCAGGGGGCAGCTCCTGTGTTGAGCGTCCACCCTCTGGTGGTCAATGCGCATCATAGCAATGGGTCAACTGGTTGCTTAGGGTTTTATATATATAGATTCCTACTTAGCCAAATGCTAAGAATTAGTCACAACAAAGGCTCCCCAAAACAATATATAGCATGAATTACTTACAGGGTCAGACATAACACTAGCAAATTTGTAAAAAGGCAATATGCAAAATAAAATTTTTAAAAGGAAGACTTATAATGCTGAAAACAAGTAAGGGAAGGAAGAAAGGAAGATTCAGCAAAGAACACACAATTCAATTTGTTAACATAGATTTGCACTTTATTGTAATTTTGCATCCTGAGATAATAAAATTTTATATCTGACAAGTGAACGATGACAGAAGCAGCAGTGAAAGTTTCCGAGAGGCAGGTATTCTTCATTTTGGCACAGCCATATATAGGTTAAGTTCTTGCAGGGGGTTACTCCAGAACTCAAATGAGAAAAAATGAATTCATTCCACAGGCTATGTAACAATACAAGATGCATGGAAGTTCTTGGTTTGAATGGACATAGCCACTTCTATTCTTTTCTAGAAAAGTTTTCCCAATAGGAATCCTCTGCCAAAAAAATAGAAATCGTAGATTTTTCAAACAGATGTTTTGATTAATGCCTGCTTTGGCTACCAGGATTTCTTGTTTTTGCAGGTGAGACTCATATTTATATGTGGTTAGTCCAAGGATGGCAAACTAGCTCACAGATTATATAATTTCAAACATTTGTAACTTGTTTCAAAGTCCAGGCATTAAAACAATTTTATACAATTTGCTTACTAGAAAAATAGAAAATTATGCCAAGATAAATGCAAAGAGAATAAGCAGGAATAAAAAGAACTTTGAGAAATTATTGCCTTGACTCATCACATTGAGTTTATGAGCAGAACTACTTTGAACCTCAGAAACTGATATTTACTCTGATGCTAGAACATGACATTATAACACTTTCCACATTTGCAATCCTATGTGTGTATGTATGCTTTACATACACATCTAAATAAATTAGCTTAGTTATATAATTCTGAAACAAACAAACAAAACTGAAGGCAAGTTCTAACCCGAAGTTATATAGTCCCATCTTGCCAAAAACACAAACACACATAATCTAGAATTTCATTATTTAGGGACTGGGTAAGCAGCCTGTGGAGAGGGTCAAATAATCTTAGTTACTTTATAAAAGTGGATCCCAACATTTCACCATAAGAATCCCTTTATTATTCCTTCCCATGTTTTCAAGTATTTTGTTTACTAAATTGCATGTAATAGGCTTTCTGATTTTTTTATTATTCTGCTGCCATTCACAGCTTCTGATCAGTGTGTCATAACTACTGTTACATAGAATTGAAAAAATGTTAAGAAAAATGCATGGAAATTCAATGTCTTAGTTGACTTGTGCAGCAAAAATATTATGAGCAAATCTATGATCTCTAGTGTACTTTTTGAAATGTTGAAAAAGATTCAAGGATGCCTTTACTGCTTTCTTGATCTGCCCCAAGTTGGGAACCACTGGTTTATATCTTTCTGCTTTTCTTCCCTAAATCAATTATTAGCATAACATAGCAAACATAACATAACATAACATAACATAACATAACATAACATAACATAACATAACATAACATAACAACACAACTACCCATGTTAACACATAGGGGATTGATAAAATTTACTACTGAAAATCAGATTTACTGCAACACTCATTCTTCAGCGTTTAACTGAGAAACCATAACAGATTTAAAGCAATTTATTTAAAAATACAAAACTATGATGTCCAGTATGTCTTCCAGTCAACTTAAAAAAACACATTAATATATGAAAAAAATCTTCAATTCCCATGTGAGGTAGAAGAAGAATATTGTCCCCACTTACACAATGAGGACACAAGGTACAGAGGAATTAAGCAGCAGAGCTAAGAACTGAATCAACCAGAAGTGACTTGGGTTTGAATTTCATACCACTTTCCTTTTCATTTAATATTATCAATTTATTCCAACTGATCTTTTTGAGGATGTGGAGCTTAATAAGTCACTGAAACAGGTAATGGATAGGATATGAAACTTTTTACATTAATGTTAAAGTAGGTTCTCCCATATTTCCATTGTTGTTACAGCTATAATTTTTGTCTGCATACCAACTATGTAGTTAGATTCCACATAGGCTAACACCACAGACCTGTCCTCAGTTCCTAGGGAAATTATATTAATTCTTTTAAAATATTTTTTTCTTTATTGATTAAGGTATTACATATGTGTCCTTACCCCCCTCCATTGCCCCCCGCCCCATATAGGGCTGAGGTCTAGCAAGCATCAGGTTCTTTAAGTCTGTGTGATATGAATACATACCAGCTAGGAGCCAGTTGGTGAATCAAACTTTTACTGCATGCAAGGCACTGTGGGAGTTCTCACAAAGCGTAATAGATCTAAGAAAAATCATTCTGAGACTCTGTAGGGTAAAAATTTCTTAAGGATTCCTAAAATCATAGAATGTGATTAGGTGATTTCTAATTTTCTGTCTAGCTCTAGGTTCAACCCCATGATTTTACAGAAAAAGAGATTGACATGTAATTTAAGTGACTTTCCTAGAGCCCATAAGATTAGATAATTTCCTCATATAGTATGAATCTGACAAAGTCCACAGAAAAGGAAACATATTCTCAGGTTGCCATCATCAACCTTATTTTTAGACTACATATTACATAAACAGGTAATGTTAATAAACCAATTTCTTTTCTGTGGAAAATTTTCCTATAGTTCACCATTTAAAGGAACCCAGACAATTTGACAATTGTTGCAAAATGGATTTTTAAAGTAGAATTTTAAAGGCATAGGAGGACCTAATTTCAATAAATTTGAGCATCTTACCATCAGATTAGCAAAAATATTTCCACTATATGAAACTGCTCCCATTAAAGATATAATTTCTATATTCTTCTAAATAAAAATAAATTCTAATGAAATATTATTCAAGTAGTGAGGTTTCTTTTAAAAATATATTTTTTAATTTATTGATTTTTAGAGAGAGAGGGAAAGGAGGGAGAGAGAGAAACATTGATCCCATGTTCCACCCATCTATGCCTTCATTGGTTGATTCTTGTTTGTGCCTTAACCGGGGATTGAACCCACAACCTCAGTGAATGGGGATGACGCTCTAAGCAAGTGAGCAAGTAGTAGTGAGTTAGTGAGGTTTGCTTTTGTAAGTGGTGGGTTACTTGTTTAAGCAAAATTAAAATGTTAATAATTTTTAAAGCTCTCATACATTTGAAAAAAAAACCACCCTATTTTTTCAAAGGCTTACAGATGTTGTAGAACTTAGCTTCAATTATTACAAACAAAAATAAATTTCATTAAAATGGTAGAGTACTAAGTATTAACAGTTCAACTGATCAGACAGTATTTATAGGTCATGATAATATGAATAGTATGTCTATTCAGTACTTAACTGGGTTTTGGTGGGGCTTCAATCCAAGACCATTGTTGTTCCAGAACCATGTTAAATTACACTTTCACTAGCATTAGAATTAAACTAGTTTTGTGAGTGACGGATAGTCTTATTCTGTAATATTTTGTCACTAATGGATCACATGATTAGGGGGAAAGAAAAAAACAGGCTTTAAATAATAAGTAGAAGAAATATAATGTGTTAGTGAAATATACTTAGTTGAAAAGGTGGTTTTAAATCTAATTTCTACCAATTCATCCATTCTGCCTTCTTTCACATAAAATGCTAATTTTGTTCAAAAAAGACAAGGCACTTTCCCATCTACTTCTAACATTTGATTACAATGGTCTCTTTCCTAAATTAACATGAGGGGTTAAAAGGGAACAAAGAATAGTTGAAAAGGATTAAAGTTTATTTCATTTTATATACAATTCAGGTGCTTAAAGGGGTAATGGGGGTGGAGCTGCATAAAGGGAAGTTAGAGAAGAACCAGTTTTAACTTGTAACCTTAAAGCTTTGTGAGATTTATGTACTTTGGCAAATACATGTTATTTTCTCTGGAAATGACCACAGCAGATTTAATAAAAGATTATTATGCAGCAAAGAAATTAAAATTTACTTTCTTCAATTAAAAAACAACTTTCACAAAAATATTTTACTAACTTGATGAAAATATCCGAGCACATTCTAGCTTGAGGATAAAAGAAAAAAAAGACCAGGGGGAGAAATTAATGACCTCTAGTGTGCTCTGTCATTTTAGCATTCACTGTTGCCAATTTCATTGAAAAGAAAACAACCCCTCCCCCAAAGCATTCTAAAACCCCAAATGAAAATTAGCCCCAGCAAATAGCTTGAAAAAGCAGTCATATAAGAAAGTAAAAAAGAATACTGGTTATTTTTTGAATAGTTCAAGAAAATAAGATGAGTCAACCAGCATAATGATCAATAAAGTAATACATTTAAGAGCAATTAGAGTAGGTTTTAAAATTAAGTTTATACATATTGGCAAATGGTTTTTATAACAAATACTATTGCAACTTGAATTATACTCTGTCACCTTCAGATGCACTCTATTCCTGTCTCAATATTTATATCATGGAAACAATTCACTACTTTTTGCTGTTCTTTGAGCAAAACAAAGTGTGATTTATACATGGTAGAAAAAGTTACTATGACTATCACATGGCTAAATGCTAACTTTATATAAAAGATGAAATTTTATGGTTTGACATTTACAAGTAATTATTCTATCAGTGATAATTAGAAATTTTGTATTATTCTGCAAATCAATTTTGGTATTAAACTGTCACAGTTTGAAGCATAAACCTGATGATATTAGCCGGAACATAAACCACAGATAAAATGTTTACCTGACCTTAGCTATAAAAAAAGACATTTGGTATGCATTTTCAGAGGTTTCCACCTTGTCTATAAAAATACACCTTCAATTGTGCAGCAGAGAAACATGATATTTGCAGACACACGCAACATATGAAAAGTTAGATTCTGGATGACTGGGTGGCATGGTAATGGGGCTCTACAGAGGGAGGTGAAAAAGTGTTTGCGCAAAAATTATAGTCACATATCAAATAAAATTTCTTTTTTCCCTCTTCTATTACTGGTATAAGACTGTGGATGTCAAAGTAGGCATAAATTTTACAAGTGGCTTTATAACATTTGACCTTGTATGAAGAAATGATTGTCCTCTTCACTGGGATAAATGCTTGCCTAAAAAACTTTACTAAAAACAATAAAAGGTAATAAATATAATATTATTCAGTCCCAGGTAATTTTATTTTTAGCACTAAGAATTACAAATAATGCCTAGATATTGAAAAAATTCAAATTCTAGAAGAATTAGAGTGTGGTGCTTTCACTTATTTTAATTGTGAAGAAAAATATGCACATACCAATGAAAAGGCTATATATGGGGTGAATTTATAAAGTAAAATACTTGTCTTTGCTTATTTATAATATTCAAATGTTGGGAAAAAATCCTCAAAAATAAGATTAAGAATATTTTATTAGTTATGATTCAGCCACTACATATACTTTAGGCACAGTTTTTCAATTAGCTCTCTCTTTCCCAAAGTAGAATATCAGAACTCCAAAAGGGGATTAACAGTGACATTCATGGGGATTTACACACCATCTAAGCCATTTGAAATCTTAAAATACTCCTTTCAAGTCATAATTGTGTGTATTTTCAAACAAGGAAAAGGAAACATTAAGAGAAATAGATGAGAATACTGAGGCTGTGAAATGTATGAGATGTCAAATGAATTCTTTGGGGCTGGAAATGGAGGACAAAACTGGAACTACTGAATTAAATGGAAAAAATCAGGTTCTTGGTTTCAGGTGCAAGGCAGAATGTCTCAAATTATTTCAATTTTAATCAACTCATTACAAAGGGCAACCCTGTTCTACAGCTGAAATTTTTAACATACCTATTATGGCTTTGCCATACAACAGCATGTTAACAGTATGTACATTACAAAGGATGCTTTCAAACTTCAATAATATTAAAATCTATGCAGAATTGTTGGCAATACAGTAAGAGCAATATTAAATTCTGTAAACCATGGCATACCACATTGTACATTATGCAAAGAGACAATATTTACAAGTCTTTAGGAGTTTAAATATTTTATCCACTAACATAAGTGATAATTTAGCTAAGTGCAGGACAAAACCAGTGCTATTAATTGCATGTCCTTTAAAAGCAGGAAAGAGTAAAACCATTGCTAAAAGCTACCAATAGCTTATTTATGTATTTTTAATATGGGATTACAGAGCATTGAAGTAGCCTAGAAAAATGCCTATTTAGAAACAGCAAGTAGGAAAATTATAAGGCAGCATGCTTAGAACAGTTTTTGTGTTGTTTTTTTTTAAATGCCAGCACTAATGTTTTATCTTTAATGGCAACTATACATATACACATATATGTGTGTATTTATTTAAAAATTGAGAGTGCAAAACACAAGCCTCATTTAATAACAACAACAAAAAAGATGTGCAAATTTTCTTCTTAAACCAACACAAAAGAGTGAGGAAAATATTCTACCATTATAAAGAATAAGTGGAACACAGCAAAGGAGATCATCTTCATTCCAAAATCATCTACAAGGCACTAAGGATAGGAAATGACAGGTAACACAGAAGTGACTGATTAAAATTCCTCAGTCAGGTCGGAATATGGGATATTTTGGTAAGAATTCTATTAGTATTACCTGCAAAATAAAAACAAATAAAAATATTTGACATAATAATTTTCATTTAGTATAACGTACATATATCCCAGAAAGTTTATACTCATTTTTCACAGGACTACTAGTATATTTTTCCTGTACTATAACATAAGTGAAATATATAAAACTAGTGGCCTGGTGCACGAAATTCATGCAATGGGGGAGGGGGGTGTCCCTCAGCCTGGCCTGCACCCTCTCCAATCTGGGATCCCTATCACAATCCAGAACCATTGGCTCCTAAGCGCTCACTTGCCTGCCTGCCTGATGCTCCTAACTGCTCCCCTGCCAGCCTGATGGCTCTAACTGCTCTCCCCTCCTGGCCTGATTCCCCTAACTGCCTATCTGCTCTCCCCTCCTGGCCCAATCCCCCTAACTGCCTATCTGCTCTCCCCTCCTGGCCTAAATCCCCTAACTGCCTATGTGCTCTCCCTTCCTCTCCATGCCTTCAGACCCTGGCACAGGAGTGCTGAGAGCTCTCCGTCAAGGCCACGCCCCCATCGTGACACAACCCCTCTGGGCCAGGAAGTGCCATGAGCCTGTGTGCACCTCCCCTCATGTCCTGGTGGCGCAAGTCCCTGCCCCCGTCCCCGCCCACCAGCTCCTTTGCGTGTGAAGCCTGGTCGTGACTGTGACACCATTAGGCCCAATTAGCATATTACCTCTTTATTATATTTACCACATTTTTGTTACATTGGAAATTAAATCAAATTGTCAAATATAATTACTTACTGTAGCTAACAGTTTTTATTAACTGATTTAAAATAACTATTTGTTTAGATGAAGAAAAGTAAACCCTAATTCATTATTATGTCCTTCCATACCTTCCCCCTCCCTTTTTTTTTTTTTTTTTTAGCAAAGTGGAAGAAATTAAAATTGTGCTATATGGATTAGAAAAATACCTTCATCTATATTACATCTATATATTTTTCTTTTTTAAAAAAAATACATTTTATTGATTTCTTACAGAGAGAAAGGGAGAGGGATAGAGAGCTAGAAACATCGATGAGAGAGAAACATCGACAAGCTGCCTCCTGCACACCCCCTACCGGGGATGTGCCCGCAAACAAGGTACATGCCCTTGACCGGAATCGAACCTGGGACCTTTCAGTCCGCAGGCCGATGCTCTATCCACTGAGTCAAACCGGTTTTGGCCATCTATATATTTTTCTATTAAAGCTGCTATTTGCTTGTAAAAAATAATAAAAGTGTCCAAATTGATTAAAACATTTTTATTAAAGGTTTGAAAATATAATAATGAAAACCTAAGATATTTGTAAACTTACATAAATTTAATATGTAAATTTATAATAGTAGATTTTAGATTTGTGGTCATTTGTACATTTCCCCAAAAAAACTATTCAAAGTGGAGAAAGATACCATAATAATCCTTATTTAGGCAATGGAAATGGAATGTTTATTATTAAATATATACTGCATGTCAACAATTTGAAATTTGGATAAATTTCATATTCTTTTCAACGTTAATGATGCTGAATTTATCACATTGGTTATATGTGAATTTATGTTTTACGATTAAGATTGCCTAGCTTTCAGTAAAAAAATATAGAAATTACAGTTTCTTTACTAAAAAATGTCAGCTAAGAAAAAAAAAAAAAAGCAGGCAAACGAATCCAGAAATCAGTTCCTATGTTAAGCTAGATTCAACAATATTACAGCTGTGCCCATCACCATATGCAATGGTTTGCACCTATGTTAAAAGATTAAAGTTGTGCAATATTTTCTTTTTAAAAAAACAATCATTGCTTTTTTTTAAAACAAAAACTTTAACAATTTAAAAAAAAGTTTTTTTTATTTCAGAGAGAGGAAGGGAGAGGGAGAGAGGGATAGAAACATCAATATGAGAGAAAATCATTGATCAGCTGCCTTCTGCATGCCCCCTACTGGGGATGGAGCCCACAACCTGGGCATGTACCCTGACCAGGAATCAAACCATGACTTCCTGATTCATGGGTCTATGGTCAACCAATGAGCCACGACGGCCAGGCGACTTTAAAAATAATAATAATTTATTGATTTTTGGAGAAAGAAGAAGGGGGAAGAGAGGAACATTGATGTGAGATCATAACATTGATCAGCTGCCCCTTGCTCACCCCCTATCGGGCATCAAGACCGCAACCCGGGCATGTACCCTGACTGGAAATTGAACCAGCAACCTTTGGTGCATGGGATGATGCCCAAACAACCGAGCCACATCAGCCAGGTCAGTGTGCAATATTTTCTTTAAAAAAAAATTTTTTTTATTGTTTTTTTTTTTTTTTTTTTACAGAGGGGAAAGGAGAGGGATAGAGAGTTAGAAACATCGATGAGAGAGAAACATCAACCAGCTGCCTTCTGCACACCCCCTACTGGGAACGTGCCCACAACCAAGGTACATGCCCTTGACCGGAATTGAACTTGGGACTCTTCAGTCTGCTGGCCGATGCTCTATCCACTGAACCAAACCGGTTAGGGCCAGTGTGCAATATTTTCATCTGAGCACACTAGCTGAGATTTTTCTAAGCTCTAAATAATTGCTAGCTTTCAAGATATCTTACGTTGGCTACAAATCTAAAGAAGGTGGAAGAAAACCTCTATGTTCTAACTGATTAAAGTTCAGCCTGATGATAAAAAAGGTAGAAAGATGATTTGGCAAATGGTAAACGTAACAATTTGGATGGGATCAACAATAGTTTAATTAAAAAACAATTGCATACTTACATACTCCATCATATTGCTAGTTTCACATTTCCTTTTAGTCAACTTCCAGTGTAAAGCAAGCTAAGAAAGTACAATTTGTTAAGAATTTTGATATCAATTTATACTAATTATTACCAATACATTTGAATAAATCACTGAAAACAATACAAGAATAAGTACAAGATAAAAAAAAGCATTTAAAATACCTGGTAAAGAATATACATTGAAAATTGAGTATTAATTCTCTAATCCATTCTTTTTTAAAATTTTATTTTATTGTTTAAAGCATTACAAATAGTAGTACACATATCTCCTTTTTTTCCCCATTGACCTTCTCCCGGCTTCCCCCCCCCTCCCACACATCCCCCCCCCCCGCCAGTGTCTTGCGTCCACTTGTTATGCTTATATGCATGCTAAGCCATTCTTTTGTGGCCTGAAAAATTATCATTTTTTTTCAATTTAGTAACACAAATATATAAATGGGGTACTTATTTGCTTAAATTTCTTACCTTGTGATATAATCTGTTATTTTCCCATTCTAATAACTTCTGAATTGATCTTCTGGTCTAAGAGTAAGAATCAAGACTTTGTTACAAGATGACTTACGGAACTTTATAAACTATGTGTACATATATTTTTCTCCTTATTTGTAAGATCCCATTATTTTCTCCTCTTGTTTTCCTATTAGAAATTAGATAAAAACACAATGTAACTGACAGAAACTGCCAAAAGAGGAGCAATATTTTGGGTGGTTATTATAATAAGATCACATTCCCTCCCTCCCTCCTTCATATATACATACACATACACACTCGCATATGTGATATTTTAATATATGCATTTCAAAAGGAAATGTGTACAAATTACCCTGTGTTGTGAGTCCATTCTCTGAATTATTGTGAAACATTACTAATACTGCTAGAAGTCTATTTATGAATGTAATCTACATTTTCATATACTTTTCCACAGGGTTACTTTTCAATATACATGTAATATGCCAAGCTAATATGATTTCTCACAGAAAATTTTCTTATCAGAACTCCTACCACAATGCTTGGCATGCAATAGTCAGTCAAGGTCTATAGATTCAATAAAGCAAGCCAACATATATCAGAATTTCCACTGAAAAGAATATGTTAAAAACAGCAAGTGAAAAAACTTGTATTTAGAGGGGAAAATATAGAGAAAGAGAACTGCAGTAAACAGAAGAACAGAGGTTGAGTTTCTCCATTTGGAGTGCATATATTTGGTAGGGAGTAAGAAAAGCTTGCAAAACCTTTGAAAACATTAAAATAAAATATTACTAGGCATTTTAATTCTTATTTAAAGAGTTTTATAATGTTTCTGGTAAACAAGCTAATAAGCATTGTTCATTTAAAATTATTTAAAATTAAATGATTTACATATAAGACTATATTTGAAATGATTTCCAAAGCACTAACACAAGAAACTATTCTACCTGTTCTCCTACATAAGTTAACAACCAATAGCAATTGTATTCAGCTCATTTACAGTGGGTCAGATCAGCAACACTACCAGCTAGAGTTTGCTGTAGGGACCTTGCACTTGAAAGACTCTCTCTAAACAAATTCAGATAGTTAAGAAAGAGATTGAATTAGTAATTATAAATCTTTCCACAAAGAAAAACCCAGGTCCAGATGGCTTCAATGATGAATTCTAACAAACAGTCAAAGAAGAAATAATACCATAGATATAAACACAAAATTCTCAACAAAATACTAGCAAGCTGAATCTACCAATGTATAAAAAATCCAGGAACACAAAAATAAATTGATGTGGGAATGTACATCACTTTGGAAGACAATTTGGCACTTTATTAAAAAACTAAACATAATTTTACCATATGATTCAGCAATTATACTCCTAGGTTATTACTCAAGTGACTGGAAAACTTATGCTGACAAGAAAACCTGCTCATGGAATATTTGTAGCAGCCTTATTTATAACTAGAGGCCCAGTGCACAGATTCGTGCACATTGAAGGAATACTAATTAGAAGGTGGCTGGCAGGGCGGGCCTGGGCAAGATAGGCCGGACATGCCCTGGAGCCAACCTCCCACGTGGTACCTCCCTGCTCGCCCCACATAGGGCAGTGCCTAGGCTTGAAGGGCATCTGTGGAGTCAGCGGGGTCCCTCCAGCAGTTGGGGTCCCTCAGCCTGGCCTGCAAGGATCGGGCCAAAACCGGCAGTCAGACATCCCCCAAGGGGTCCCAGAATACGAGAGGGCACTCAGCAAAGTTGCTATCACTTGGCAGCTCCTGCGTTGAGCATCTGCCCCCTGTTGGTCAGTGTGCATCATACCTACCGGCTGGTCAGCTAGTCACTTAGCCTTTTATGTATATAGATTGCCAAACCTTGAAAATAATCAAGATATACTTAAACAGGTGAATGGATAAACAAACTAGTACAGCCCAACAATGGAATATGATTCAGCAATAAAAAAGGCTATCAAGCCACAAAAAGACATGGATAAATCTTAAGTGAAAGAAGCCAATCTGAAAAGACTATATATCCTGTATGATTCAAACTATATGACATTAGGGAAAAGGCAAAATTATGGAGACAGTTAAAAGTTCAGTGATTTATTGGGATTTTGGAGTGTGAGGGAGGAATGAACAGGTGTAGCACAGTGGATTTTTCAGGAAGTGAAGTTATTATTCTATATAATACTGTAATGTTAGATACATGTCATTATATATTTGTCCAAACATATAGAATAGAATGTATAACACAAAGAGTAAGCTCTAATGTAAACCATGGACATTAGTTAATAATACTATGTCAATATTGGCTCATCAGTTTTAACAACTGTACTTTAATAGTGCAAGATGGCCCAGCCAGTGTGGTGCAGTGGTTGAGTGTCGACCCATGAACCAGGGGGTCACAGTTCGATTCCCAGTCAATGCACATGCCTAGGTTGTGGGCTCGATCTCCAGTGTGGGGCGTGCAAGAGGCAGCCAATTAATTATTCTCTGTTATCAATGATGATTCTATCTCTCTCTCCTTCTCTTTTCCTCTCTCTGAAATCAATAAACACACATTAAAAAATAGTACAAGATGTTAATAATAGGAAAAATTATGAGGCTAGAAAAGGAGAGTATATGGGAACTCTCTGTACTTTTTCCTCATTTGTTTCCTAAAAACATAAAATTACTCAAAGAATAGTCTACTAATTAAAATATTATACATAAAATTGAAGATGAAATGAAGATATAATTAGATAGAAACTGAGAACATCTGTTGCCTGTAGAGGCAATACTATTGGAAATTCATCAGGCTGAAACCAACGGTCACCAGACGTTAATTTGAGTCCACATACAAAAGAGAAAACTTCAAGAAGCTCAATGACTTGGCCAACAACAGATGCCCTCTCACTGCAACAAGACTTGATGGAGATGTCTTGCACCCATAATCCGGGGAACTGGGGTCTAGGATATCTAAATCCAGCCTAGCACCAGGAATGCTCAGGGCCTACTCAAGAAGGCAAATAATCCTCTCCACTAATAATTACAGGGTAAAACAAGATGGTTGTTAGAGTATTAAATTTGACAGTAAAATAGTAGTCAAGTTTTCAGACTAATTTAAATTGGCCAATCAAAATAAGCAAATACCATAGAAAAATCAATTTTACTGGACAAAAAAGCTGTTACTAAAGTGTTAACTAAAATTTTTATTGGTAGTTCATCTCATGGTAAAATTGCATAACATATAATGAACCTAAAGCAGTCACATTTTAGTGCAAAAAAGTAAAATTTAAAAGCTATCAAGATAACAGCATAAAATTTCCAAAAGCCTCCCAATATTTAAACCAAAAAAGGGGGGATAGTAGAAGAATATCATGTAAGGAAAAATATCCTGCAAATAAATTACATCTAGAAAATTTTTACTTTAGAAAATTAACTTTCATTTGTAAT
Organism: Eptesicus fuscus; assembly: GCF_027574615.1. NCBI lineage: Eukaryota > Metazoa > Chordata > Mammalia > Chiroptera > Vespertilionidae > Eptesicus > Eptesicus fuscus. The sequence continues at coordinate 56,459,211 of NC_072473.1, read as the reverse complement.
GCTAACAGCAAGTCACCCAGGTAAAATATACATGGTGTCAAAACAAGCCAAAGGAAAATCATTTGGGCCAAAAAATGAAAAAGGATCGCAAGTCAAATTTATAGAAAATATTCCTTTATTAACTTTTGGTCGAGAATATGTTTGTATATTTTCAGAAAACAACTCCGAGACATGTGGATTCCTGCAACAGAGAGGAATTAACAGGAGTGCTCCAGCCATGAAGTCAGAAGAGAAACAGTCCAGAGATGGAAGACGCTGATGATGCCTTGCTATACTAGCAGTCAGCAGATATGCGTCACTGCAGATTGCCCAGGACCAAACCAGAGAGGGTCGAACCTGCAATACCACCATTTGTCCACCATCCAGAACTGAAATATCATTGCTGTTATGAACACATAAACAACTTTTGGACATAGAAACCGGGACTCAAAAGAACTGTTGGCCCAGAAAGAAACTCACTATAGACTGATTCATTTGCCTCTCAGCATAACTATTTTTGCTTGTCTCATTTTCGGTTCCTATAAGTGTATTCCTAGTATCACATGAGCTCACTCAACTAGGGGAAAAGATGAACAACATAGACTGAAGAACAAGAACAGCATTGATCAGACTGTCAGACCTCAGAGGGAAGGTAGGGGAGGGTGTGGACAAGGGAGATAGATCAACCAAAGGACTTGTGTGCTTGCATATGAGCCTAACCGGTGATCACGGACAACAGGGGGAGGGGGGCATGTGTGTGGGGCGTTTGGGAAGGGAACTGGGGGAGGGGGTTGATGACAAATATGTGATACCTTAATCAATAAAGTAATTTTTAAAAAAAGAAGCTCAATGAATTCCAAGAAGGACAAACTCAGAGATCCATACTGAGAGAAACTATAATCAAACTTTTGAAAGCCAAAAACAAAGAGAAATCTTGAACTCAGTAAGAGAGTACAGGGGATCCTTATTAAGATTAATAACCAATTTAACATCAGAAGCCATGAGGTCTAGAAGCAGTGATTTGACATATTTAAAGTGCTACCAGAAAAAAAAATTATCATCCAAGAATTCTATATTTGTGTTCTCATCAAGATGGCAGAGTAGGAGGAAGCCACTCTCGCCTTGTCCCATGACATAAAAATTATGGCTAAATTATAGAACAGTAAACTTAGAGAACCATCTGAAGATTTGTTGAACAGAAATCCTACAACCGAAGATTTATAGAAGAAGTCATGCTGATACTGGTATGAGATGTGGATACACAAAATGGGCTGGCCCCATACCCACATGTGGCAGTTGAGAATCCAGAGGGATATATCAGCTGCAGAGGTCTCCCCGCTAAATAGTGAGGGGGTCTCAGCCCAAAACAGGGATCCTAAACCCAGAACACCAATGCTGGGAAGAAGAGCCCACATAACAAATGGCTGTGAAAATCAGTGGGGATTCTGTCCACTCAGGTGAGGCAGAAGGCTGGTGAAAATCCAGGTGTCATCTTAAAAAGCACACAAACACTTGCTTGAAGGGTCCCACTCTGGGCTCCTGCAGAGGGATGGTAGCTCGGCAGGGCCCCAGTCATACAGAAATACTAAGATATATGATTCTAGCATGAGGGCCAGAGGGACAGCTGCCAATGACCCTGTATTGAATCCTCCTCCTGCACAACCCACGGGCATCTTTTCCTGGATTGAGGACTCCACTTACTGGGTATTAGCCTGGTGAGGTACACTAGCTCCATCCTGGTGACTCCCTAAGATCCCACCCTACCCAATTTCCAAACGACCTGAGGCACTGTCAGCAGCAACCAGTCTGGGCCCACATTATAGTATTTCTTAAAAAATGCTCGAAGAATTACACTCAAGCTCGAGGGGGTGAGATATATAGGAAGAAACATTGTATGGCTTCTTGTCTAGAGCCATCTTCCTCCACTGTGAATAGGCATTAACTTTCCTGTGTTGAGCCCTCCTTCCCTACAGCCAAATCTTTTATTTTTTTGACATTATTAAAATTGAGGTATTATATGTGTACATATCTTACCATTGCCCCCCCCACCCCACACCCACACATGCCCTCACCCCCCAGAGTTTTGCGTCCATTGTTTATGCTTATATGCATGCATACAAGTCCTTCGTTTGATTTCTTATCTACCCCACCTCTCCCTAACTTTCCCACTGTAATTTGAAAGTCTGTTTGATGCTTTACTGTCTCTGTATCTATCTTTTTGTTCATCACTTTATAATGTTCTTTATTATCCATAAATGAGTGAGATCATGTGGTATTTTTCTTTCATTGACTGGTTTATTTCACTTAACATAATGTTCTCCAATTCCATCCAGGTTGCTGCAAATGATGAAAATGCCTTCTTTTTTATGGCAGCATAGTATTCCATTGTGTAGATGTACCACAGTTTTCTGATCCAGTCATCTGCTGATGGGTACCTAGGCTGTTTCCAAATCTTAGCTATTGTAAATTGTGCTGCTATGAACATAGTGGTGCATATATCCTTTCTGATTGATGTTTCTAGTTTCTTTGGATATATTCCCAGGAGTGGGATTACTGGGTCAAATGGGAGTTCCATTTTCAGTTTTTTGAGGAAACTCCATACTGTTCTCCACAGTGGCTGAACCAGTCTGCATTCCCACCAGCAGTGCACGAGGGTTCCTTTTACTTCGCATCCTCGCCAACACTTGTCGTTTGTTGATTTGTTGATGATAGCCATTCTGACAGGTGTGAGATGGTACCTCATTGTGGTTTTGATTTGCATCTCTCGGATAATAAGTGACTTTGAGCATGTTTTCATGTGTCTCTTGGCCTTCCTCTGTCTTCTTTTGAAAATATTCTGTTTAGGTCTGTTGCCCATTTTTTTATTGGATCATTTATCTTCCTTTCATTAGGTTGCATAAGCTGCCTGTAGATGTTGGAGATTAAACCTTTATCAGTGATAGCATTTGCAAATATGTTCTCCCATGCAGTGGGCTTTCTTGTTGTTTTGTTGATGGTTTCTTTTGCTGTAAAAAAGCTTTTTATTTTGATGTAGTCCCATTTGTTAATTTTCTCTTTAGCTTCCATTGCCCTAGGGGCAGTGTCAGTGAAGAAGTTCTTGTGGCATATGTCTGAGATTTTGTTGCCTGTGGATTCCTCTAGTATTTTTATGGTTTCCCATCTTATGTTTAAGTCCTGTATCCATTTTGAGTTTATTTTTGTGTATGGTGTAAGTTGGTGATCTAGTTTCATTTTTTTGCATGTATCTGTCCAATTTTCCCAACACCATTTATTGAAGAGACTGCCTTGACTCCATTGTATGTTCATGCCTCCTTTGTCAAATATTAATTGAGCATAGTGGTTTGGGTCGATATCTGGATTCTCTAGTCTGTTCGGGATCTATATGTCTGTTCTTGTGCCAGTACCAGGCTGTTTTGGGAACAGTGGCTTTGTAATACAGCTTGAAATCTGGTATTGAGATCCCTCCTACTTTATTCTTCTTTCTCAGGATTGCTGTGGCTATTCGGGGTCTTTTTTTTTCTAGATGAATTTTTGGAGAGTTCTTTCTAGGTCTGTGAAATATGCAATTAGTATTTTGATGGGGAGTGCATTGAATCTGTAGATTGCTTTGGGTAGTATGGACATTTTAATGATGTTGATTCTACCAATCCATGAACATGGTATGTTCTTCCATCTGTTTATGTCTTCCTCTATCTCTTTTTTCAGTGTCCTGTAGTTTTCCGTGTATAGGTCTTTTACCTCCTTAGTTAAGTTTATTCCTAGGTATCTTAATTTTTTTGGTTCAATGGTAAATGGGATTGCTTTTTTAGTCTCTCTTTCTGTAAGTTCATTATTGGTGTATAGAAATGCCATAGATTTCTTGGCGTTAATTTTGTATCCCGCTACATTGCCGAATTCATTTATTAAGTCTATTAGTTTTTTGATGGAAACTTTTGGGTTTTTTATGTACAATATCATGTCATCTGCAAATAAGGACAGCTTCACTTCTTCTTTTCCAATTTGGATGCCTCTTATTTCTGCTTCTTGCCTAATTGCGATAGCTAATATTTCCAGTACTATGTCAAATAGGAGTGGTGAGAGTGGGCATCCCTGTCTTGTTCCTGTTCTTAGGGGAAATGGTTTTAGTTTTTGCCCATTGAGTATGATGTTTGCTGTGGGTTTATCATATATAGATTTTATTATGTTGAGGTATGATCCTTCTATTCCCACCTTGTTGAGAGTTTTTATCAAGAAAGGGTGTTGGATTTTGTCAAATGCTTTTTCTGCATCTATTGATATGACTATGTGATTTTTATCTCTCAATTTGTTTATGTGATGTATCACATTTATTGATTTGCGGATATTGTACCATCCTTGCATTCCTGGCATAAATCCTACTTGGTCATGATGTATGATCTTTCTGATGTATTGCTGGAGCCGATTTGCTAGGATTTTGTTGAGGATTTTGGCATCAATGTTCATGAGGGATATTGGTCTGTAATTCTCTTTCATTGTGTTGTCTTTATCTGGTTTTGGTATTAGGGTGATGCTGGCTTCATAGAAAGAGCCGGGAAGTGTTCCTTCCTCTTGAATTTTTTGGAATAGTCTGAGGAGTATAGGTTTTAGTTCTTCCTTGAAAGTTTGGTAAAACTCTCCTGTGAAGCCGTCTGGCCCCGGGCTTTTGTTTGCCGGAAGCTTTTTGATGACTGCCTCAATTTCTTCCATAGTTACTGGCATGTTGAGCTGTTTAGATTCTTCCTGATTGAGTTTTGGAAGATTGTGTTTTTCTAGGAATATGTCCATTTCCTCCAGGTTGTCCAGTTTGTTGGAATAGAGTTGTTCGTAGTATTTTGTAACTCTCCTTTGTATTTCATCGGGGTCTGTTGTTATTTCACCTCTTTCATTTCTGATTTTGTTAATTTGGGTCCTCTCTCTTTGCTTCTTGGTGAGCTTGGCTAGAGGTTCATCAATCTTGTTTATCCTTTCAAAGAACGAGCTCTTGGTTTTGTTGATCTTTTGTATTGTTTCTTTGGTCTCTATGTCGTTTATCTCCGCTCTGATCTTTATTATTTCTTTCCTTCTGCTTACACTGGGCTTTTCTTGTTGCTCTCTTTCTAACTCTTTGAGTTGTTGGGTTAGGTAATTTATTACCATTGTTTCTTGTTTTTTACAGTAGGCTTGTAGAGCTATGAACTTCCCTCTCAGGACTGCTTTTATTGTGTCTCATAGATTTTGGATTTTTGTGTTTTCATTGTCATTTGTTGCCATGATGTTTTTTATTTCTTCCTTGATGTCTTTGGTAACCCAGTCATTGTTTAATAGCATGCTGTTTAGTCTCCATGTATTTGATTTCTTTGGATTGTTTTTATTGTAGTTGATTTCCAGTTTTATGCCACTGTGATCTGAAAAGATACTTGATATGATTTCTATCTTCTTAAATTTGGAGAGACTTTGCCTATGTCCTAAAATATGGTCTATCTTTGAAAATGACCCATGTGCACTTGAGAAGAATGTATATTCTGTGGCTTTGGGGTGCAATGTTCTGAAGATGTCAATTAATTCCATCTGGTCTAGTGAGTCATTTAGGATTGATTTTTCTTTGCTGATATTTTGTTTAGAGGATTTGTCCAATGGTGATAGTGGGGTATTGAAGTCTCCTACTATGATTTTATTGCTGTCAATCTCTCCTTTGATATCTTCCAGGAGTTTTTTAATTTATCTTGGTGCTCCTGTATTGGGTGCATATATGTTTACCAGAGTTATTTTTTCTTGTTGGATTTCTCTCTTTAGTATTATGAAGTGGCCTTCATTATCTCTTGTTATGTCCTTCACTTTGAGATCTAATTAGTCAGATATAAGTATTGCTACCCCAGTTTTTTTTTCGTTTCCATTCGCCTGGAAAACCTTTTCCCATCCCTTTACTCTCAGTCTGTATGCGTCCTTTTTTTTGAGGTGGGTTTCCTGTAGACAGCAGATATATGGGTTTTGTTTTCTTATCCAATCTGTTACCCTATGTCTTTTGATTTGGGCATTCAATCCATTTACATTTAAAGTTATTATTGATAGGTACTTATATGTCGCCATTTTTATTTTATACCCGTGTTCCTTCTTTGCTTCCTATTTCTTTCTGTCTTTTTTTTTTTTTTTTTTTTTTTTTTTTTTACAGTAGACCCTTCAGCATTTCTTTCATTGCTGGTTTGGTGGTGATAAACTCCCTTAGTCCTTTTTTTGTCTGTGAAGCTCCTGATTTCACCTTCAATTTTGATTGATAGCCTTTCTGGGTACAGTATTCTTGGATTGAGACCCTTCCTTTGCATGACTTTGTATATTTCATTCCATTCCCTTCTGGCCTGATGAGTTTCTGTTGAGAAATCAGTTGCTAGTCTGATGGGGGTTCCTTTGTATGTAACTGTCTGTCTCTCTCTGGCCACTTTTAAGATTCTTACTTTGTCATTGGTGTTTGCCAAATTAATTATAATGTGCCTTGGCGTCGGTCTTTTGGGGTTCATTTTGCTTGGAACTCTGTGAGCTTCTTGGATTTGTGTGGGTTTTTTTCCCCTATATCAGGGAAGTTTTCTGTCATTATTTCTTCAAACAGGTTTTCTATTCCTTGCTCCGTTTCCTTTCCTTCTGGTACCCCTATTATCCTGATGTTGTTTTGTTTTGTGTTGTCCAGAAGTTCCCTTAGGCTCTCCTCATGCTTTCTAATTTTTGTTTCTAGAAGCTGTTGTAATTGGGTATTTTTTTCCATCTTGTCTTCTAGCTCACTTATGCGGTCCTCTTCTTCTTCTAGTCTACTCTTGATGCTTTTTATTGAGTTCTTTACAGCAGCGATGTCATTTTTCATGTCTTCTTGGTTCTTCTTCATTTCCTCTTGGTTCTTACTCATATTGTCGAATTTGTCTTCCATCCTTTTCAGCCACCTTATGACCATTTCTCTGAATTCTTTCTGCGATAGGTTGTTTGCCTCTAATTCGTTTACTTCCTTTTCTGGTGATGCCTGCTTTTCTTTCCTGTGGGGGCTATTTCTTTGTCTCCCCATGGTCTCTCTTCTCCGGATGTCTGTTTGTATATTTCTCTCTCTCCGGCGTTGATTTAAAGGTACAAAATACAACACAACCAGGCACAACAGACAAGGCACTGAACAGAATTGTATTCATGATATTAATAACTTCCAATAAAGGTAACCACCAGAGAAATACAAATTAGGTAATAGGAGTGGAAGAGGGAGAGTAAAAAGAAAGAACAACAACAACAACAAAATAGTGTGAATCTGAACTTGGGAAAAGAGCAGAAAAAAAAAAAGAAAAGAAAAAAAAAGTAAGAGAGACAAGAACGATACTAAGAGAGAAAAGGGGAACAAACTATATATATGGGAAGTAAACTCCACTAGAACAACCACTAATCCCAGCAAATTCCAGCAACAGGAGCCTGGAGATTAATACAAACTGCATCACCAACTAATATCAAGTGAGGAAATATCAAGGAAGGTAGGAAATCAAGCAGAAATACAAGGGAAAACAAAAGTAAAAAACAAACAAAAACAAAGCAAACAAAAGAACCAACCAAACAAAGAAAAAGAATAATCAAAACAATCTCATAAAAAAGCATAAAAATTCAATCTAATCAACATTCAAGCAAACAACAACAAAAGGCCAGAGAGAAAAATAATTTTTTTAAGGTAGCGTAGAGAGAGGTATGTATGGATTTGGAGCAGGGAGTTGGGAATTAGATATATAAGTAGGGTGAAATTTTAGCAGAGGGTAAACTGAAAATTAGGGAAAATCTAAAGCCAGAAAGGGTTAAGATAAACAGACCAAAAGGGGAAAGGTTAGGAGGAGAGTGATGGCATAATGTTAGCGTTGAGATAGGGTAAAACGATTGTAATGGAAAGATGCAAATAGAATGTAGGACACTAATCCCAAATTAAAAGAAAGAGAAAATCAAATGACATTTTTAAAAAAGTAAAATAATAGTAATAATAATGCTGATTGAAAATAAAAATGTAATAATTAAAAATGTGAAAATTGAGTGAGGAAAAAGAAAAAAAATTTAGTTTCTTAAGTAAAAGATGCAAGAAATGAAAATAAAAGAATTAGAATAAAAAATTTAAAAAAAATTAAAAAAGAATTTAAAATTTAAAAATAGGAAGACTAAAATGTGCAGTAGTGGCTGTCATTCACTTCCTCTATTATTCTGTTTGGTATGCCTGTTTCCCAGTCTGGCTGGTATTTCAGTTCAGCTTCGTTCCACTGCTCCTCAGCGTTTTAAGCCAGTCCTGCTTTTTAAGCCGGCCATGTCTTAATTTCTCGTATTTATTTTTTATTACACCAGAGACAATTAGCGTTTCAGCCCCTGAGTGGCAGTGTTTCTGAATTGACTTCCGGGCCTCTCTAGCTTTTTTTTTTTTTTTCCCCTCTATGGCACTCACTACCAGTTTGTGGAGGTGTGCGCCTCAGAGCTGACTCTCCGATGGTCACACCCAGCTCTGCTCCCCAGGTTCCAAAAAAACAACTTCCCCTTGCAGTCTTTCAGGGTTTTTCTACCTGGGTTTTCCTATGTATTGGGCTTAGTAATCAGAGTCGGAAAGAGCCCAAGTGTGTGGACAGTGGGTCTGTGCGCCAGACTAAGGATCCTGCACTCCTTTGAAAATTCTTAGTCTGACCCTCCTCATCAGATTAAAATGAGTTGCTTTTAAGAGGTCACTTCTGTTAGCAGCTCAGAGGACCCCCTTCCACATTCACGGATCACGGCAGTTCCAACTGCCGCCGATTTTTCTAGGCACAGACCTCCCAGTTCCTGCCAGTCCTGCAGCTCACGCGCTTCCCTCTCCCACCACAGGGATTAGAAACCACACCTTATTTCAGGCGAAATCTGACCTTTCTGTGGTGCAGTGAAGAGTTTCTTTGAATCCGAATGTTTGCGCTGATAGGGGACCGGTGTTCTGGTGCTTGCAGCTGTTCAGTGTTTGCAGTTGTCGCGGAAAGTCAGGTTTCCAACAAAATCCTCCCCTCCTTGCAAGATGGTGAGGCGCCCAGTGAGCCCGCAGCTCCGGGAGGGGACCCAGCCCCTGTGGGTGCTGCACAGTCAGGGGAACCCTGCCCAGCACTCCCCGCCTTCTCCTGGAGTTTAGCTGTCCCTTGGCTTGCCAACATACACTCCCCCTGCGAACCTCTGCTGCTCCTACTCTCCGCCCCAGGACCAGACTCCAAACACGACTCTATTCAGTCGCCATTTTTCGAGTTCTCCTAGTCCATACAGCCAAATCTTAATCTGCATTAGCCTGGTGAACTCTCCGAGCTCCATCCTGAAGGCTCCTTGAAACTGCCCAACATCTATAGGACACAGTGAAAGCAGTCCTGACAGGGAATTTCATAACATTATAGGCCTACCTAAAGAAGCAAGAAAAATCTCAAATAAATGATTTAACCCTACATTAAAACAATTAGAAATTGAACAGCAACAAAAGCCCAGAAGAAGAAGGAAGGTAGGAAATAAAGATCAGAGCAGAAATAAATGACATAAAGAATTTAAAAAGCAATATAAAAGATCAATGAAACCAAGAGCTGATTCTTTGAAAAGATAAACAAGATTTATGAATCTTTAGCCAGACTCATAAAAAAAAGAGAGAGCCCTGACAAGCAGGGCATCAACCAACACACTGGAGGGTTGTGCATTCGATTCCCAGTCAAGGTCACATACCTTGGCTGCAAGCTTGATCCCCGCCACAAGCAGGTCAGGGTATGTGTGGGAGGCAACAAACTGATGTCTCTCTCTCAAATGGATCTTTCTCTCTTTTTCCTCTCTGTCTATCCCCCTTCCATTCTTGCTAAAAATAAATGGAAAAAATATCCTTACTCCTTGGGTGAGAATTAAAAAAAAAAAAGAAAGAAACAAAGAGAGAGGAGCCAAATAAATAAAATCAGAAATGAAAGAGGCAAAGTAACAACTGACATCACAGAAATACAAAGGATTGTAAGAAAATACTTTGAGCATCTATATGCCAACAAAATGGACAACCTGGGCAAAATGGAAAAATTCCTAGAAACATACAATCTTCCAAAACTCAATCAGGAAGAATCAGATCTGACTAGGCCAATAACAACTAAAGAAATTGAAGCAGTAATCAACAAACTCCCAACAAATAAAAGTCATGGACCAGATGGCTTCACAGATGAGTTTTACCAAACATTAAAAGAAGAACTAACACCTATTCTTCTTGATCTATTTTAAAAAATTTAAGAGGAAGGAAGACTTCCAAGCTCTTTATGAGTCCAGAATTATCCTAATTCTAAAATCAGACAAAGACATTACAAAGAAAGAAAATTATAGGCCAATATCTCTGATGAACATAAATGCTAAAATCCTCAACAAAATACTAGTAAAGCGGCTCCAGCAATAATATATTAAAAAGATCATATACCATGATCAAGGGGGATATATTCCTGGGTGCAATGTTGGTATAATATTTTCAAATCAATAAATGCGATACACCACATAAACAAAATGTAAGATAAAAATCACATGATCCTATCAATAGATTCAAAAAAAGCATTTGGTAAAATCCAGCAACAATTTATGATAAAATCTCTCAGCAGAGTGGGAATACAAGAAACATACCTGAACATAATAAAGACCATATTTGGCAAACCCTCAGCTAACATCTTAATCAATGTGCAAAATCTAAAAGTGTTTCCCTTAAAAATAGGAATGGCCACTTTCACCACTCTTATTCAACATTATACTGGAAGTCCTAGCCACAGTGATAAGACAACTTTGTATAAGACAAGAAAAAGAAGGCATCCAAATTGGAAAGGAGGAAGTAAAACTATCATTATACACAGATTACATGATATTGCATATAGAAAACCCTAAAGACTCCACCAATACACTGTGGTATCACCTCACACCTGCCCAAATGGCTACCATTAGTAAATGAATTTGGCAAAGTAGCAGGATATAAAATTAACATCTAGAAATTGATAGCATTTTTATACACCAATAATGAACTCTCAGGAAGAGAAACTAAAAAAGTCCCATTTACCATTGCAATGATAAAAATAATATATTTAAGAATATACTTAAGGAAGGAAGTAAAAGACCTGTACTTGGAAAACTATAGGGCACTGAAAAAAGAAATTGAAGACACAAACAAATGGAAGCATAGACCATGTTCATGGATAGAAAGAATTAACATTATTAAAATGTCCATACTACCCAAACAAATCTACAGATTCAATGCAATCCCTATTAAAATACCATCAACATACTTCACAGATTAAGAACAAATATTCCAAAATTTTATATGGGACCAATAAAGACCTGAGCAGCTATAGCAATCTTGAGAAAGAAGTACAAAGTTGGAAGGATCACAACTCTGGATATCAAACTATACTACAAAGCCACTGTAACCAAAACAGCCTGGTAATGGCACAAGAACAGGACATAGATCAATGTAACTGAACAGAGACCTCAGAAATCAATCCAGGAGAGACAAAATGGTGGTGGAATAGACGGACATGTCCGGAGCCTTGTCCCAGAGCAGATAGAACAAGCAACTAAATCAAATAACACTCGCCCCGAATTGGCGAAATATACACAGGTGGTGAGACAATTTGCAGCCAGGAAGGGCAGAGGACACCTGAAGAATGGTAAAATCAGGGATCTGGGCTGGGGAGAACTGCGAGACCTCCGAGCCCAGAGGGTCAGAGGGAAACTACACAGCACTGAGGCCGAGGCCCTTGGGATAGGCACAGTGTCTGACTGTGGAAAGGAGGTCCGCAGGACTGCTGGTGGCAGATTTTAGATCTGGGTCCACAGCCATGAAAGACTGAGCCCAGAGGGGGCATTCAGGACAGCTGCCCAGACCGCGCCATCCTGGGAGGAGAGAAGCTCGCAGAGGCGCAGCTCTTTCCCTTCTTTTTGATCTTTGCTTTTGTTCGCTGAACCTAGTTCAGTGGTTGGCAAACTGCGTCTCACGAGCCACATGTGGCTCTTTGGCCCCTTGAGTGTGGCTCTTTCACAAAATACCACGTGCGGGCGCGCATGTACAGTGCGATTGAAACTTCGTGGCCCATGTACAGAAGTTGGTTTTCAGCTCTCAAAAGAAATTTCAATTGTTTTAATGTTAATATTGGGCTCTGTTGACTAATGAGTTTGCTGACCACTGACCTAGTTCATAGGACCTTTCAGATACAGACACTCTGCCGTGGCTGAGGTACAGGAGGAGGTGCAGACTTGTGGAGTCTGGGGAGAGGCTGGGGTGAGGAGAGGGCCCGGGAGAGGTGGCTGTGAGTCTAGAGCTGAGTTATACCTGAGGCATGGGACCTAGGTAGGCATTTTCTCCTAAAGAGATAGCCCCTCCCTGCAGTCTCCGAGCAACCAATACAGCCACACCCAGACTATGCCCTGAGTGGTACAAAGGAAAAAAAAAAATCTGAATAGTCCCTGAAAGTCCACAGGGACTGGCCTAAATAAAGGCCTTCAGTCACAGCAACAGGAAACTGAGAAGCCACAGACAGTACAGAAGAGTGGGATCTTAAACCAGCCAAAGGAACGACACTTCACTTTTTCATTTTTATTTTATTATAATTTTGATATCTTTTTTCTTTATTTTCCTTTTTTGTTTGTTTCTTTATTTTCTTTTTTTACTATATTTTTAAAATTTTATTTTATTGTTTAAAGTATTACAAAGTACATATGTCTCCTTTGTTTTCCCCATTGACCTTCCCCTGGCCTCCCCTACCCCCCAGTATCTTGCGTCCATTGGTTATGCTTATATGCATGCATACAAGTCCTGCGGTTGATCTCTTTACCAACCCCCCATCCATCCCAGCCTTCCTGCTGTAGTTTGACAGTCTGTTTGATGCTGTTCTGCCTCTGCATCTATTTTTGTTCACCAGTTTATAATGTACTTTATTATCCATAAATGAGTGAGACCATGTGGTATTTTTTCAATGACTGGCTTATTTCACTTAGCATAATGCTCTTCAGCTCCATCCATGCTGTTGCAAATGGTAAGAATTCCTTCTTTTTTACAGCAGCATAGTATTACATTGTATAGATGTACCACAGTTTTCTAATCCATTAATCTGGTGATGGGCATTTAGGCTATTTCCAAATCTTAGCTATTGTAAATTGTGCTGCTATGAACATTGAGATGCATATATCCTTTCTGATTTGTTTCTAGTTTCTTGGGATATACTCCTAGAAGTGGGATTACTGGGTCCAATGGGAGTTCCATTTTTAGTTTTTTGAGGAAACTCCATATTGTTCTCCACAGTGTCTGCACCAGTCTGCATTCCCACCAGCAGTGCACGAGGGTTCCTTTTTCTCCGCATCCTTGCCAGCACTTATGGTTTGTTGATTTGTTGATGATAGCCATTCTGATAGGTGTGAGATGATACCTCATTATTTTGATTTGCATCTCTCGGATGATTAATGATTTTGAGCATGTTTTTATATGTCTCTTGGCTTTCTGAATGTCCTCTTTCAAAAAGTGTCTATTTAGGTCCTTTGCCCATTTTTGATTAGATTGTTTATCTTCCTTTTGTTAAGTTGTATGAATGAGTTCCTTTAAATGTTGGAGGTTAAATCCTTATCGGAGATAACATTGGCAGATATGTTCTCCCATGCAGTGAGCTTTCTTGTTGTTTTGTTGATGATTTCTTTTCCTGTGCAGAAGCTTTTTATTTTGATATAGTCCCATTTGTTTATTTTCTATTTAGTTTCCATTGCCCTAGGAGCTGTATCAGTAAAGATATTACAACGACAAACGTCTATTATTTTGTTGCCTATGGCTTCTTCTAAGATTTTTATGGTTTCCGATCTTACATTTAAGTCCTTTATCCATTTTGAGTTTATTTTTGTGTATGGTGTAAGTTAGTGGTCTAATTTCATTTTTTTGAAAGTATCTGTGCAGTTTTCCCAATACCATTTATTGAAGAGACTGTCTTGTCTCCATTGTATGCTCTTGCCTCCTTTGTCAAATATTAATTGAGCATACTGGCTTGTGTTGATTTCTGGGTTCTCTGTTCTGTTCCACGGGTCTATATGTCCATTCTGGTGCCAGCACCAGGCAGTTTTGAGAACAGTGGCTTTGTAGTATAGCTTGATATCTGGTATTGTGATCCCTCCTACAATGTTTTTCTATTTCAAGGTTGCTGCAGCTATTCGGAGTCTTTTTTTATTCCAGATGAATTTTTGAGAGTTCTTTCTAGGTCTGTGAAATATGCCATTGGTATTTTAATGGGGATTGCATTGAATTTATAGATTACTTTGGGTAGTATGGATATTTCAATGATGTTGATTCTACCAATCCATGAACATGGTATATGCTTCCATTTGTTCATGTCTTCTTCTATCTCTTTTTTTTCAATGTCCTGTAGTTTCCCGAGTATAGGTCTTTCACGTCCTTAGTTAAGTTTATTCCTAGGTATCTTAAATTTTTGGTGCAATGGTAAATGGGATTGTTTTTTTCACTTCTCTTTCTGAGAGTTCATTACTAGTGTATAAAAAGGCCATAGATTTCTGGGTGTTAATTTTGTATCCTGCTACTTTCCCCAACTCACTTATTAGGTCCAGTAGTTTGTTGATGGAGTCTTTGGAGTGTTTTATGTATAGTATCATGTCATCTACAAATAAGGACAGCTTTGCTTCTTTTCCAATTTGGATGCCTTTTATTTTTTCTTCTTGTCTGATCTCTTTGGCTAGCACTTCCAGTACTATATTGAACAGGAGTGGTGAAAGTGGGCAACCCTGTCTTGTTCCCGTTCTTAGGGGAAATAAGTTTAGTTTTTGCCCATTGAGTATGATATTGGTGTAGGTTTATCATATAAGGCATTTAATATGTTGAGGTATAATTCCTCTATTCCCACTTAGCTGAGAGTTTTTATCAAGAAAGGGTGTTGGATTTTGTCAAATGCTTTTTCTGCATTGATTACTATGATTATGTGATTTTTGTCTCTCGGTTTCTTTATGTGATGTGTCACATTTATTGATTTGAGGATATTGTACCATCCTGCATCCCTGGAATAAATCTCACTTGGTCATGGTGTATGATCTTTCTAATGTAATGCTGAATTCGATTTGCTAGAAATTTGTTGAGGATTTTGGCATCTATGTTCATCAAGGATATTGGCCTGTAGTTCTCTCTCTTTTTTTGTGTGTGTGGTATCTTTATCTGGTTTTGGGGTTAGGGTAATGCTGGCTTCATAGAATGAGCTTGGAAGTGTGCCTTCCTCTTGAATTTTTTTGGAATAGTCTGAGGAGGATAGGTTTTAGTTCTTTGAATGCTTGGTAGAACTCCCCTGTAAAACCGTCGGACCTGGGCTTTTGATTGCTAGAAGATTTCTGATCACTGCCTCAATTTCTTTGGTAGTTATTAGCCTATTCAGGATTTTGATTCTTCTTGATTGAGTTTTGGGAGCTTGTATTTTTCTCAGAATATGTTCATTTCATCTATGTTGTCAATTTTGTTGGAATACAGTTGTTCATAGCATTTTTTTCATAATGATTTGTATTTCTGTGGGATCGGTTGTTACTTCACCTCTTTCATTTCTGATTTTGTTTATTTGGATCCTCTCTCTTTGCTTCTTGGTGAGCCTGGCTAGAGGTTAATCAATCGTGTTTATCCTTTCAAAGAACTAGCTCTGGTTTATATATATATGTATGTATATATATATATATATATATATATACACACACACACACACACACACACACATACTAGTAGCCCATTTGCAGGAAAATCCTGCAAGCGGCTGTTGCGGCCGCATGCGCTGCCGCTGCTGCCGCCTTTGCAGCCACCACGCCTGCACCCGCTCGCCACTGCCTCCCGCCCTGCTCCGCCCCATTCCACCCCACTCCGCCCCACCCGGGCTTTCCCTCTAGCAGCCACCTTGCTTTCCGCTTTTGCTCCCTCTTCCTTCGAAGTTGTCTTCAGTCTTCACTCCTCCCTCTCTCAGTGTATGCAAATTAACTGTCATCTTTGTTGGGTAATTTGAATACTCGCCCTGATTGGCTGGTGGGTGTGGCTTTGGCTGGTGGGCGTGGCTTGGGCGTGCGGTCAATTTGCATATTACTATTTTATTAGGTAGGATATATATATATATATATATATATATATATATATATATATATATATATATATTGGTCTCTATGTCATTTATCTGCACTCTGATCTTTATTACATCCTTCATTCTGCTTATGCTGGGCTTTTATGGTTGCTCTCTTACTAAATCTTTGAGTTGTAGGGTTAGATAATTTATTACCATATATTCTAGTTTTTAGACATAGACCTGCAGAGCTATGAACTTCCCTTTCAAGACTGCTTTCGCTGTGTCCCATAGATTTTGGATTGTTGTGTTTTCATTGTCAATTGTTGCCAGGATGCTTTTTGTTTCTTCTTTGATCTCTTTGGTAACCCAATCATTGTTTAAAAGCATACTATTTAGCTTCCAGGTGTTTGATTTTTTAAAATTGTTTTTATTGTAGTTGATTTCTAGTTTTATGCCACTGTGATCTGAGAAGATGCTTGTTATGATTTCTATCTTCTTGAATTTGAAAAGACTTTGCCTGTGCCCCAATATGTGGTCTATCTTTGAAAATGACCCATGTGTACTTGAGAAGAAGGTATATTCTCTGACTTTGGGTTGGAATGTTCTGAAGATGTCAATTAATTCCATCTGGTCTAGTGAGTCATTTATGATTGATGTTTCTTTGCTGATTTTTTGTTTAGAGGATTTTGTTCTGTGGTGTTAGTGAGGTATTAAAATCCCCTACTATGACTGTATTGTTGTCAATCTCTCCCTTGATATCCTCTAGAAGTTTTTTTATGTATTTGGGTGCTCTTGTATTGGGTGCATATATGTTTACCAGAGTTATATCTTCTTGTTCACTTCCTCCCTTTAGTATTATGAAGTGGCCTTCCTTATCTCTTGTTATGGCCTTCACTTTGAGGTCTAATTTGTCAGATATAAGTATTGCTACCCCAGCTATTTTTTTCATTTCCAATAGCCTGAAAAACCCTTTTCATCTCTTCACCATAATTCTGTGTGAGTCCTTTGTTCTAAGGTGGGTTTCCTATAGACAACAGGTATATGGGTCATGTTTTTTTTATCCACTCAGCTACCCTGTGTCTTTTGATCGGGACATTTAATCCATTTACATTTAAAGTTATTATTGATAGGTACTTGATTGTCAACATTTTTATTCTTTATGCCTGTGTTTCTTCTTCCCTTCTTATTTCTTCCTTTTATAGCAGACCCTTTAGCATTTCTTGCATTGCTGGTTTGGAGGTAATAAACTCCCTTAGTCCTTTTTTTGTCTGTGAAGTTCCTGATTTCACCCTCAATTTTGATTGATAGCCTTACTGGGTACAGTATTTTGGAATCAGATCCTTGCTTTGCATGATTTTGTATATTTCATTCCATTCCCTTCTGGCCTGATATGTTTCTATGAAAACTCAGGAGATAGTCTGATGGGAGGTAACTTTGTAGGTAACTTTCTGTCTCACTCTGGAAGCCTTTAGGACTCTTACTTTTTTTCCAATAAATATTTATTGTTCAGATTATTACAATTGTTCCTCCTTTTGCCCTCATAGCTCCCCTCCACCTAGTTCCCACACCATCTTCTGCCCTTACCTCCCCCCGCACAGTCCTCATCCATAGGTGTACAATTTTTGTCCAGTCTCTTCCCACATTCCCCCTTTCCCCCTGAGAATTGTCAGTCCACTCCTTTTTTATGCCCCTGATTCTATTATATTCACCAGTTTATTCTGTTCATCAGATTTTTTATTCACTAGATTTTTAGATTCACTTGTTGATAGATATGTATTTGTTGTTAATAATTTTTATCTTTACCTTTTTCTTCTTCTTCCTCTTCTTAAAGGATACCTTTCAGCATTTCATATAATACTGGCTTGGTGGTGATGAACTCCTTTAGCTTTTTCTTATCTTATCTGTGAAGCTCTTTATCTGACCTTCAATTCTGAATGAGAGCTTTGCTGGGTAGAGTAATCTTGGTTGTAGGTTCTTGCTATTCATCACTTTGAATATTTCTTGTCACTCCCGTTTGGCCTGCATAGTTTCTCTTGAGAAATCAGCTGACAATTGTATGGGTGCTTCCTTGTAGGTAACTAACTGATTTTCTCTTGCTGATTTTAATATTTTCTTTGTCTTTTGCTCTTGGCATTTTAATTATGGTGTGTCTTGGTGTGGTCGTCTTTTGATTACTTTTGTTTGGGGTTCTCTGCGCTTCCTGGACTTGTAAGTCTATTTCTTTCACCAGGTGGGGGAAGTTTTTGGTCATTATTTCTTCAAATAGGTTTTCAGTATCTTGCTCTCTCTCTTCTTCTGGCACCCCCATAATTCGGATGTTGGTATGCTTGAAGTTATCCCAGAGGCTCCTTACTCTATCTTCATATTTTTGGATTCTTTTTTCTTTTCTGGTTAGGTGTTTTTTGCTTCATTTTATTTCAAATCTTTGACTTGATTCTTGCAATCCTCTAGTCTGCTGTTGGATCTCTGTATATTATTTTTTATTTCAGTCAGTGTATGCTTAATTTCTAGTTGGTCCTTTTTCATATCCTCGAGGGTCCTGTTAAATTTATCGGCCTTTTCTAGAAAATTCTTGAAAAACCTTATAACCATGGTTTGAACTCTATATCCAGTTATTTGCTTTCCTCCATTTCTGTCATTTATGACCTGTTTATTTGACTCTGAATTTTGGCTGCTTCCATAAGTTGATAGAGTGGCTTTGTGTGGTAGGTGTCCTATAGGGCCCAGTGGCTCAGCCTCCTCAATTACCTGAGGTGGACACTCTTGATGTACCCCTTTGTGGGCTGTGTGCACAGTCTTGTTGTAGTTAAGCCTTGATTGTTGTTGGTATCACTGGGAGGAATTGACCTCCAGGCCAATTGTCTTTGAGGATCACCTGTGTCTACAATGGGATGACTTCTGTGCTGGAGACACCCTTATGAGACAAGACTTGCTTCAGTGGGGCTTTGGTGCTCACTGAGTCTGCCCTCTGAGTGTGTCCCTTATGGATCTGAGGAGTTGTAATCTGGATGGTCCCACTCTAACCCCTGGGTACACTGGCTCTTGGATCTCCAAGGAGGTGCTGATTTAGCTTCTGCCTGAGGCCACCCAGCAGGAGCTATGGAGAGATCTGCAGATTCCTCTTCATTGTTTGGGTTTTGGAGGTGCCCAGATGAGGCCCAGCTGTGATGCAATGCAAGCTACTGTGGGGCCTTGGGCATTCTTTTGGAGGTTCTGTGTCTCACTGACTCAGCTGCAGTTTGTTAGGTAAGTTTAGAATTCAAAGGACCAGGCCATTCATATGCAAAAGCTTCTGCACTCACCTTGGATGGGGTGGAGTCTCAGGGTGGAGCAAACACCTATGGCTTTGTGGGGCGGGATCTCAGGGTGGACCAAACAGCAATGGCTTCCCATCAGCCCTGCCCTAAGAGGACCCTGGGTCTCAGTGTCCTGCGGTAATCCCTGCAAGCACCTATGAGAGAAAGCCGCCCTCGAGTTTTGCCCACTGCCAAATAGTCCAGTTTTTTCCTGTACAAGTCTGCTTCCCCAGAGTCTCGCCCGGAACTGGAGTTCAGAGGAGTCAGGAGCTTTTGTCTCCCTCCCGATTGAGAAAGCCAGCCGCATACTCAGTTGCCAGCCCTCTCTGCCTTCCACAGCTCCTGTGAGTCTCAGTGTGCTTTTCTCTTTCCTTCTAGTTGTAGAATTTCCACCCAACCAGCCTTCCTGTGGTTCTGGATGATGTCTGTTTTGTCTTTTAGTTATAGTTTTGAAATTGTTGTGCGAGGCTGCAGTTTAGGTGTTTACCTATGCCACCATCTTGGTTTCTCCCCTATGATTCTTACTTTGTTGTTGGTGTTTGCGACTTTAATTATAATGTGTCATGGTGTTGGTCTTTTGGACTTCATCTTGTTTGGGACTCTGTGCACTTCTTGGACTTGTGTGATTTTTTTTTCTTCCATATATCAGGGAAGTTTTCTGTCATTATTTCATCAAACAGGTTTTCTATTCCTTGCTCAGTTTCCTTTCCTTCTGAAACACCTATTATGCAGATGTTGTTTTGTCTCATATTGTCCCAAAGTTCCCTTAGGCTCTCCTCCTGTTTTTCAAGTTTTTTTTTTAAAATCTAGATGCTGCTCTGCTTGGGTATTTTTTCCTACCTTGTCTTCTAGCTCACTGATGCAGTCCTCTGTTTCTTCTGGTCTACTGTTTATGCTTTCTATTGAGTTCTTTATTGTAGGGATGTCATTTTTCATTTCTTCCAAGTTCTTCTTCATTTCCTCTTGGTTCTTACACATATTGTTGATTTAGTCTTCCTTTCATTTTGGCGACCTTATGACCATTTCTCTGAATTATTTCTTTGTCATATTGCTTGCCTCCATTTCATTTACTCCCTTTTCTGGTGATTCCTCCTTTACTTTTGTATGTGGGCTGTTTTTTGTCTCCCAATGATAGCTGCTGTAAGGGTTTCTGGTTATGTAACTCTCTCTCTCCTGTGTTGACTTAAAGGCACAGAATACAGCACAACAAGACACAATGCACAAGGCATGAAACACAAATGTATTCACAATACTAATACCCCTAAATAAATGTGACCACCAGAGAAAAGAGAATTAGGGAATAGAGAAGAGTGCAAAAATGATATAGACAAAAGGAAAAAATGTAAGAGAGAAAAGAAAGAGAAGATAAAAAGAAGCAGAAAATATGTATATGGGGAGAAAACTCCAATAAAACAACAACTAATCCAAAAAATGTAAACAACAAGAACCCAGAGATGAATGCAAACTATAAAAAACAACTAATCCAAAATATGCAAACAAAAAAACCTCCAAACAACAAACACCTACATGAATCTGAGGAGGCAGAGCTTATTTCCAGGAAGTAAAGTCAAGGAATTGAACGAATGGGGAAATAGCCACAATTAAGTATAGAGGAGGCAGAAAGAGAATGGGTGTATAGAAAAAAGTAAAAAACTAAATACAAAAAAGAAAAATGTATATATATATACAGTATAAAATATATATTAATATATTTTATATATATAAAATATACATATATTATATATATGTATAAAAGGTTGATCTCTAACCCTCCCAGCCCTCCCCTACCTTCCTGCTGTAGTTTGACAGTCTGTTCGATGCTTCTTTGCTTCTATTTTTGTTGAACAGTTTGTAATGTTCTTTATTATTCATAAATGAATGAGTTCATGTGGTATTTATCTTTCACTGACTACCTTATTTCACTTAGCATAATGATCTCTAGATCTATCTATCTATGTATTTGTTTACTATTGAAAAAGGAGGATATAGAGTAGATAGGCCTGAGTTGGTACTGGAATTATTTAAGCTATTAGTAGAAGGAGAGAACAAGCGAGTAGAGGAAAAACAAGCAAAAAACAAAAAGCTTTTTATTTTGATGTAGTCCCATTTGTTTGTTTTCTCTTTAGTTTCCATTGCCCTAGCAGCAGTATCAGTGAAGAAATTGCTTCGGCATATATCTAAGATTTTGCTGCCTCTGGATTCCTCTAGTATTTTTATGGCTTCCCGTATTATGTTTCAGTCCTTTATCCATTTTGAGTTTATTTTTGTGTATGGTGTAAGTTGGTGGTCTAGATTAATTTTTTGCATGTAGCTGTCCAATTTTCCCAACACCATTTATTAAAGAGACCATCAACAAAACAGCAAGAAAGCCCACTGCATGGGAGAACACATTTGCCAATGTAATCTCTGATAAAGGTTTAATCTCCAACATTTACAGAGAACTCATACAACTTAACAAAAGGAAGATAAACAATTCAATAAAAAATGGGCAAATTACCTAAATAGACACTTTTTGAAAGAGGACATTCAGAAAGCCAAGAGACATATGAAAACATGCTCAAAGTCACTAATCATCTGAGAGATGCAAATCAAAATGACAATGAAGTACCATCTCACACCTATCAGAATGGTCATCATCAACAAATCAACAAACCACAAGTGCTGGAGAAAATGCAGTGAAAAAGGAAGCCTTGTGCACTGCTGGTGGGAATGCGGACTGGTGTAGCCACTATGGAGAACAGTATGGAGTTTCCTCAAAAAACTAAAAATAGAACTCAATTTGACCCAGCGATCTCACTTCTAGGAATATATCCCAAGAAACTAGAAACATCAATGAGAAAGGATATATGCACCCCTAAGTTCATAGCCGCACAATTCACCATAGATAAGATTTGGTAACAGCCTAAGTGCCCATCTGAAGATGAGTGGATTAAAAAACTGTGGTACATCTACACAATGGAATACTATGCTGCGGTAAAAAAGGAGTTCTTACATTTGCAACAGCATGGATGGAGCTAGAGAGCATTATGCTAAGTGAAATAAGCCAGTCAGGGAAAGATAAATATCGCACGATCTCACTCATTTATGGAATATAATGAACAACATAAACTGATGAACAAAAACAGATCCAGAGACAGAGAAACATCGATCAGACCATCAAACCTCAGAGGGAAGGTAGGGGAGGGTGGGGTTAAGGGAGAGAGATCAACCAAAGAACTTGTATGCATGCATATAAGCCTAACCAATGGACACAGACAACAGGGAGTGAGGGCATGAGTGGGGGGTGGGGTGGATGGGGGGTAATGGGAGAATAAGGACACATATGTAACACCTTAATCGATAAAGAAATTAAAAACAAGCAAACAAAAACCTAAGCAATAAACAAACAAACTACAAGACAATCAGAAAGAAAAAGGCAAAAAAAAAAAAAGAATTTTTATAGCGAAGCAAGTTAAGTGAGAAGTGTGTATGGTTTTGGAGCAGGTGAGAGGAAATGAGTTATATGAGCAAGATCAATTTTTAACAGAGAGAAAAAAAATGGTAGATAAAAACTAAAGCAGATACAGGATAAGAGAATCAGGACAAAAAAGGGGAAAAGTGATGAAGAGAGTGTTGGCATAATAGAAAAATTGAGATAGAGTAAAATAATGCTAACGGGAAAATAAAAATAGAATTTATAACACTAATCCCAAAATAAAATAAAATAAAGAAAAAAATAACATAAAACTTTTTTAAAAAGGGTAAAATAATAGTATAAATATTAGTAGTTAAAAATAATATAATATATAATAAAAAACAGGTAATATAATAAAAAACAGGTAAAATCTAGTGCAAGAGAAAAACTTAGTTTCTTAAGAAAAAGATAAAAAATAAAAATGTGAAGTAGTGAAGGTCATTCACTTCCTCCACTATTCTGCTTGGCACGTCTTTTTCCTTGCAGATAGTCAGCACAGTACTGAAGTTCCCTGCAATCCACCGCTCCTCTGTGTTATAAGCCACAACACTATTTTCAAGCAGCAAAATAGTTTTAGTTTTTGCCCATTGAGTATGATGTTGGCTGTGGGTTTGTCATATATGGCTTTTATTATGTTGAAGTATGATCCTTCTATTCTCACCTTGCTGAGAGTTTTTATCAAGAAAGGGTGTTGGATTTTGTCAAATGTTTTTTCTGCATCAATTGATATGATTATATAGTTTTATCTCTCAGTTTGTTTATGTGGTGAATCACATTTATTGATTTCTGGATTTTGTACCAAAGTTGCATCCCCAGGATAAATCCCACATGGTCATGGTGTATGATCTTTCTAATGTAATGCTGAATTCAATTTGCTAGAATTTTGTTGAGGATTTTGGCATCTATGTTCATGAGGGATATTGGCCTGTAATTCTCTTTCTTTGTTTTTATCTGGTTTTGGGATTAGGGTAATGCTGGCTTCATAGAAAGAGCTTGGAAGTGCTCCTTCCTCTTGAATTTTTTTGAATAGTCTAAGGAAGATAGGTTTTATTTATTCTTTGACTGATAAAACTCCCCTGTGAAGCCTTCTTGTCCAGGGCTTTTGTTTGTTGGAAGTTTTTTTTTTATTATTATTACTGCTTCAATTTCTTCCATAGTTATTGGCCTGTTCAGATTTTTTGAATCTTCATGGTTGAGTTTTGGAAGGTCGTATTTTTTTAGGAATATGTCCATTTCTTCTAGGTTTACCAGTTTGTTGGAGTAGAGTTGCTCATAGTATTTTTTAATGATTCTTCATATTTCTCTGGGGTCTGTTGTTATTTCACCCCTTTTGTTTCTTTGGGTCCTCTCTCTTTGCTTCTCGGTGAACCTGGCTAGAGGTTCATTAATCTTGTTTATCTGTTCAAAGAAGCAGCTCTTGGTTCCATTGATCTTTTGTATTGTTCTTTTGCTCTCTATGTCATTTATTTCTGATGTGATCTTTATTATTTCCTTCCTTCTGACCACACTGGGCTTTTCTTGTTGTTCTCTTTCTTCAAGTTGTAGAGTTAGATGGTTTATTACCAGTTTTTCCTTTTTTTTTTTTAGGTAGGCCTGTAATGTTATGAACTACCCTCTCAGGACTGCTTTCACTGTGTCCCAAAGATTTTGGATTGCTGTGTTTTCATTGTCTTTTTCCAGGAAGTGTTTTATTTCTTCTTTGATCTCTTTGGTAACCCACTCATTGTTTAATAGTGTGCTATTCAGACTCCAAGTGTTTGAATTTTTGTGATTGTTTTTACAGTAATTGATTTATAATTTTATGCCCTTGTGATCTGAAAAGATGCTTGATATGATTTCAATCCTCTTAAATTTCGAGAGACTTTGCCTGTGTCCCAATATGTGGTCTATCTTTGAAAATGTTCCATGTGCAATTGAGAAGAATGTATATTCTGTAGTTTTGGGGTGGAATGTTCTAAAGATGTCAATTTAGAACATCTGATCAAATGAGTCATTTAAGATTAATGTTTCTTTGCTAATGGAACTGGAGAACATTATGTTAAGTGAAATAAGCCCGGCAATGAAAGAAAAATACGGATTTATCCAGTGATGTTTATGGGGTATTAAAGTCTTCTACTATGACTGCTGCTATCAATCTCTCCCCTGATATCTTCCAGAAGTTTTTTTTTTTTTTTTTTTTGTATTTCCGTGCTCCTGCATTGGGTGCATAAATGTTTACCAGAGTTATATCCTTTTGTTGCATCGATCCCTTTAGAATTATGAAGTGGCCTTTCTTTGAGGTATGTTTTGTTAGATATAAGTATTGCTACCCCAGCCTTTTTTTTTCATTTCCATTGGCCTGATATATATTTTTCCATCCCTTCACTTTCAGTCTGTGAGTCCCTTGTTCTGAGGTGGGCCTCTTGTAGACAGTATATATATGGGTCGTGTTTTCTTATCCATTCAGTCACTCGATTTCTTTTCATTGGAGCATTTAATCCATTTATGTTTAATGTTATTATTGATAGATACTTGTTTGTAGACATTTCTGTACTTTATGCCTGTGTTCCTTCCTCCCTTTCTATTTCATCCTTTTATAGGGTTTCCTTTAGCATTTATTGCATTGCTGGCTTGGTTGTAATAAACTCCATTGGCCTTTTATTGTCTGCAAAGCTCCTGATTTTCCCTTCAATTTTGATTGATAGTCTTGCTGGATAGAGTATTCTTGGATTCAGTCCTTTGCTTTGCATCACTTTGTATACCTCTTTCCATTCCCTTCTAGCTTGATGTGTTTCTGTTGAGAAATCATTTGATAATCTGATAGGGGATCCTTTGTAGGTAACTCTCTGTCTCTCTTTTGCAGCCTTTAAGATTCTCTCTTTGTCATTAACATTTGCCATTGTAATTATGGTGTGTCTTGGTGTGGGTCTTTTAGGATTCATCTTGCTTGGGACCTTCTGTACTTGTGTAACTTTTTTCTTCCCCATATCAGGGAAGTTTTATTTTATTTTATTTTTTTCCGGTTTATTTAATTTATTTTTTATATTATTTTATTGTTTAAAGTATTACACATATATCTCATTTTCCCCCCATTGGCCTTCCCCCAGGATCCCCCATCCCCTATCGCATGCCCTCATCCCACCCACCCAGTGTCTTGTGTCCATTGGTTGGGCTTATATGAATGCTTACAAGTCCCCCTCTCCCCAAAACTCCCCAGCCTTCCTGCTGTAATTTGACAGTCTGTTCGATGCTTTACTGCCTCTGTATCTATCTTTTTGTTAATCACGTTATAAGGATCTTTATTTTCCATAAATGAGTGAGATCATGTCGTATTTTTCTTTCATTGCCGGGCTTATTTCACTTAATATAATGTTCTCCAGTTCCATCCATGCTGCTGCAAATGGTAAGAATTCCTTCTTTTTTATAGCAGCATAGTATTACATTGTGTAGATGTACCATGGTTTTCTAATCCACTCATCTGCTGATGGGCATTTAGGTGGTTTCCAAATCTTAGCTATGGTGAAATGTGCTGATATGAAAATAGGGGTGCATATATCCTTTCTGATTGGTGTTTCTAGTTTCTTGGGATATATTCCTAAAAGTGGGATTATTGGGTCATATGGGAGTTCCATTTTTAGTTTTCTGAGGAAACTCCATACTGTACTCCACAGTGGCTGCACCAGTCTGCATTCTTCATGAGGGTTCCTTTTTTTCTGCATCCTCGCCAGAACTTGTAGTTTGTTGATTTGTTGATGATTACCATTCTGACAGGTGTGAAATGGTACTGCATTGTTGTTTTGATTTGTATCTCTCAAATAATTAGTGACTTTGAGCATGTTTTCATATGTCTCTTGGCCTTACTTCTGTCTTCTTTCGACAAGTTTCTATTTAGGTCGATTGCCCACTTATTTTCGGGTTTTTTTATGTACAATATCATGTCATCTGCAAATAAGGACAGCTTTACTTCTTCTTTTCCAATTTGGATGCCTTTTATTTATTCTTCTTGTCTAATTGCAATAGCTAATACTTCCAGTAATATGTCAAACAGGAGTGGTGAGAGTGGGCATCCCTGTCTTGTTCCTGTTCTTATGGGAAATGGTTTTAGTTTTTGCCCATTGAGTATGATGTTGGCTGTGGGTTTTTCATCTATAGCTTTTATTATGTTGAGTAATGATCCTTCTATTCAAACCTTGTTGAGAGTTTTTATCAAGAAAGGGTGTTGTATTTGGTCAAATGCTTTTTCTGCATCAATTGATATGACTATGTGATTTTTATCTCTCAATTTGTTTATGTGATGTATCACATTTATTGATTTGCGGATATTGTACCATCCTTGTATTCCTGAGATAAATCCTACTTGGTCATGGTGTATGATTTTTCTGATGTACTGCTGGAGCTGCTTTGCTAGAATTTTGTTGAGGATTTTGGCATCTATGTTCATGAAGGATATTGGCTTGTAATTCTCTTTCATTGTTTTGTCTTTATCTGGTTTTGGTATTAGGGTGATGTTGGCTTCATCGAATGAGCTTGGAAGTGTTCCTTCCTCTTGAATTTTTTGGAATAGTCTGAGGAGGATAGGTTTTAGTTCTTCCTTGAATGTTTGGTAAAACTCTCCTGTGAAACCCTCTGGTCCGGGGCTTTTGTTTGCCAGAGGATTTTTGATGAATGCTTCAATTTCTTCCATAGTTACTGGCCTATTGAGGTTTTTAGATTATTCCTGATTGAGTTTTGGAAGGTTATATTTTTCTAGGAATATGTCCATTTCCTCCAGGTTGTTCAGTTTGTTGAAAGAGTTGCTCATAGTATTTTTTAACAATCCTTTGTATTTTGGCGGGTTCTGTTGTAATTTCACCTCTTTCATTTCTGATTTTGTTTATTTGGGTCATCTCTCTTTGCTTCTAGGTGAGCCTGGCTAGAGGTTCATCAATCTTGTTTATCCTTTCAAAGAACCAGCTCTTGATTTTGTTGATCTTTTGTATTTTTTTTTATCTCTATGTCATTTATCTCCACTCTGATCTTTATTATTTCCTTCCTTCCACTTACACAGGGCTTTTCTTGTTGCTCTCTTTCTAACTCTTTGAGTTGTAGAGTTAGGTAATTTATTAGCATTGTTTCTTGTTTTTTGCATTAAGCTTGTAGAGCTATAAACTTCCCTCTCAAGACTGCTTTCACTGTGTCCCATAGATTTTGGATTGTTGTGTTTTCATTGTCATTTGTTGCTATGATGTTTTTTTATTTCTTCCTTGATCTCTCTGGTAACCCAGTCATTGTTTAATAACATGCTGTTTAGTCTCCATGTATTTGATTTCTTTGGATTGTTTTTATTGTAGTTGATTTCCAGTTTTATGCCACTGTGATCTGAGAAGATGCTTGATATGATTTCTGTCTTCTTGAATTTTAAAGGACTTTGCCTATGTCCCAACATATGGTCTATCTTTGAAAACAACCCATGTGCACTTGAGAAGAATGTATATTCTGTGGCTTTTGGGTGAAATGTTCTGAATATGTCAATTAATTCCATCTGGTCTAGTGAGTCATTTAGGATTGATGATTCTTTGCTGATTTTTTATTTAGAGGATTTGTCCAATGTTGATAGTGGGCTATTAAAGTCTCCTACTATCTGATCCCCTGACTAATGTAGTTACCAATAATACCAAACACCCTGGACATCTAGGAGGTCCATGGGTGGGGTAAGAAAGTATAAATACACAGGGGTCTCCACCCAGCTTCCCTTATGTATGATACAAAATCAAAACAATGCCCCTTTGTGTGTACAATTAAAGAGAGGTTTCAGGCTTGTGTTAACACCAAAGAAAGGGTGTCACTACTATCACTACGTGCCCCTGGTAGAGGTGCAGAAAATGTAACTAAGACCTTGTCTATATAAAAAGAAATGGACAGCCAGTTTGAAAGGGAATTCCCATGGACTAGAACAAAGAATATCCTTACATGATATTATTCTACACTATCATTAAAATTTATTCCCAGATTTGGATTACCCCCAGTACTTATAATAGTTCCTCGCACCCTTGGGGATTAAAAAAAAAAAACACGTCATCTGTTTGGTGCTTGGAGACAAACTTAACACATCTCTTGATACTTTAGAATTTCTACAGCATAATATACAATTATCCCAAGCAAACATACAAACTAATTCTTTGAATGTCTGGCAGCAATTTAAAAAGGACATGTAAGGATTTAACCCTTTTCATTGTGTAGAGGGCCTCCTGGGAGGGCACCTGAGCATTGTATATTGGTCCCTCTTACCCTTTAGGCCAAGAGAGACCCTCTTCTCACAATTCAATTGCTCACAGCTGTTGCATGAGCTCTCTTTTCATGTCGAGGTTGAAGTCTCGTGATGACTGGTGCCATGGATCTGTCTCTCACCCAGTGGGGCAAACTGAGCCCTCCCTGGAGAAGAAACCCAGGTTCCAAAAGATATGTGATCAGTGCTGGGGCCCCGCCAGCAGGCGAGGGGATCAGAAGGCAGGTGCTGGGCATGGAGGCCACGGGGGCATAGGCTACCAAGGAGACAAAACTGAACCTCACGTCACCCTGCTTGGCCCCGGATGATGGCTGGTGAGCCAGAGATGGGTAAGATTCCTCAAGGAAGGAACAACCTAAGACAGGCACAGTCACAGAGGGGCCATCAGGAGAGAATTTGGGGATCAACAGAGGTGGGGCACAGACCCTCACCCCCCCAACATTGCAGGGGCCTGAATCCTAGCCCCTTCTGAGGGAGGTCTCCTGCCCCCATGGCTGCTTCATGCTTCCCATGTCCAGCTCAGATCAGGACCCAGGTGACCGACAGAGACTTGGCCGACAGCAGCTGACCTCTCACTCCAACAAGAATTGTTTGAGTTGTCTTGTACCCATGGTGTGGGGAAGTGGGTTTATGATATCTAAATCCAGCCTATCACCAGGAATGCTCAGGACCTACTCAAGAAGGCAAATAATCCCTTCCACCAATATTTACAGGGTAAAACAAGATTATTGTTAGAGTAATAAATTTGACAGTAAAATAGTAGTCAAGTTTTCAGGCAAATTTATTTTTTTATTTTTATTTTAAAAAAAATATATTTTATTGATTTTTTTTACAGAGAGGAAGAGAGAGGGATAGAGAGTTAGAAACATCGATGAGAGAGAAACATCGATCAGCTGCCTCCTGCACACCCCCAACTGGGAATGTGCCTGCAACCAAGGTACATGTCCTTGACCAGAATCGAACCCGGGACCCTTGAGTCCGCAGGCCGACGCTCTATCCACTGAGCCAAACCGGTTTCGGCGTTTTCAGGCAAATTTAAATTGGCTAGTTGAAACAAGCGAATATTCTAGAAAAATTAATTGTACTGGACAAAGGTGTTCCTAAAGTGTCAACTAAAATTTTTATTGGTACTTCATCTCATGATAAAATTGTGCACCATATAATGAACCTAAAACAGTAATATGATAGTGCAAAAAATTAAAATTTAAAAGCCATCAAGACTACATTATAAAAGTTTCAAAAGCCTCCTAACATTTAAATCAAAAAAGGAGGGGATAGTAGAGGAATATCATGTAAGGAAAAGTATTCTGTAAGTAAATTACATCTAGAAAATTATTACTTTAGAAATTAATTGTAAGGCTAAAAGCAAGATACCCATGAAAAACACACAAGGTGACAAAACAAGCCAGAGGAAAATCATTTGGGCAAAAATTGAAAAAGGATCCCCAGTCAAATTTATAGAAAATATTCCTTTATTAACTTTTGGTCGAGAATATGTTTGTATATTTTCAGAAAACAACTCCGAGACCATGTGGATTCCAGCAAGAGAGGAATCGACAGGACTACTCCAGCCATGAAGACAGAAGAGAAGCAGTCCAGAGATGGAAGACACGCTGATGTGGCCTTCCCATACTAGCAGTTAGCAGCTGTGCATCACTGCAGATTGCCCAGGACCAAACCAGACAGAGTCGGACCTGCATTACCACCATTTGTCCACCATCCAGAACTGAAATGTCAGTGCTGACACGTACACAGAAGGAACTGTTGGACATTGAAATTGGGTCTCAAAAGAACTGTTGGCCCAGAAAGAAACTCACTACACACTGATTCATTTGCCTGTCACCATAACTATTATTGCTTGTCTCATTTTCGGTTCTTATAAGTGTATTTCTAATAGCACATGATCTCACTCATCTAGGGAAAATAAAGAACATACACTGATGAACAAGAACAGACCCAGAAACAAGGAGGCATGGATCAAACTGTCGGGCCTCGGGGGGAGGGTAGGGAAGGGTGGGGGTAAATGGGAGATCAACCAAAGGACTTGTGCGAAGGCATTAGAGCCTAACCGGCGGTTAAGGACAACAGGGGGTGGAGGCATGTGTGGGAAGGGGCGTGGAATGGGAATGGGGGTACGAGGACAAATATGTGATACCTTAATCAATAAAGAAATTTAAAAAAAGTCTCCTACTATGATTGTATTGCTGTTAATCACTCCCTTGGTATCCTCCAGGAGTTTTTTTTTAATGTATTTGGGTGCTCCTGCATTGGGTGCGTATATGTTTACCAGAGTTATTTCTTCTTATTGTATTGCTCCCTTTAGTATTATGAAGTGGCCTTCCTTATCTCTTGTTATGTCCTTCCCTTTGAGATCTAATTTGTCAGATATAAGTATTGCTACCCCAGCTTTTTTTTTCATTTCCATTAGCCTGGAAAACCTTTTTCCATCCCTTCACCATCAGTCTGTGTGCGTCTTTTTTTTTTGAGGTGGGTTTCTCGTAGACAGCAGATATATGGGTCATTTTTTCTTATCCAATTCATTACCCTATGTCTTTTGATTGGGGCATTTAATCCATTTACATTTAAAGTTATTATTAATAGGTACTTATTTGTAACCATTTTTATTCTTTACCTCTGTGTTCCTTCTTCGCTTCCTATTTCTTTCTTTCTTTTTTTTTTTTTTTACAGCAGACCCTTAGGCATTTCTTGCATTGCTGGTTTGGTTGTAGTAAACTCCCTTAGTCCTATTTTATCTGTGAAGCTCCTGATTTCACCCTAAATTTTGATTGATAGCCTTGCTGGGTACAGTATTCTTAGATTGAGACACTTCCTTTGCATGACTTTGTATATTTCATTCCATTCCCTTCTTGTCTGATATGCTTCTGTTGAGAAATCAGTCACTAGTGTGATGGGTGATCCTTGTAGGTAACTTTCTGTCTCTTTTAGGCCTCTTTTAAGATTCTTACTTTGTCGTTGGTGTTTGCCAGTTTAATTTTAATGTGCCTTGGCATCGGTCTTTTGCGGTTCATTTTGCTTGGGACTCTGTGAGCTTCTTGGATTTGTGTGGGTTTTTCTTCCCTATATCAGGGACGTTTTCTGTCATTATTTCTTCAAACAGGTTTTTCAGTCCTTGCTCAGTTTCCTCTCCTTCTGCCATCCCTATTATGCAGAGGTTGTTTCTTTTGTGTTATTCCAAAGATATTTTGGGCTCACCTGCTGCTTTTTTAAAAAATTTAATAAATCTTTATTGTTCATATTATTACAATTGTTTCTCCTTTCCCCCTACCCAATATCTCCTCTCCACCCGGTTCCCACCCTCACTTCTGCCCTTACCTCCCCCCCCAATGTCCTTATCCATAGGTGTATGAGTTTGTCCAGTCTCTTCCCGTACCCCCCACACAGATACCCATTTCCCCCTGAGAATTATCAATCCACTCTGATTCTATGCCTCTGATTCTATTGTGTTCACCAGTTTATTCTGTTCTTCAGATTTTTAATTCACTTGACTTTTAGATTCACTTGTTGATAGGTATGTATTTGTTGTTCATAATTTTTATCTTTACTTTTTTCTTATTTTTCCTCTTTTTAAAGAATACCTTTCAGCATTTCATATAATACTGGTTTGGTGGTGAGGAGATCCTTTAGCTATTTTTTTTTTTTATCTGTGAAGCTCTTTATCTGCCCTTCAATTCTGAATGATAACTTTGCTAGGTAGAGTAGTCTTGGTTGTAGGTTCTTGCTATTCATCACTTTGAATATTTCTTGCCACTCCCGTCTGGCCTGCATAGTTTCTGTTGAGAAATCAGCTGATAATCGTATGAGTGCTCCCTTGTAGGTAACTAACTGTTTTTCTCTTGCTGCTCGTAAGATTCTCTCTTTGTCTTTTGCTCTTGGCATTTTAATTATGATGTGTCTTGGTGTGGTCCTCTTTGGATTCCTTTTGTTTGGGGTTCTGTGCATTTCCTGGACTTGTAAGTCTATTTATTTCACCAGGTGGGGAAGTTTTCAGTAATTTCTTCAAATAGGTTTTCAGCGTCTTGCTCTCTCTCTTCTTCTGGCACCCCCATAATTCTGATGTTGGTATGCTTGAAGTTGTCCCAGAGGCTTCTTACACTATATTCAACTGTCTGAATTCTCTAAGAGAAGAGACTTGCTTCTCTGGAGGAGTGTCCTTTGCCTCTTTGTATTCCAAATATTTGACTTGATTCTTGCGTTCCTCTAGTCTGCTGTTGGTTCTCTGTATAATATTTTTTATTTCAGTCAGTGTATGTTTAATTTCTAGTTGGTCCTTTTTCATATCCCCGAGGGTCTTGTTAAATTTATCGGCCTTTTCCATGAAATTCTTGAGAAACCTTATTACCGTGGTTTTGAATTCTATGTCCATTCGTTTGTTCTCCTCTATTTCTTTCATTTGGGATCTGTTTCCTTGCCTCCTCATTTCACTGCTTATGAGAGTGGTTGAAATCTGGTGTCGTTTCACACTGACCACTAGATACCCTAGATTCTGGATCTCCAATGAGGTGCAGGTCAGCTACTGTCTGAGGCTACCCAGCAGGAGATACAGCAAGAACTACAGTTTTCCCTTTCTGCTTGGGCTTTTGCGGTTTTGGAGCAGTCTGACTGGAGTTGTAGTTTATTTGGTTAAGCTTCCACAGAACAGGTCATTTATATGCAAAAGCCGTTGTGTGGAGCCTGGGTGGGTT
Organism: Eptesicus fuscus; assembly: GCF_027574615.1. NCBI lineage: Eukaryota > Metazoa > Chordata > Mammalia > Chiroptera > Vespertilionidae > Eptesicus > Eptesicus fuscus. The sequence continues at coordinate 56,425,498 of NC_072473.1, read as the reverse complement.
TGTAGAATGTGCGGGGAGGGGGTCTCAGGGTGGGTTGGGGTCTGAGGGCATCACTAGGCTAGGGCATGGCAAGCAGGGATGGCTGCTGTCAGCCATCTTTGCCTTTCCACGTTTCCACGTCCCAGCGTCCCACACTCCAGCGCAGTAAACAATGATTGCTGGGCGCACCTCTGCAAGAAAGTCACTCTCACTTTCCGACCTGATGGCCGAGAATCCAGCTTCTCCCCATAGGTGTCTGGGTCCCCCGCGTGTCCCCAGAAACTGGATTTCAGAGTGATTCGGAGTTTATCTCCCTTCGGTTTTGAAAAAAAGCCGCACGCCACCATAGCCCACCACCAGCCCGCTTAGCGCGCCTCCATACCTCAGCTTTTCAGCATTTGTTCTCCTTTCTTTTTGCTTCTTAGTTGTAAATTTACCACTCAGCCAGCTTTCCCATGGTTCTGGGTGGTAGACGTTTTGTTTTTTAGTTGTATTTTTGAAATTGTGCGCGGCGGCAGTTTAGTTGTTTAACTATGCCGCCATCTTCTCCTCCTGCTTTTTAATTTTTTTTCTAGAAGTTGCTCTGCTTGGGTATTTTTTCCTACCTTGTATTCTAGCTCACTGCTGTAGTCCTCTGCTTCTTCTAGTCTACTGTTGATGCTTTCTATTGAGTTTTTTATAGCAGCAATGTCATTTTTCATTTCTTCTTGGGTCTTCTTCATTTCCTCTTGGTTCTTACACATATTGTTGAATTTGTCTTCCATTCTTTTTATCCACCTTATGACCATTTCTCTGAATTCTTAATCTGACAGGTTGCTTGCCTCCATTTCCTTTACTTCCTTTTCTGGTGATGCTTGCTTTTTTTTCATATGCAGGCTGTTTCTTTGTCTCCCCATGATCTCTCTTTTCCAGGTGTCTGGTTATATATTTCTCTCTCTCCTGCATTGCTTTAAAGACACAAATACAACACAACAAGGCACAATGCACAAGGCACTAAACACAAATGTATTCATGATACTAATAACCCCAAATAAAGGTGACCATCAGAGAAAAGCGAATTAGGGGATAAGAATGAAAGAAGAGGGAAAAAAAGGAAAAAGAGAGTTCAAAAATGAAATTGGTAAAAGGAAAAAAAATAAGAGAGAAAAGAAAAAGAATAAAAAAGAAGAGGGGGAAAGAACTATTTTTATGGGGAGAAAACTCCAATAGAATAGCCACTAATCCCAACAAATGCCAGCAACAAATACCTAGAGATGAATGCAAACTACAAAGAACAACTAATATCAAGCGAGGCAAGGGAGAACAGAAGCAAGAAACAAACAAAAACAAAACCAAAACAAAAAGAAAAAGCGAAACAATCTCACAAACAAGCATAAAAATACCAATATAATCCATAATCAAGCAAACAACAAGAAAAGGACAGAGAGAGAAAATATTTGGATAGTGAAGAAAGAGATGAGAGAGGTGTGTATGGACTTAGCACAGGGGGATTGGAAATTAGATATATAAGTAGGGTGAAATTTTACCAGTGGGTAGAAAGAAGGAATAGGGAAAATCTAAAGAAGGAATAGGGTAAGAGAAACAGGACAACAAAAGGGTAAAGTGAGGAAGAGAGTGTTGGCATGAATGTAAATTTGAGATAGAGTAAAATGATGCTAAAGGAAAGATGAAAATAGAATGTAGAACACTATTCCCAAAGTAAAATAAAGAGAAAATAAAATGATATTTTAAAACAAGGTAAAATGGTAGTAATAATAATACTGATTAAAAATAAAAATGCAATATTTAAAAAGGTAAAATCAAGTGAGAAAAAAATTAGTTTCTTAAGTAAAAGATGAAATAAAAATAAAAATATTCAGTAGTGAAGGTCATTCCCTTCCTCTACTGTTCTGTTTGACTCACCTGTTTCCTAGTCAGGACAGTATTGAAGTTCCCTGCGTTCCACTGCTCCTCAGTGTTGTAGGCCACAGTCCTGATTTTCAAGCAGGCCGTACTTTGTTTCTTATACTCCTTTATTTGTGTTTACAAAAGAGTCAATTGTGATTCAACCCCTGGGTGGCAGTGTTTCTGGATTGACCTCCAGGTCTATAGGTCCTCTCTAGCTAGCGTTTAGATTTTGTTTTCCCTGTGGCACTTAATACCGGTTTTGGGGAATGGGCTGCCCCAGAGCTGGTTCTTTGATCATTATTCCCCGCTCTGACCCCCAGATTCCACAAAAACAACTTTCCCCTGAAGTGTCTTAGATTGTCCCCAATTGGGTGATCCTATGTATTGGGCTTAGTAATTAAAAGCAAGGATTTAAAGAGGGGGAAAAAAAGAAAAAAGAAAAAAGAGCCAGAGTAAGTGGCGAACTCTGGTGTTGAGGCGCAAGTCTGTGCAGTCTTTTTTTCCTTTGGGTCTAAGCAACTGGCACAATGTTAAAATTTTTAGGCTGGCCTTTTGTGCCCAGTTCAGCTATGGGTTGCTTTTTAGAGTTCCCTTCTATTAGCAGCCTTGCGGATCCCCTTCCACACTCGTGGATCACACCAGCCCCAACAGCTGCGGACTTTTCTGGGTGGAGACTTCCCTGGATCCTCAGGCTTCCGTGTGCGCATTTCCCTCTTCTATCTGGACCACATACCTCACCTTATCCCAGCCGAAATCTGACCTTTCTGTGAGGGCGTGCAGAGCTTCTCCAAATCCGCGTGCTTGTGCCAGTTGGGGACCAGTGTTCCCGGGTTTGCAGCTGTTCGGTGGGTGCAGTTGTATATTCCCAGGAATTTCAGGTTTCTGACTACATCCACTCTCCCGTTCAAGATAGCATGGTCTTCGCTTCAGAGCCGGCTGCTCTGGGAGGGATCCCAGCAGCAGTGGAGGTTGCCTGGTCAGGGAACCCCGTCCAGTGAACCTCCACAGTCCCTTGGAGTATAGCTGTCCCTCAACTCCCAAAAAAACACTCCCTGTGGGTCCACACACTGTCCCTTCATTCTCTCACTCATGCAACTATCTTGTAGTCTGCCTTCCCGTCGGCAGCCAACTTCCTTCCTCCTCTATCAGGGAAGTTTTATGTCATTACTTATTCAAATAGATTTTCTAATCCTTGCTGTTCTTGTCCTTCTGGCAGCCCTATTATATGTATGTTACTTCATTTCATGTTATCCCAAAGCTCCCTTATGCTCTCCTCATGCTTTTTAATTATTTTTCTCCAGTTGCTGTTCACATTGAGTTTGTTTCTCTACCTTATCTTCTAACTCACTAATTTTGGCCTCTACTTCTTCTAGTCTACTGTTGAAACCTTCCGTGGTGTTTTTGATTGTAGCTGTATCACTTTTGATTTCTTCTTGATTTTTGCATAGGTTGTTGATTTTCTCATCCATCAGGTGTATGAACTGTACGACCATTACTCTGAATTCTTTTTCTGTCATGTTGCATGCTTTGGTTCCACTTATTTCCTTTCTTGGCAACTCCTCATTTTCTTTCCTCTGGGGATTGTGTCGTTTCCCCATTCTATCTCCAGAAGGTTCAAACATCCAGTTGTGTGGGAGCTTTGCACCACCTGAGTAGTCACTGACAAGCTCCGACACCAAGACGTGTGGCTGCTGTGGGTTGGTGGGAGCCATGCTCACCCAGGATCTGAGTCACCAGTGCTCAGTGTGGCCTCGTGCATGCACCTAGAATCAGGGACCCTGCTTGCGCTGCGCTGACACAGAGACCCGGCTTGCATGTGCCGAAAAGCAGAGTTCCCCAGGTTCAAATTCCTGTAGCGGCGCTGCGGCCCTGTGCAAGGGGTGGGGCCAACAGTTCCTATGGTGCTGCCACTAGCCTGTGTGGAGTGGGATGGGCCCTGTGACTCACAGACATCTGCAGCTGGGATATCTGTATTCTTGTTGTCTGTGGGTCTGCAGTTGTGGTTGCAGGTCTCTGTCCCCAGTGGCTGCAGGGTCCCAGTTTGTGTCTGAGGCCAGACTTGGTGGTGCTCAGGTCAGGATCCAAGTCTCATGCAGCTCTGTTTTTCAAGATGGCATGGTCTCTGTGCCCGCGTTGGCCACCCCTGGAGTGTCCGTGGTGGCAGCGAGGCTCTGCCGTCTAAGACTGCCTGGTTTGGCAACCCCTTGAAAGACCTGAAGGATCTAACTGTCCTTAGTTCATACACAAACACACCACACATGTCCACACACTCCTCTATCACTCCCTCACTCTCTCACATACTCTCTCTCCCTACCTTCCTGCCAGTCGCCATCTTCAGAATCTCCGTGTTTTGTTCCCTTTATGTCGTGTCTTGTCGAGGTGAATTTTATCCTGTTTGGCTAATGTGCTAGAGAGCAAGCCACATAACCAGACACCCGGAGAGGAGACTCCATCAACGAATGGGTCAATAACACTCCAGACCCAATTACAGAGGCAGGAAGATGGAGGCAGTGAGGGAGAGAGCATGAGTGAGTGACAGAATAAAAGAGGAGTGGGTGGTCATGTCGTGTGTGTGTGTGTGTGTGTGTGTGTGCATGACTGAGTCACAATTAGATCCCACAGGACCTTTGGAGGCAGGTTAACTGGGCTCGCTTAACTAGACAGCCTCTGGTACTGTTGCAAACAGTCCCAGAGTGGCCGGCTCTTCCTCAGAGGCCTTGCCTTTTTGAAAAGAAGAGCTTCTGTGACTGAGAGTCCAGTCTCACCTCCACCTAGGGTGCCCTCAGATAACACCCGGGACTCTACAGCCACCGCACCAGGGACCTGTTACCTCAGCTGAGAACCCACAGTCACTGAGCCTGCAGCCTCCCTGGGCATAGGCTCCTGTGAGTTCCAAAGCATGCTCCCCTCTGACTGGCCCAACACTTTATTTAGCCCAGGGCACAGTGACCACGCAAGCAGCAGCCCTGCGAGAAGTCTGCCCCAGGCTGAGGAGTGGCAGCCACATGTGGCTGGTTCCCATTCAAGGAGCAGCAGCTGTGTGAGTAGCCCTCATCCTGGACTGAGTAGCAGCAGCTGTGCACACAGCCTACCTCTGTCCAAGAAGCAACAGCTGTGTGAGTAGCCTACCCCAGTCCAAGGAACAGTCCGCCCCCGCCAAGAAGCAGCAGCCGCACGAGCAGCCAACCCACAACCAAGGATTGGCAGCCCCACAGATCCCACCCCCATCCAAGGAGCAGCAGCTGCACATAGCCTGCACATGTCCGAGGAGCACCAGCTGCGTGAACAGCTGGCTCCCATCCGAGGAGCAGCCCACTCCCATCCAAGGAGTAGCAGCCATGCGAGCAGTCCAACCCCATTCAAGGAACAGCAGCTGTGCAAGTGACCCCCCTGTCCTAAGAGCAGCAGCCTTGCGCGCAACTCACCCCCGTCCAAGGAGCAGCAGCTGTGCGAGCAGCCTGCCCTGTCTGAGGAGCAGCAGCTGCACGAGCAGCCCACCCATGTCCAAGGAGTGGCAGCCCTGTGTAGCCCACCCCGGTCCAAGGAGAAGTGCACCCCCACCAGAGGAGCCGCAGCTGCACAGACAGCCCACCCATGATTGAGGAGTGGCAGCCCTATGCAGCTCACCCCCATCTGAGGAGCAGCAGTTGTGCGAGCAGCCCATCCCCATTTGAGGAGCAACATCTGTGTGAGAGCCCCCCTGTCTGAGGAGAAGCAGCCTCATGAGCAGCTGGCCCACGTATGAGAAGCAGCAGCCCTGCGAGCAACCTGCCCCTGTCCAAGGAGCAGCAGCTCCATGAGCAGCCTGGCCTGTTTGAGGAGCGGCAGTTTCTGCGAGCAGCCTGCCCCCATCCAAGGAGCAGCAGCTCGCGAGCAGCCTGTCTTTGTCCATGGAGCAGCAGCCGCACAAGCAGCCTGCCTCCATCTGAGAAGCAGCAGCCTGGTGATCAACTCACCCCCATTAAGGAGCAGCAGCAGCAGTGAGCCTCCACCCACCAGCCAGAGGAGCCACCACTGCTGTGACCAGAGCCCATCTGAGGAGCCACTGCCAACTGTGGAGCAGCCGCTGCTGTGACCAACTAAGGAGCAGCCGCCGCCCAAGGAGCCACTGTCACCTAGGAGCAGCACCTGCACAACTCGACAACTAGATCCTCCAGTGAGAACAAAAATGGGTAGACAAAGAAACCCCCAAATAAAAGAAAAGAAGGAATTTCCAGAAAAGCAGCTAAGTCAAACAGAGGCATTAAATATGTCAGAAAAAGAATTCAGAATAAGGGTCATACAGTTCATAAACTGGATGGATGAAAAAAAATCAACTACTTATGTAAGAATCAAGAAGAAAGGGATGAAAAACATCAATAACTTATGTAAGAATCAAAAAGAAATGAACAGTGATATAGCTGCAATAAAAAACACCATGGAAAGTTTCAACAGCAGACTAGGAGAAGAGAAGGACTGAATAAGTGAATTAGAAGACAGGGAAGGAAAACACACCCAAACTGAACTGCAATTGGAGAAAAATATTAAAAGCAGGAGGAAAGCCTAAGGGAGCTTTGGGACAACATGAAACGAAGCAACATACAAATAATAGTGGTACCAGAATGACAGGAAGAGGAACAAGAGTTAGATCACAAATTTGAAGAAATAATGTCAGAAAACATCCCTGATGTCGGGAAGAAAATAGTCATACAAACAAAAAGAGTCGCAAACAAGATGAACCCAAAAATACTGACACCAAGACACGTCGTAATTATGATAGGAAATGTTCAGGACAAAGAGAGAATCTTAAAGGCTGCAAGAGAGAGACAGAAAGTTATGTACAAGGGATCTCCCATTAGATTATTAAATGATTTCTTAACAGAAACACATTAGGCCAGAAAAGAATGGAAGGAAATTTTCAAAATGATGCAAAGCAAGGGACTGAATCAAAGAATACTCTATCCAGCAAGGCTATCATTCGAAATTGAAGGGGAAATAAGGAGCTTCACAGACAAAAAAGGGTTAAGCCAGCAATGCAAGAAATGCTAAAGGGACTGGTGTAAAAAGAATAAATAAAAAAGGAAGAAGGAACACAGACACAAAAATAAAAATGGCTACAAACAAGTACCTTTCAATAATAACTTTAAACATAAATGGACTAAATGCTCCAATCAAAAGACATCGAGTGGCTGAATGGATAAAACAACATGACCCATATATATGCTGTTTACAAGAGACCCACCTTAGAAAAAGGAACTTACACAGGCTGAAAGTGAAGCAATGGAAAAATATCTTTCAGGAAAATGGAAATGAAAAAAAAAAAAAAAAAGCTGGGGTAGCAAGACTTATATCTGACGAAATAGACCTCAAAGTGAAGGCCATAACAAGAGATAAGGAAGGCCAATACAACAAGAGGATATAACCCTGGTAAACATAAATGCACCCAATTCAGAAGCACCCAAATACATTAAAAAAAACTCCTCAAAAATATCAACGGAGAGATAGAAAACAAAACAATCATAGTAAGAGACTTTAATACCCCACTGATATCATTGGATAAATGCTCTAGACAAAAAATCAGCAAGGAAAGAGCAATCCTAAATGACTCTCTAGATCAGACGGACTTAATTGACATCTATAGAACATTTCACCCCAAAGTCATAGAATATACGTTTTTCTCAAGTGCACATGGGACATTTTAAAAGATAGATCACATACTGGGTCACAAGCAAAGTCTCTCCAAATTCAAGAAGATTGAAATCATATCAAGCATCTTTTCAGACCACAATGGCATAATATTAGAAATAAATTACAATAAAAAAATAAAAACATTTCAACACTTTGAAACTGAATAGCATGCTATTTAACAATAATTGGGTTACCAAAGAGATCAAAGAAAAAATGAAAAATATCCTGGGAACGAATGACAATGAAAACACAACAATCCAAAATCTATGGGACACAATGAAAGCAATCCTGAAATGGAAGTTTATAGCTCTTCAGGCCTACCTCAAAAAAAAAATGGTAGTAAATCCTCTAACTCTACAAGTTAAAGAATTAGAAAGAGAACAAGAAAAGCCCAGAGTGAGCACAAGAAAGGAGATAATAAAATGAGAGCAGAAATAAATGATATAGAAACCAAGAAAACAATACAAAAGATCAATGAAACCAAGAGCTGGTTCTTTGAAAGGATAAACAAGATTGATGAACCTCTAGCCAGGCTCACCAAGAAAGAAAGAGAGAGGATGCAAAGACACAAAATCAGAAATGAAAGAAGCTAAATAACAGCAGACCCCAAAGAATACAAAGGATTGTTAAAAAATACTATGAACAACTCTATTCCAACAAACTAGACAACCTGGAGGAAATGTACATATTCCTAGAAAAATACAACCTTCCAAAACTCAATCAGGAAGAATCTAAAAACCTCAATAGGCCAAAAACAATGGAAGAAATTGAAGCAGTCATCAAAAAGCTTCCAGTAAACAAAAGCCCGGGGCCAGATGGCTTCACAGGAGAGTTTTACCAAACATTCATGGAAGAACTAAAACCTATCCTCCTCAGACTATTTCAAAAAAACTCAAGAAGAAGGAACAATTCCAAGCTCATTCTATGAAGCCAGCATTACCCTAATACTGAAACCAGAAAAAGACAACAAATGAAAGAGAATTACAGGCTAATATTCCTCATGAACATAGATGCCAAAATCTCTACAAAATTCTGGCAAATCGGACCCAGCATTACATCAGATAGATCATACACCATGACGAAGTAGGATTTATTCCAGGGATGCAAGGTTGATACTATATCCACAATTCAATAAATGTGATACATCACATAAACAAAATGAGAGATAAAAATCACATAGTCATATCAATTCATGCAGAAAAAGCATTTGACAAAATCCAATACCCTTTCTTGATAAAAACTCTCAGCAAGGTGGGAATAGAAGGATCATACCTCAATATAATGAAAGCCATATATGACAAACCCACAGCCAACATCATGCTCAATGGGCAAAAACTAAAACCATTTTCCCTAAGAACAGGAACAAGACTGGGATGCCCACTCACCACTGCTGTTTGACACAGGACTGGAAGTACTAGCCATTCCGATTAGAGAAGAAGAAATAAAGGCATCCAAATTGCAAAAGAAGAAGTAAAACTGTCCTTCTTTGCAGATGACATGATACTGTACATAGAACACCCTAAAGACTCCATAAAAATATTATTAGACTTAATAAATGAATTTTGCAGTGTAGCAGGATACAAAATTAATGCCAAGAAATCTATGGCATTTCTATACACCAATAGTGAACTTACAGAAATAGAGTCTAGAGGAGAGGAGAAAATGGCAGCAGAATAGACATGTGTTCTGAGCCTTGCCCTTGAGAAGAAAGAAAGAACAGCTGATGGTCGCACTGGGAGTGTTTGTTCTCAAGCTAAGGGACAGCTGAACTCCAGAAGAAGGTGGGGGACTGCTGGACGGGGTTCCCCTGACTGGGCAGCCCCCACTGCATCTGCAGCTGAGTCCCTTCCCGGAACTATGGGCTTGGATGAGAAACCTCGCCATCTTGCAAGGAAAAGTGGATCTTGTTGGAGGCCTGAAAATCAACAACTGTGGTGACCACCGAACAGCTGAGAGCCCCAGAACACTGGTCCCAGGTGGCGCGAATGCTTGGAATCAAAGGAGCTCTTCACTCCACCATGGAAAGGTCAGATTTCGCAGGGATAGCGTAAGGTCTCTAGTCCCGGCTGAAGAGAAAAACTCACGCGCACTGTGGGAGCTGGTGGACCAGGGAGGTCTGTCCCTGGAGAAGTCCGTAGTTGTTGGGGAGGGTGTGATCTGTGATTGTGGAAGGGGGCCCTCAGAGCTGCTAACAGGGGAGATCTTTAAAGAGCAACCTGTTTTGATCTGATGTGGAGGGATAGCCTGGGAGTTTCAGGGGTGTGCAGTCTGCTTGAACTTGCCCGCCAGCCTACGCAAACCAGTATTGAGTGCCACAGAGAAAAAAGATTAGAGAGGACTTAGAGTGTTGGAAGTCAACCCAGAAACATTGGCACCCAGAGGCTGAATTACAAATTGACCCTAGTGTAATAAAAAAAATCAAGGATTACCAGAAATTAAAACACCGCCTGCTTAAAAATCAGGACTGGATTACAACACTGAGGAGCAGTGAAATGCAGGGAACTGCAATACTGTCCGGACTGGGAAACAGACTTGCCAAACAGAACAATAGAGGAAGTGAATGACCTTCAATACTGCACATTTTATTTATTTTATTTTAATATTTTAATTTTTATTTTTTTATTTTCATTTTTTGCATCATTTACTTAAGAAACTATTTTTTTTCTTTTTTCCTCACTTGATTTTACCTTTTTAATTATTACATTTTCATTTGCAATCAGCATTATTACTACTACTATTTTACCCTTTTTATATTATTTATTCTTATTTTTTTATTCTTTTTTTTAAGTGTCATTTTATTTTCTCTTTATTTTACTTCAGAATTAGTGTTCTACAGTCTATTTTCATCTTTCCTTCAACATCGTTTTATTCTATCTCAACTCTACCTTTATGCCATCACTCTCTTCCTAATCGTTCCCCTTTAGGGTACTGTTTATCTTAACCCCTTCCTGCTCTAGATTTTCCCTATTATTTCTGTTTACCCCCTGCTAAAATTTCACCCTACTTATATGTCTAATTTACAATCCCCTGCTCCAAGTCCATACACACCTCTCCATTCGCTGTCTTAACTATCAAAAAATTTTTATTTTTCTCTCTGTCCTTTTGTTGTTGTTTGCTTGAATGTTCATTATATCGAATTTTAATGCTTTTTTTGAGATTGTTTTGCTTATGCTTTTTTTTTGGTTTGTTTTGTTTGCTGTGTTTTTGTTTTTTTTTTATTTCTGTTTTCCCTTGCCTCGCTTGATATTAGTTGGTGTTGTATGTTGTATTAATCTCCAGGTACTTTTTGCTGGCATTTGCTGTGATTAGTGGTTGTTCTATTGGAGTTTTCTCTCCATATATATAGTTTGTTCCTCTTTTCTCTCTTAGTCTCATTCTAGTCTCTCTTATTTTTTTCTCTCATTTTCCCAATTTCATTTTGACACCGCTTTATTTTCGTTCTTTTTACTCTTCTTTCTCTCCTATCCTCTAATTTGCCTTTCTCTGGTGGTCACCTTTATTGGAGGTTATTAATATCATGAATACATCACTGTTCAGTGTCTTGTATGTTGTACCTGGTTTTGTTGTATTTTGTGCCTTTAAATAAACACAGGAGAGAGAGAACTACATAACCAGACATCCGGAGAAGATAGAAAATGGGGAGACAAAGAAACAGCCCACATATGAAAGAACAGCAGGCATCACCAGAAAAGGAAGTAAAAGATTTAGAGGCCAGCAACCTATCAGAGAAAAAATTCAGAGAAATGGTCATAAGATGGTAAAAAGAATGGAAGACAAATTCGACAATATGAGTAAGAACCAAGAGGAAATGAAGAAGAACTAAGAAGAAATGAAAAATGACATCGCTGCTGTAAAGAACTCAATAGAAATCATTAAGAGTAGACTACCAGAAGCAGAAGACCACATCAGTGAGCTAGAAGACAAGGTGGGAAAAAATACCCAAGTAGAGCAGTTTCTAGAAAAAAAAAAAAAAGCAGGAGCAGAACCTAAGGGAACTTTGGGACAACACAAAACAAAACAACATCCACATAATAGGGGTTCCAGAAGGAAAGGAAACTGAGCAAGGAATAGAAAACCTGTTTGAAGAAATAATGAGAGAAAAATTTCCTGATATAGGGAAGAAAAACCCCACACAAATCCAAGAAGCTCACAGAGCCCCAAGCAAAATGAACCCCAAAAGAACGATGCCAAGGCACATTATAATTAAATTGGAAAACACCAAAGACAAAGTAAGAATCTTAAAAGTGGCCAGAGAGAGACAGAAAGCTACATACAAGGAACCCCCATCAAACTAGCAACTGATTTCTCAACAGAAACTTATCAGGCCAGAAGGAAATGGAAGGAAATATACAAAGTCATGCAAAGGAAGGGTCTCAATCCAAGAATACTGTACCCAGCAAGGCGATCAATCAAAATTGAAGGTGAAATCAGAAGTCTCACAGATAAAAAAGGACGAAGGGAATTTATTAACACCAAACCAGCAATGCAAGAAATGCTAAAGGGTCTGCTGTAAAAAAACCAAACAAACAAACAAACAAAAAACAACAACACAGGAAATGAAGAAGGAACACAGGGGTATAGAATAAAAATGGTGACAAATAATTACCTATCAATAATAACTTTCAATGTAAATGGATTAAATGCCCCAATCAAAAGACATAGGGTAACATATTGGATAAGAAAACAAGACCCATACATTTGCTGTCTACAAGAAACCCACCTCAGAAAAAAAGACACACACAGACTGAGGGTGAAGGGGTGGAAAAAGGTTTTCCAGGCGAATAGAAATTAAAAAAAGCTGGGGTAGCAATATTTATATCTGTCAAATTATATCTCAAAGTGAAGGACATAACAAGAGATAAGGAAGGCCACTTCATAATACTAAAGGGAGCAATCCAACAAGAAGAAATAACTCTGGTAAACATATACGCACCCAATACAGGAACACCCAAATACATAAAAAAAAACTCCTGGAGGATATCAAGGGAGAGATTAACAGAAATACAATCATAGTAGGGACATTAATACCCGACTATCACCATTGGACAAATCCTCTAAACAAAAATTCAGCAAAGAAACATCAATCCTAAATGACTCACTAGACCAGATGGAATTAATTGACATATTCAGAACATTTCACCCAAAAGCCACAGAATATAAATTCTTCTCAAGTGAACATGGGTCATTTTCAAAGATAGACCTTATATTGGGACATAGGCAAAGTCTCTCCAAATTCAAGAAGATAGAAACCATATCAAGCACCTTCTCAGATCACAGTGGCATAAAACTGGAAATCAACTACAATAAATACAATCCAAAGAAATCAAACACATGGAGACTAAACAGCATGCTATTAAACAATGACTGGGTTACCAGACAGATCAAGGAAGAAATAAAAAACATCATGGCAACAAATGAAAATGAAAACACAACAATCCAAATCTATGGGAAACAGCGAAAGCAGTCTTGAGAGGGAAGTTTATAGCTCTACAAGCCTACTGCAAAAATCAAGAAACAATGGTAATAAATTACCTAACCCTACAACTCAAAGAATTAGAAAGGGAGCAACAAGAAAAGCCCAGTGTAAGTAGCAGGACGGAAATAATAAAGATCAGAGCGGAGATAAAGGACACAGAGACAAAAAAAACTATACAAAAGATCAACAAAACCAAGAGCTGGTTTTTTGAAAGGATAAACAAGATTGATGAACCTCTAGCCAGGCTCACCTAGAAGCAAAGAGAGAGGACCCAAATAAACAAAATCAGAAATGAAAGAGGTGAAATAATAACAGACCCTGCCAAAAATCAAAGGATTGGTTTAAAATATTACAAACAAGTCTATTCCAACAAACTGGACAACCTGGAGGAAATGGACATATTCCTAGAAAAATATAACCTTCCAAAACTCAATCTGGAAGAATCTAAACAGCTCAGTAAGCAAGTAACTATGGAAGAAATTGAAGCAGTCATCAAAAATCCTCTGGCAAACAAAAGCCCAGGGCCAGACGGCTTCACAGGAGAGTTTTACCAAACATTCAAAGAAGAACTAAGACCTATCCTCCTCAGACTATTCAAAAAAATTCAAGAGGAAGGAACACTTCCAAGCTCATTCTATGAAGCCAGTATCACCCTTATACCAAAACCAGATAAAGACAACACAATGAAAGAGAATTACAGGCCAATATCCCTCATGAAGATACATGCCAAAATCCTCAACAAAAGTCTATCAAAATGGATCCAGCAGTACATCAAGATGATCATACACCATGACCAAGTAGGATTTATCCCATGGATGCAAGTATGGTACAATATCCGCAAATCAAAAACATGATACATCACTTAAACAAACTGAGATATAAAAATCACATAGTCATATCAATAGATGCAGAAAAAGCATTTGACAAAATCCAACACCCTTTCTTGATAAACACTCTCAACAAGGTGGGAATAGAAGGCTCATACCTCAACATAATAAAAGCTATATATGATAAACCCACAGCAAACATCATACTCAATGGGCAAAAAGTAAAACCATTTCCCCTAAGAACAGGAACAAGACAGGGATGCCCACTCTCACCACTCCTATTTGACATAGTACTGGAAATATTAGCCATTGCAATTAGACAAGAAGAAGAAATACAGGCATCCAAATTGGAAAAGAACAAGTAAAGCTGTCCTTATTTGCAGATGACATGATATTGTACATAAAAAACCTGAAAGACTCCATCAAAAAAACTAATAGACTTAATAAATGAATTTGGCAATATAGCAGGATACAAAATTAATGCCAAGATATCTATGGCCTTTCTATACACCTATAGTGAACTTACAGAAAGAGAGACTAAAAAAGCAATCCCATTTACCATCACAACAAAAATTTAAGATACCTAGGAATAAACTTAACTGAGGAGGGAAAAGACTTATAAGCAGAAAACTACAGGACACTGAAAAAAGAGATACAGAAAGTTGTAAACAGATGGAAGAACATACCATGTTCATGGATTGGTAGAATCAACATCATTAAAATGTCCACACTTCCCAAAGCAATCTATAGATTCAATGCACTCCCAATTAAAATACCAACGGCATATTTCACAGACCTAGAAAGAACTTTCCAAAAATTCATCTGCAATAAAAAAAGACCCCGAATAGCCACAGCAATCCTGAGAAAGAAGAATAAAGTAGGAGGGATCTCAATACCAGATTTCAAGCTGTATTACAAAGCCTCTGTTCTCAAAACAGCATGGTACTGGCACAAGAACAGACATATAGATCAATGGAATAGAATAGAGAATCCAGATATCAACCCAAACCACTATACTCAATTAATATTTGACAAAGGAGGCATGAGCATACAATGGAGTTAAGACAGTCTCTTCAATAAATGGTGTTGGGAAAATTGGACAAATACATGCAAAAAGATTAAACTAGATCACCAACTTACAGCATACACAAAAATAAACTCAAAATGGATACAGGATTAAACATAAGACGGAAAACCATAAAAATATTAGAGGAATCCACAGGCAGCAAAATCTCAGACATGCCTTAAGAACTTCTTCACTGATACTGCCCATAGGGCAATGGAAGCTAAAGAGAAAATAAACAAATGGGATTACATCAAAATAAAAAGCCTTTGCACAGCAAAAGAAACCATCAACAAAACAACAAGAAAGCCCACTACATGGGAGAACATATTTGCAAATGTTATCACTGATAAAGTTTAATCTCCAACATCTACAGGTAGCTTATACAACTTAATAAAAGGGAGATAAATGATCCAATAAAAAAATATGCAACGGACCTAAATAGAATATTTTCAAAAGAAGACAGAAGGAATGCCAAGAGACACATGAAAACAAGCTCAAAGACACTAATTATACGAGAGATGCAAATCAAAACGACAATGCAGTACCATCTCACACCTGCCAGAATGGCCATCATCAACAAATCAACAAACGGCAAGTGTTGGCGAGGATGCGGAGAAAAAGGAACCCTCGTGCACTGCTGATGGGAATGTATACTGGTGCAGCCACTGTGGAGAACAGTATGGAGTTTCCTCAAAAAACTGAAAATGGAACTCCCATTTGACCCAGTAATCCCACTCCTGGGAATATATCCTAAGAAACCGGAAACACCAATAAGAAAGGATATATGTACCCCTAAGTTCTTAGCAGTACAATTTACAATAGCTAAGATTTGGAAACAGCCCAGGTGCCCGTCAGCAGATGTCTGGCTCAGAAAAATATGGTACATGTACACAATGGAATACTATGCTGCCAAAAAAATAAGGAATTCTTACCATTTGCAGCAATCTGGATGGAATTGGAGAACATTATGCTAAGTGAAATAAGCCACTCAATGAAAGAAAAATACCACATGATCTCACTCATTTATGGATAATAAAGAATATTATAAACTGTTGAACAAAAAGATATTTACAGAGACAGTAAAGCATCAAACAGACTGTCAAATTACAGCGGGAA
This sequence comes from Eptesicus fuscus, assembly GCF_027574615.1. Lineage (NCBI taxonomy): Eukaryota > Metazoa > Chordata > Mammalia > Chiroptera > Vespertilionidae > Eptesicus > Eptesicus fuscus. The sequence continues at coordinate 56,409,480 of NC_072473.1, read as the reverse complement.
GGTTAGGGAGAGGTGGGGGAGATAAGAGATCAACCGAAGGACTTGTATGCATGCATATAAGCATAACCAATGGACACAAAACTCTGGGGGATGAGGGCATGTATGGGAGTGTGATGGTGAGGCAATGGTAAGATGTGTACACATGTAATACCTTAATAAAAAAATGAAATAAATAAAAATAATAAATAATAAATAATAAAATTCATTTGAAAAAAAGAATTTAATAAAATTCATTTGAAAAAAAGAAATAGAGTCTAAAAAAACAATCCCATTTACCATTGTAACAAAAAAAAAATTAAGATACCTAGTAATAAACTTAACTAAGGAAGTAAAAGACCTGTACTCAGAAAACTACAGGACACCAAAAAAAGAGATAAAAGAAGACATAAACTAATGGAATAACATATTGTGTTCATGGATGGGTAGAACCAACATAATGAAAATGTCCATAGTATCCTAAGCAACCTATAGAGACAATGCAATCCCCATTAAAATAACAAGGGCATATTTCACAGACCTAAAACGAACTCTCTAAAAATTCATCTGGAATAAAAAAAAAAAGACCCTGAATAGCTGCAGCAATCCTGAGAAAGAAGAACAAGTAGGTGGGATCTCAATACCAGATATCAAGCTGTATTACAAAGCCACTGTTCTCAAAACTGCCTGGTACTGGCACGAGAATGGACATATAGATCAATGGAATCAAATAGAGAACCCAGAAATCAATCCAGACCACTATGCTCAATTAATATTTGACAAAGGAGGCATGAACAAACAATGGAGATAAGACAGTCTCTTTAATAAATAGTGTTGGGAAAATTGGACAGATATATGCAAAAAAATGAAACTAGATCACCAACTTATACCATACACAAAAATAAACTCAAAATGGATAAAGGACTTAAACCTAAGATGGGAAAACATAAAAATACTAGAGGAATCCACAGGCAGCAAAATCTCAGACATATGTCGAAGCAATTTTATCACCGATATAGTTCCTAAGGCAATGGAAACTAAAGAGAAAATAAACTAATGAGGTACATCAAAATAAAAATCTTCTGCACAGCAAAAGAAACCATCAATAAAACAACAAGAAAGCCCACTACCTGGGAGAACATATTTGCCAATGTTATCACCGATAAAGGTTTAATCTCCAACATTTACAGGGAACTCATACAACTTAACAAAAGGAAGATAAACAACCCAATCAGAAAATGGGCAATGGACTTAAATAGATACTTCTTTCTTTCTTTCTTTCTTTCTTTCTTTCTTTCTTTCTTTCTTTCTTTCTTTCTTTCTTTCTTTCTTTCTTTATTTTTTTAAATGAATCTTTATTGTTCAGATTACAATTGTTTCTCCTTTTTCCCCACATATCTCCCCACCACCCAGTTCCTACTCCCCCTCTTCCCTTACCTCCCCCCACGCTGTCCTTATCCATAGGTGTATGATTTTTGTCCAGTCTCTTCCCATACTCCCCACACAGACACCCCTTTCCCCCTGAAAATTATCAATCCACTCCCATTCTATGCCTCTGATTCTATTAAGTTCACCAGTTTATTCTGTTCCTCAGATTTTTAATTCACTTGACTTTTAGATTCACTTGTTGATATATATGTATTTGTTGTTCATAATTTTTATCTTTCTTCTTCTTTTTCCTCTTTTTAAAGAATACCTTTCAGCATTTCATATAATGCTGGTTTGGTGGTGATGAACTCCTTTAGCTTTTTCTTATCTGTGAAGCTCTTTATCTGCCCTTCAATTCTGAATGATAACTTTGCTGGGTAGAGTAGTCTTGGTTGTAGGTTCTTGCTATTCATCACTTTGAATATTTCTTGCCACTCCCGTCTGGCCTGCATGGTTTCTGTTGAGAAATTAGCTGATAATCGTATGGGAGCTCCCTTGTAGGTAACTAACTGTTTTTCTCTTGCTGCTCGTAAGATTCTCTCTTTGTCTTTTGCTCTTGGCATTTTAATTATGATGTGTCTTGGTGTGGTCCTCTTTGGATCCCTTTTGTTTGGGGTTCTGTGCATTTCCTGGACTTGTAAGTCTATTTCTTTCATCAGGTGGGGGAAGTTTTCGTTCATTATTTCTTCAAATAGGTTTTCAGCATCTTGCTCTCTCTCTTCTTCTGGTACCCCCATAATTCTGATGTTGGTTCGCTTGAAGTTGTCCCAGAGACTTCTTACACTATCTTCAACTTTCTGAATTCTCTTCTCTTCATGCTTCTCTGGAGGAGTGTCCTTGGCCTCTTTGTATTCCAAATCTTTGAGTTGATTCTTGCAATCCTCTAGTCTGCTTTTGGGTCTCTGTATAATATTTTTTATCTCAGTCAGTGTATGTTTAATTTCTAGTTGGTCCTTTTTCATATCCTCAAGGGTCTCATTGAATTTATCGGCCTTTTCCATGAAATTCTTGAAAAACCTTATAACCGTGGTTTTGAACTCTATGTCCAGTCGCTTATTCTCCTCCATTTCTTTGGTTTGTGATCTGTTTCCTTGCCTTCTCATATTCTCTGCTTCCCTGAGTTGGTAGGGTAGTTTTGTCTACTAGGTGTCCTATTGGTTCAACGGGTCAGCCTCCCAGTTACTTGAGGTGGACACTCTTGGTGTACCCTTGTGTACTGTGTGTTCCCCAGCAGGAGCTACAGCAAGGGCTAGTTTTCTCCTCCTTTGCTTGGGCGGTTTTGGAGCAGTCTGGAGCTGTAGTTGGTTAAGCTGCCACAGAACAGGCCATTTATATGCAAAAGCCGCTGTGTGGAGCCTGGGCAGGTTTGTAGAATGTGCGGGGCGGGGCCTCAGGGCGGGGCGGGGTCTCAGGGCGTCACTAGGCTGGGGCGTGGCCAACGGCAATGGCTGCCGTCAGCCGTCTTTGCCTTTCCCGTTTCCAAGTCCCTGCGCCCCGCGCACCAGCGCAGTAAACAATGATTGCTGGGCGCATCTCTGCAAAAAAGTCACTCTCACTTTCCGACCCGATGGCCGAGAGTCCAGCTTCTCCCCGTAGGCGTCTGGGTCCCCCGAGTGTCCCCAGAAACTGGATTTCAGAGTGATCGGGAGCTTGTCTCCCTGCGGGTTGAAGAAAAGCCGCGCACCCAGCCGCCCGCCGCCGCCGGCCCGATTCGCGTGCCTCCGTACCTCAGCTTTTCAGCGATTGTGCTCCTTTCTCTTCTCAGCTGTAAATCTTCCACTGAGCCAGCTTTCCCGTGGTTCTGGGTGGTAGACGTTTTTGTCTTTTAGTTGTGTTTTTGAAATTGTTGTGTGAGGCAGCAGATTAGTTGTTTAACTATGCCGCCATCTTGGTTCCTCCAAATAGATACTTCTTGAAAGAGGACATAAGGAAGGCCAAGAGACATATGAAAACAGGCTCAAAGTCACTAATCATCCGAGAAATGCAAATAAAAATGAAAATGCGGTACTATCTCACAGCTGTCAGAATTGCTATCATCAACAAATCAACAAGCGACAAGTGCAGTCGAGGATGCAGAGAAAAAGGAACCCTCGTACACTGCTGGTGGGAATGCAGACTGGTGGAGCCAGTGTGGAAAACAGTATGGATTTTCCTCAAAAAACTAAAAATGGAACTCCCATTGGACCCAGTGATCCCACTTATAGGAATGTATCCCAAGAAACTAGAAACTTCCCACTTCTAGGAAGATATCCCAATCAGAAAAGGTATACCCCCACCCCTAAGTTCATAGCAGCACAATTTACCATAGTTAAGATTTGGAAACAACCTAAATGCCCATCAGCAGATGTGTGGATTAAAAAACTGTGGTACATCTACGCAATGGAATACTATGCTGTGCTAAAAAAAGAAGGAATTCTTAACATTTACAACAGCATGGATGGAAGTGGAGAGCATTATGCTAAGCAAAATATGCCAGTCAGAGAAAGATAAATATCACACAATCTCACTCATTTATGTAATATAATGAACAACATAAACTGATGAACAAAAACAGATCCAGAGACAGAGAAGCAATGATCAGACTGTCAAACCTCAGAGGGAAGGTAGTGGAGGGTGGGGGTAAGGGGGAGAGATCAACCAAAGGACTTGTATGCAGGCATATAAGCCTAACCAATGGACACAGAAACCAGCAGGTTGAGGGCATGAGTGGGGGTGTGTGGGTGGGGAATGGACGATAAGGACACATATGTAATACCTTAATCAATAAAGAAAAAAAAGATAGAAAAAACAAATAAAACAAATGGTTTTTTTTAGCGAGGACATACATATATGCAAAAAAAAAAAAAAAAGGAAAGGAAAGAAACTAAACTACCAACGTACACCATACACAAGAATATATTCAAAATGAATATAAGCCTTAAATGTAGTTCGTGAAACCATAAAAATCCTAGAAGAAAACATAGGCAGCAAAATCTCAGACATATGTAGCCAAATTTTTGCCAATACCATCTCATAGGACAAGAGAAACAAAAGAAAAAGTAAACAAATGGTACTCCATCAAAATAAAAAGCTTCTGCATAGCAAAAGAAACCATCTTCAAAATGAAAAGGGAACCCACTGTATGGGAGAACATATTCACCAGTGATACATCTGATAAAAGGTTATTTTCTAAAATATATAAAGAATTCATACAACTCAACAAAAGAAAGTCAAATAATCTGTAATAATAAAAGCATAATATGCAAATTGACTGAACGGGGAAACAGCAGAACGACCGTCTGGATGACCTCGCTATGACACCCACTGGCACCAGGCCAGTCAAGGCAGGTGCCATGTGATTGGTCGGGGGAGGGGGGCCGCCGTTGCCCCATGATCACCCCACAGAGGGAGGCCCAGGCCACCCTCTGCAGGGCAATTTTTTGGGGGGCTACACGATCGATCACCCCAAAGAGGAAGGCCCAGGCTACCCAGCCACAGAGCTCTCTCTGCAGGGCGATTGATCGATCACTGGGTTCCAGAACTGTTAGAAGGCGCAGGCCGGGCTGAAGGATCCCCCCCTCCCCAAGTGCAGAATTTCATGCACCGGACCTCTAGTCTAAGTATAAAATGGGCAAAGGACTTGAATAGACACTTCACTGAAGCAGACCTACAGATGGCCAATAGATATATGAAAAAATGATCAACATCACTAATTATCAGACCATGCAAATTAAAACTACAATATGGTATCACCTCACCCCTGCCCGAATGGTAAATCAACAAATAGTAAGTGCTGATGAGGATTTGGGGAAAAGAAAACCCTAGTACTGCTAGTGGGAATGCAGGCTGGTGGGAATGCAGAGTGGTGCAGCCACTGTGAAAAATAGTCTGGAGATTCCTCAAAAAATTAAAAATGGAACTGCTGTTTGACTAAGCGATCTCACTTCTGGGAATCCCAAAACACCAATCAGGAAGAATATATGCACTGCTATGTTTGTAGCAGCGTTATTTACAATAGCAAAGATCTGGAAACAGTCCAAGTGCCCACCATTAGATGAGTGGATAAAAAAGCTGTGGTACATTTACACAACGGAATACTATGCAGCTGTAAAAAAGAAGGATCTCTTATTCTTTGGGACAGCATTGGATGGACATGGAAATTATTATGCTAAGTGCAATAATCCAGTCAGAAAAAGACAAATATAACATGATCTCACTTATATGTGGAATCTTATGAACAAAATAAACTGATGAATAAATAGGTTCAGAGACATGGAAGCATGCAAACAGACTGACAGGTCTCAGAGAGATGGGGGGTGGAAGGGCCGGGCCATAAGAGATTAACCAAAGAACTTATATGCATACAATAACCCTGATTTTGCAGACCTTGATTTAATGGATTTCAGATTTAATGGACAAAATTTCCAGTTCATATGTCATATGTGAAAAGAAACACCCTGTTAATTTAAAAATGCTTTTAACCTGGATTTGCTTATAATTAAATTAACATGTTTGTTTTTTGTTATTAATTTACATACTTTCAACAAATTTTAGTGAATGGGCCATATGTTGAAGAAACACACACACTGTAGCAGTATCTCTCTCCCAATTTTTTTTTGGGGGGAGGCAACCAAAATTTTTGGTGGTCTTGTTTCGACAAGGCTTAAATAGAAAGAAAGAAAAAAAAGCCACTGTAGTAATTTTGCCAGCATAAATAAACATTATGTATCTACAACCATAGTCTACATATTTAAATCCAAGAGTTACTGCTTGTAAACATTGTCTGGGGAATGATTAATGCATGATCACACCGCATGGGTGAGGTAATTGGTTCTATTGCCTCCTGGCATGACATTCTGCAGCAGTTTTAACACATGCAGACCAATGATCTGAGAAGAGCTAAGCCAAGCCCCAGCTATGTGTATTTGTTTACCTGTGGTGACAGATGAATGCATGCATTTATTAGACCTATTCAGTATAAATTTAAAATTACAGAATACATATAGAAAATTTTTCTGTGAAATTACACTTTTCATACATATTTTTAGTTACACAAACGTATCTACAGGTAAACTGAGTAATTTGTCAAAATTTTAACATACATATTCAGAAACCTACTTTATTATATAATGGACTTTCGGCTTTAACGGATACCCTTTCCCCCAAATTAGTCCATTATATGGAGGTTTTACTGTATATGTATAGCCCATGAACACAGACGACAGTGCGGTGATGGTCAGGGATGGGGTGGGAGCCAGGCAGAGGGGGAAAAAGGGGAAAAATGGGGCACATCTGTAATACCCTCAACAATAAAAATAAATTAAAGAAAAACCACAAACAGGTGGACACTAAAGAATGTTACCAAACCATAAAGCTAATTATAAATCTATGTTAATGGTCACACAGAAACCAGATACAAGATGTAATTTGTGATAACACATATGGTGAGATATGGAGATGCATAGAGCAGAATTTGTGTATTATGGAAATAAGATTGGATTAATTCAAACTATTGTTTTACAAGTTTAAGATGCTTATAATCCTCAGGGTAATAAAAACTAAGGAGATAACTAAAAATATACAAAAAAGAAAACGAGAAGGTACATGGTACACTACATAAATCAATTAAATATAAAATAAAGAAGTATGGAATAATTGAGTAAAAAATATGATATATGGAAAACATAAGAAAATGGCAGGATTTTCCCCAATATTCATATGTTGACATCACAATGGCCAGTTCTTCAGAATGTGACTATAGCTGGAGATAAGAATTTTTAAAGAGATACTCACATTAAAATGAGATAATTAGGGTGAGCCCTAATCCAATATGACTGCTGTCCTTTTATTTATTTACTAGAGGCCCGGTGCACAAAATTCGTGCATGGGGGTGTGTCCCTCATCCCAGCCTGCACCCTCTCCAATCTGGGACCCCTTGAGGGAAGTCGAACATCCCTCTCACAATCCAGGACTGCTGGCTCCCAACTGCTCGCTTGTCTGCCTTCCTGATTGCGCCTAACCACTTCTGCCTGCCAGCCTGATCACCCCCTAACCACTCCTCTGCCAGCCTGATTGATGCCTAACTGCTCCCCTGCCAACCCGATTGCCCCTAACTGCCCTCCCCTGCTGATCTGGTCCATCCCCCCAACTGCCCTCCCCTGCAGGCCTGGTTACCTCTAAATGCCCTCCCCTGCAGGCCCAGTCCCCCCAAACTGCTCTCCCCTGCAGGCCTGGGCCCCCCCGCCCAACTGCCCTTCCCTGCAGGCCCAGTCACCCCCAACTCCCCTCTCCTACAGGCCTGGTCACCCCCAACTTCCCTCTCCTGCAGACCTGGTCCCCCCCAACTGTCCTCCAATGCAGGCCTGGTCCCCCTCAACTGCCCTCCCCTGCAGGCTTGGGTCCCCCCTAACTGTTGTTCCCTGCAGGCCCAGTTGCCCCCAACTTCTCTCCTCTGCCAGCCTGGTCACCCCTAACTGCCCTCCCCCGCAGGCTTGATCGCCCCCAACTGCCCTCCCTTGCAGGCCTGGCCCCTCCCAACTGCCCTCCCCTGCTGGCCTGATCGCCCACAACTGCCCCCCCTTGCAGGCCAGGTTCCCCCCAACTGTCCTCCCCTGCAGGGCTGGTTCCCCCGCAACTGCCCTCCCTTGCAGGCCATCCTGTGTCCACATAGGGGCAGCCATCTTGTGTTGGAGTGACAGTCAATTTGCATATTACTCTTTTATTAGATAGGATTATTATTTTTTATAATCCAATTTTAAAAATATATTTTTATTGATTTCAGAGAGGAAGGGAGAGGGAGATAGAAACATCAATGATGAGAGAATATCATTGATCGGCTGCCTCCTGCCTGACCCCCGCTAGGGACCAAGCCAGCAAGCCAGGAATGTGTCCTGACTGGAATCAAACCTGGGGCCCTTCAGTCTGCAGGCTGACATTCTATTCACTGAGCAAAACCAGCTAGGGCTGACTGCTGTCTTTCTAAAAGGAGGTATTTCCAGGTGAAGGCACAGGGAGGAAATGGCCATGTAGAAGCCAAAGAGAGAAGATTTAGGAAAAGTCAACTCTCCCAACACTTTGATCTCAGACTCATAGCCTGCACAACTGTGATAAAATAAAATTCTGTTGCCTAATGCACATAGTCTGTGGTACTTTATTAAGGCAGTACCAGCAAACTAATACATTATCATTAATCTCTTTTTTAAAATAAATCTTTATTGTTCAGATTATTACAATTGCTCCTCTTTTTCCCCCCATAGCTCCCCTCCATCTGGTTCCCACCCCATCCTCTGCCCTTACCCCCCCTCCCCCACACTGTCCTTATCCATAGGTGTATGATTTTTGTCTAGTCTCTTTCCGCACACCCTTTCCCCCTAAGTATTGTCAGTCCATTCCCTTTTTATGCCCCTGATTCTATTAGATTCACCAGTTTATTCTGTTCATCAGATATTTTATTCACTAGATTTTTAGATTCACTTGTTGATAGATATGTATTTGTTGTTCATAATTTTTATCATTACCTTTTTCTTCTTCTTCCTCTTCTTAAAGGATACCTTTCAGCATTTCATATAATACTGGCTTGGTGGTGATGAACTCCTTTAGCTTTTTCTTTTCTGTGAAGCTCTTTATCTGACCTTCAATTCTGAATGAGAGCTTTGCTGGGTAGAGTAATCTTGGTTGTAGGTTCTTGCTATTCATCACTTTGAATATTTCTTGCCACTCCCTCCTGACCTGCATAGTTTCTCTTGAGAAATCAGCTGACAGTCGTATGGGTGCTCCCTTGTAGGTAACTAACTGTTTTTCTCTTGCTGCTTTTAATATTCTCTCTTTGTCTTTTGCTTTTGGCATTTTAATTATGATGTGTCTTGGTGTGGTCCTCTTTTGATTTCTTTTGTTTGGGGTTCTCTGCGCTTCCTGGACTTGTAAGTCTATTTCTTTCACCAGGTGGGGGAAGTTTTTGGTCATTATTTCTTCAAATAGGTTTTCAGCGTCTTGCTCTCTCTCTTCTTCTGGCACCCCCATAATTCAGATGTTGGTATGCTTGAAGTTGTCCCAAAGGCTCCTTACACTATCTTTATATTTTTGGATTCTTTTTTTTTTTCTTTTCCAGTTGGGTGTTTTTTGCTTCTTTGTATTTCAAATCTTTGACTTGATTCTTACAATCCTCTAGTCTGCTGTTGGGTCTCTGTATAATATTTTTTATTTCAGTCAGTGTATGCTTAATTTCTAGTTGGTCCTTTTTTATATCCTTGAGCGTCTCACTAAATTTATCGGCCTTTTCTAGGAAATTCTTGAAAAACCTTATAAACGTGGTTTTGAATTCTATATCCAGTCGTTTGTTTTCCTCCATTTCTTTCATTTGTGTCCTGTTTCTTTGTCTCCTCATTTTGGCTGCTTTCATGAGTTGATAGAGTGGCTTTGTGTGCTAGGTGTCCTATAGGGCCCAGTGGCTCAGCCTCCCCAGTTACCTGAGGTGGACACTCTTGGTGCACCCCTTTGTGGGCTGTGTGCACAGTCTTGTTGTAGTTAAGCCCTGATTGTTGTTGGTATCACAGGGAGGAATTGACCTCCAGGCTAATTGGCTGTGAGGATCAGGTCTGTCTACTATGGGAGAACTTCTGTGCTGGAGATACCCTTATGAGACAAGACTTGCTTCAGTGTGGCTTTGGTGCTCACTGAGTCTGCCCTCTGAGTGTGTCCCTTATGGATCTGAGGAGTTGTAATATGGATGATCCCACTCTGACCCCTGAGTACACTGGCTCTTGGATCTCCAAGGAGGTGCTAATTTAGCCTCTGCCTGAGGCCAACCAGTAGGAGCTACGGAGAGATCTGTAGATTCCTCTTCTTTGTTTGGGTTTTGGGTGCCCAGATGAGGCCCAGCTGTGAAGAAATGCAAGCTGCTGCAGAGCCTTGGGCCTTCTTTTGGAGGTTCTGTGTCTCACTGAGTTAGCTGTAGGTAAGTTTAGAATTCAAAGGACCAGGCCATTCATATGCAAAAGCCTCTGTGCTCAGCTTGGATGGGGCGGAGTTTCATGGCGGAGCAAACAGCTATGGCTTAGTGGGGCAGGATCACAGGGTGGGGCAAACAGCAATGGCTTCCCATAAGCCCTGCCCTAAGAGTCCCCTGGTTCTCAGTGTCCCGCGGTAATCTCTGCAAGCACCTCTGAGAGAAAGCCACCCTCGAGTTTCCCCCACTGCCAGACAGTCCAGTTTCTCCCCGTATGAGTCTGGGTCCCCAGAGTCTCACCTAGAACTGGAGTTCAGAGCAGTCGGGAGCTTTTGTCTCCCTCCTGATTGAGAAAGCCTGCTGCCTATTCAGTTGCCAGCCCTCTCAGTCCGCGCCTCCTTACTTCTGCCTTCCGAAGCTCCTGTAAGTCTCAGTGTGCTTTTCTCTTTCTTTCTAGTTGTAGAATTTCCACTCAGCCAGCCTTCTTGTGGTTCTGGATGTTGTCCGTTTTGTATTTTAGTTATAATTTTGAAATTGTTGTGTGAGGCAGCAGTTCAGATGTTTACCTATGCAGCCATCTTGGTTTCCTATCATTAATATCTTTAAATGAAAAGAGATTAAACTCTCAATTGAAATGTGGATATTTTCAGAACAGATTTAAAAAGATGTTGGGCACGGCCAATGTGGCTCAGTGTTTGAATGTAGACCTATGAACCAGGAAGTCATGTTTCAATTCCCAGTCAGGGCACATGCCCGAGTGTCAGGCTCCATCCTCAGTGTTGAGTGTGTAGAAGGCAGCTGATCAATGATTCTTTCTCATCATTGATGTTTCTATCTCTGCCTTCCTCTCTGAAATCAATAAAAATATATTTTTAAAAAATGATGCTGCCTATATATATAAGCTGTCTACATGAGACTTGATTTAGGTTAAAATACACAAATAGGGTGAAAGTGAGAGAATGGAAAAATATATTCCATGTAAATAGTAACCAAAAAAAAAAAAAAAAGATTTGGGGTGGCTATAAACATATCAGACAAAATAGATTTTAAGTAAAAAAAAAAATTACAAGAGAAAAAGATGGACAGTATGTCAAAATATCATAGACTAGGTGACTTAAAGAACAGGCATTTATTTCTCACAATTCTGGAGGATGGAAATGTCTTAAATCTAACTGTGAGCATGGCTGGTTGGGTTCTGGTGAAAGCCCTCTTCCTGCCTTACAGCAGCTGTATTCCTGCTGTATTCTCACATGGTGGAGAAAGAGAGGACAAGCTCCCTCTTTCTTATACGGGTACTAATTCTGTTAGGGGACCCTACCCTCATGACTTCATGTAAACCTAATTAGCTCACAAAGGCCAAAGTACTATCTGTCTCCAAATACCAACAGATTTTGTGTGTGTGTGTGTGTGTGTGTGTGTGTGTGTGTGTGTGTGTGTGTGTGTAGGGTTTTAACATGAATTCTGGGGAGGGGAGAGACACAAACATTAATTCCATGACAATATATATTGATAAAACATAAATCTATTATAAACATAACTAACTAAATTCCTGCAAAATATGTGAAGCAAAAATGGACAAAACTGAAGGGAGAAATAATTCCACATAATAGAGATCTCAATACTTCACTTTCAATAATGGGTACAATAACTTTACCAAAAAATAAAGAAATATAGGGCTTGAACAATAGTATCAATCAACTAGACCTAACAGATAGATACAGAACACCCCACAACAATATAATATAAATTATTCTTAAATGTACATGGAGTTTTCTCCAGGATAGAACACATTTTATGCCACCAAACAAGTCTCAAGAAATTTGAAGAGATTAAAATCACACAACGTATCTTCTCTGATAAGAATGGAATGAAATTAGAAATCACAAGAGAAGAAAAATAATGTCATATTCATGTTGTGAGACTGAAAGCAAATATAGCAAAAAAGAGTAAAAAGTAATTTCAGCCCTGGCTGGCGTTTCTCAGTGGTTAGAGTGTCAGCCAATCACAAAAGGGTATTGGGTTTAATTCGCAGTCAAGGGCATGTACCTGGGTTGTAGGTTTGATCCCCAGCTTGTCAGGGCTGGTGTGGGAGGCAACAAATCAATGTGTCTCTCTCACATCGATATTTCTCTCTTTCTCTTTCTCTCCCCTTCTACCCCTTGTAAAAATCAGTGGGAAAAATGCCCTTGGGTGAGAGTTAACAACAACAGAAGTAATGTCAAATTTAAGGTTGGTGGCATGATGAGGACTGAAATTTGACTATAATACCACAATAGTTTCAGTAGTAAATATAAGAACAGGTAAATGAAAACTTTCATTTCATATATATATATATATATATATACACACACACACACACACACACACACACACACTAGAGGCCCTGTGCACGAAATTCATGCATGGGGATTGTGGTGTGTGTGTCCCTCAGGCCAGAGGGATGTCTTATGGACAGTTGGACATCCCTCTCACAATCCAGAACTGTTGGCTCCAAACCGCTCGCCTGCTTGCCAGCCTGATCACCCCCTACCCACTCCCCTGCCAGCCTGATCGATGCCTAACTGCCCTCCCCTGCTGGCCCGTTTGCCCCTGACTGTCCTCTCCTGCAGGCCTGGTCCCCCCTAACTGCCCTCCCTTGCTGGCCTGATTGGCCCTAACTGCCCTCCCTTGCTGGCCTGGTTGCCCCCAACTGCACTCCCCTGCAGGCCTGATCCCCCGCAACTGCCCTCCCCTGCAGGCCTGGGTCCCCTCCAACTGCCCTCCCCTGCTAGCCTGATCGCCCACACCTGCCTTCCCCTGCCGGCCATATTGTGTCCACATGGTGGCGGCCATCTTTGACCACATGGGTGTGGCCATCTTGTGTGTTGGAGTGATAGTCAATTTGTATATTACTTCTTTATTATATAGGAGGGTATATTTCAGACAGGAATAGATAGGGAGAGAGAGATAGAAACATCAGTGATGAGAGAGAATCATTGATTGGCTGCCTCCCCCTACTGGGGATCGACCCTAAAACCTGGGCATGTGCCCTGACTGGGAATTGAACCATGACCTCCTGATTCGATGCTCAAACACTGAGCCACACCAGCCGGGCAAAACTTTCATTTCATATATCATGTAGCCATAGAATCTGATCAGAGCCAAGAGAGACTAGGAGGAGCTCAAGGCACCTTGATCTGTATTTCTTTTCTTCTACCTAAGTTGCCAGAAAAAATGTCCAGGAAGTACTAGTATACTAGGTAAAATAAATGAATAAATAAATAAATAATAACAAAAACAGTTGTTTTTGTTAACTTTATATAGAAGTTCTTTTCTTGGAAACATTTTACAATAATTAGTTCACATAGTAACCTGTGACACAGGGCAGAGTAATCATATTTCCATTTTATCTTGTGGAAAAACAGACATAACTTCCATAAATCTAGATACCTCATTAGAGATGGCTAGAGCAGGATGGCAAACTATAGCTCACTATCTGCCTGGTGCCTGTTTTTGTAACTAAAGTTTTACTGGAACATAACAATGCTCACTTATTTACATATTGTTAAGGGCTGTTTTCACACTAAAAAAACATGGTTGACTAGTTCCAACAGAGACCCCTGGCCCACAAAGCCTAAAAGTATTTACTATTTGGTTTTGTTGTTGTTGCATTTTACTATTTGGTTTCATAAGAAAAAGTTTACCCACCCCCAGTAGAGAATTAAAACTAAGTGTGTTGACTGTTTATTATACCACTGGTCCTAATGTTTGTTTTAGGAATAGGGAATTTTATCTAAGAAACATGATGTTGTCAAGAGAATACAGAATTATAAGAGGCAAAAACAAAGCAAAGCAACAAAAAGGGAATATTTTCCTGGTTGTGCTATTTACTGTGTGACACTTGGAATATCACTTCACCACTCTGCATCTCAGTTTCCACACTTGAGAAATTAAAGAATTTGGGCTATACAAATGCTAATAATTTTCCAATTAAACTATTAGAGTCTGTACCAGCAATTTTCAACCCTTTTCCTTTTCATCTCACAGTACACATAAACTAATTACTAAAATTCTGTGGCACACCAAAAAAATATATATTTTTGCTGATCTGATAAAAAAATAGCTAAAATTCTGATTTATTCACATTGGACAACTATTGTGTTGGCTGTTGCCAATTTGTTTTGGACAATCTAAGAGCAAAGAGGTCAGTGCCCCTGACTACATAGGTATTTGCATGTTTTAAAAATTCTTGTGGCACACTGGTTGAATATCGGTAGTCTTTACAACTTAGTTTACAGATTAGGAAGCAACAGTGAAGGCATAGATTCTTAAATTGTTGTATTTTATTTTGTATTTCTCCATGTGGATGAAAAATCAGTAAGGCACCTTAAATCTCTTTATCATCATAACAATCTTAAAAGTAAATAATGTTATCCTGATTTTATAAGTGTGGAAACTGAGGCTCCAGAAAGGACAGTGTCTCTTGCAAAAGGTTATCAGCATGTGCTGTTTTACTGTCTAGTGTACAAAATCGAGTGCTGTAATTATAAGGTGTACAGAGTAAGGCACAAGTAATGTAAATGCTGGATGGTTCTGTGGTAAACCAGAGATCACATGTCCTATTTTAAAGGGAGCAGCTTCCCGACCGGCATGGCTCAGTGGTTGAGCTTTGACCTATGAACCAGGAGGTCACGTTTCGGATTGATTCCCGGTCAGGGCTTATGCCCAGGTTAGGGGCTGGATCCCCATTGTGGGGCATGCAGGAGGCAACCAATCAATGATTCTCTCTCATCATTGATGTTTCTGTGTCTCTCTCCCTCTCCCTTCTGCACTGAAATTAATAAAATATATTTCAAAAAAGGGGAGCAGCTGCCACTCATCTAGGGTCAATTGTTGAAATACAGTCATATGGTTCCAATATCACCAAATTTTTAGATTTTACAAGATAGTTTGTCTTTGATGTCTCAAATTTTATTTTAAATATTCCAATTTTTAAATGCTGGCAATTGATTCAAATGTTTAAAAAAATATAGAGTTGGCTGAATTTGGTCCACAGGATGACAGTTTGCAAATATAAACTTTTTTTTTTTGAAATTGTGAATTCTCTATGAACCAAAGTAATGCGGAATAGGAAGAAATCACAGCATTAGTATCAATCTCATTTTCCATCGAATATTTATCAGAAGTGATCATAGTAAAATCACATAATTAAGGAAATTGCTTCTCTTTATTTCAGGTCCTGTAGTGATGGTGTAAATATACAGGCAAAGAGTAAACAGTTCACCAGAAAAAAAGATAGATAGTGGATAATGTTTAAACCAAAAAAAAAAAAATCTGTTCTTAAGTAATTGAAATTGATTATATTTGTGTGATGAAAAATCCAAATATAATAAATGCACATTGAAGCTTTAAAAATAATGGGGGTAGATAGGAGCTATTGATTTGTAACTTTTAGAAGATATGACAACTTGGGAAATAAATGTATGCTGTCATTTTTTAACTTATAGAAAGCCATTTGAAAATACTGTACATGCTTGGACAATAAACAAGGCTCTATTTAAAGTAAAGCTCTAGCTCAGCTGGTGTGGCTCAGTGGTTGAGCAATGACCTATGAACCAGGAGGTCATGGTTCGATTCCTGGTCAGGGCACATGACCGGATTGCAGGCTCGATTCCCAGTGTGGGGCGTGCAGGAAGCAGCTGATCAATGATTCTCTCATCATTGATGTTTCTATCTCTCTCTCTCCTTCTTACTTCCTCTCTGAAATCAATAAAAATATATTTTAAAAAATAAAGCTCTGACCTACTGATAGTTACCAAGAGAATCAATAGTTAGAATGTTGGCCACACACCAAAAGGTCTGTTCGATTCCCAGTCAAGGGCACATACCTAGGTTGCAGGTTGGATCCTCCACTCAGTCAGGACATGTGTGGGAGACAACCAATCGATGTGTGTCTCACTCTCACATCAATGTTTCTCCGTCCTTCCCTCCCTCCCTCCCTCCCTCCCTCCCTCCCTCCCTCCCTCCCTCTGTCCCTCCCTCCCTCTTTCTCTATAAATCAATGGGGAAAATATCCTCAGGTGAGGATTAAAATAAATAAATAAATAAATAAATAAATAAATAAATAAATAAATAAATAAGACTTTAAGGAAGGCAGGAGAAAGATGGAAAGGAATAGGCAATTGCTTCTTCAGAATTTGTTGGCCTTTATGAAACAACTGCACCACTAATTATATCCCTGCAAGATGCTGTGATTTTTGGATGTGGTTCAGCAGGTTACACATTATTTAAAAGTTTAAATAAAATCATCAACATGGTACAGGAAAAAGAAATTTAGGTAAAATGAATTAATTTTCCTCACTGGCATAAATTTAAAAAGTTTAAAGATATCTTCCCACTGTGGCAGAGGCGGGGGTGGGGGAAGGAGAGCATTCAGACTATAATAAAATTTTAAAGAATATGATATTAAGTTAGTAGACTTAAATTTGTGCCATAACTAGTAATGTCATGTTAGAATGCTGTTTCAACAGGTTTCAAACTAAGCAGGATTCTGGCCCCCCACAAACTTTGTAGTTTGTTCTCACTTCTGCCTTTCTTCAAATCAGAAGAATCTCTCCCATATACTTTAAATATACTTTGCATATACTTTAAATCACAGCTTTGAGTTTTGTAAAAAGAATAAGGAGCCAGTTACATTGATATTTACTTAAGTACTCCACTAACATTGCACTTATTTCAAATGATGGATTCATATTAAGTGATAAAGTATTGATAAAGGCTGGACAAATTTAATCTCTCTGTCCCTGAGTTTATCTCTAGAATGAGGATAGCATTGTTATTAGAATTAAATATACCATGCAATATACATGGCACATAGTGTTTAAAATATTAGTTCTTGCCATTATTATAAAATAAAATGGTTACTCACTCTTTTGTTGAGACAAATAACAGGCCACAGGCTGCAACCCAGAGTACAACAACAGCAGAGACAACCACACAGCAGCCATTTCACATTGACCGGGAGAGCCTTTTTCAAACACGCATTCACACGGCCAATGCTGGTCTTAAATTCTTCTGGGGCCACCTACAACAAGAGCATAATCTTTAACAGTTTGTGGGCAACTTTCCACTATTTATCTCTAAAGCTAAAGAAAATGTTTGTCTTATTACAAGTACTTTAAGGAAATACACGTTTAAATATATTTCCTCTCTTGCCTGGCCGGCTTGGCTCAGTGGTTGAACATCGACCTATGAACCTGGAGGTCACGTTCCCTCCCGGTCAGGGCACATGCCTGGGTACAGGAGGCAGCCGATCAATGATTCTCTCTTATCATTAATGTTTCTATCTCTTTCCCTCTCCTTACCTTCCCCAATAAAAACATATTACATATTCCTAGATGACATTAGAAAGAAAAATATATATAATTTCATGTTTACAGAATTAATTTTGATGTTTATAAACAACTTTCTCATATTACCAACAACAACAAAAAATGACAATAGTAAAATTGGTGGTAAAAAATAACCATCAAGCAGTCATCTTACCAAATATTCTCAATATTAAGGCAATATTATTTATAGTTCCCAGTCACTCTGACCAGAATTTGAGTAAGATTAGAAGTATAATATGAACCTATATACTACTAGAGGAAATGAAATTAAAATTAAACTTTGGCAATATTCCTGGATTACTTTTATTTTTATTTATTTACTAGAGGCCTGGTAAATTCGTGCACTCGGCGGGGAGGGGTCCCTCAGCCCGGCCTGCGCCTTCTTCCAGTTGGACATCCTTAGTGTTGCCTCGGTGGGAGAGGCTTCGGCCATCGAAGCTGCGCTTGCCAGCCATGAGCCTGGCTTCTGGCTGACCACCAGGGGGCAGCTCCTGTGTTGAGCATCTGCCCTTTGGTGGTCAGTGCGAGTCATAGTAACTGGTTCCACAGTTCAGTTGATTTGCATATTAGCCTTTTATTATATAGGATTAAAAATATTTGTACTGATTTTTAGAGAAAGAGGAAGGGAGAAAAACAGATAGAAACCTCAGTCAACTGCCTCCTGCATGCCCCCTTACTGGGGATCGAGCCAGCAACCTCTTGGTGCGGGGGTCGACACCTAACCACTGAACCACACTGGCCAGGCTTGGATTGCTTTTTAAAAAGACAACTGTCACCCAGCTGGCGTGGCTCAGTGGTTGAGTGTCGACCTATGAACCAGGAGGTCACAGTTTGATTCCTGGTCAGGGCACATGCCCAGCTGGCAGGCTCAATCCCCAGTGTGGGGCGTGCAAGAGGCAGCCAATCAATGATTCTCTCTTAACATTGATGTTTCTATCCCTTCCTCCCTCTTCCTTCCTCTCTGAAATAAATAAAAATGTATTTAAAAAAGAGACAACTGTCAAACCTTTTCTGCCTGGCAAATTTGCAACATAATTTTAACACTTGCCATTATTTCCATTATTTGTAGGTAAAAGCTACATTTACAAAAGACTATGAGGTGAATACACTCAAGATATGGTCTTAGTATTCAGCATAAAATGGACTCATGATTGCTGTAAATTTTGAAAGTTGGAAAGTCATTATACAAATTTAGTATTTGTAATTACTACCTCCATTCCTGGAAGTGGCTGCTTGTGCTTCTTTGTAAACCATAACAAAGTCAGTTCAAATGCATGAGAGGCATAACTAGATTTAAATTGAAAATTCTGCTTGGGGTTCAAAAGTACACTAAATATGGTTTGATTTCAGTGAAACCATGTTTCTGAATCACAAAATTATTCCATTTGATTTAGAAAGCTGGCAGGCTAATATCTATGAGGGAAAAACCCAGCACCTGGCTATGCAAGTAACACTTATGAAACTGTTAGGAAAAAGAAGCTACTGTAAAATAAAACCCCAATTAGCATGTTTGTTATCAAAATATGGACCTTTACAATTCTAAGTAAACTAGAGGACCGGTGCATGAAATTCGTGCACTGGGGAGGGTGTCCCTCAGCCCAGCTTGCACCCTCTCTAATATGGGACCACTCAGGGGATGGGCCAGGGAATCGGGCCTAATCCTGCATTGGACATCCCTCTCACAATCCGGGATCGCTGGCTCCTAACCGCTCACCTACCTGCCTGATTGCCCCCTAACTGCTTCCTTGCTGGCCTGATTGCCCCCAAATGCCCTCCACTGCTGGCCTGATCACCCCCAAGGCTTTTATTAGTATAGATATGACCCTGCACAGAAAATTTTATTAACCCTGCTTTACAATAAGGGCTTGACGATTGAATCATTAGGACCAGACACCAAGATTTCCTTTCTTTGAATAGTGGAGGGAATACTTATCTTGTCTTTAAGTTGCCCGGAAATTAAAATGAGATAATGACTTAGAAAAGTATAAAAGCACCATATAAAGACAACTGTCTTTTTAATGAAGTGGCAAAATGAAAAACACTTTTTATTCTCCCCTTCCTTCCTTTACAGCTTTTATTTAAACTTTGAAATTTATAAAAATTTCACTCCAATTTTCATTTCTTTACATTCAACATTATTTTGTATTGGTTTCAGGTTTTATATTAGTTACAGAATACTGGTTAGACAATCATATACTTTACAAAGTGTTCCCCGATATTTCTAGTACCCACCTGGCATCATACCATCATTACAACACTACTGACTATATTCCCTATTTAAGAGACAATGGGTTCAGTCTTTCTTTTGTGTTTCTTGTCCTTCTTTTTCTTTCTCACTTCTTCCCTCATTTTCTTTATATAGTATCTCAATTGGCCATCAAAGCTCAGTGAAGGCCCTGGGACACGCTTCATCCATTTTACAGACCAGGAAACTGAGGCCAATTCCAGTTGGCTGTGGAACTTGACTCAGCACACAGGAAGCCCTCAGAGCCATGCTCTTTGCGCTTCCTAAGGGGCAGCGGCCCAGCAAACAGAACAAACCTTCCAGTCAGGCTTCCCAGCCTCTTTCTCAAGCACCTCTTCATTGCGGATGCTCCACATTCTTTCTTCTCCCCCCATTCTTTACTGCCCCCCCTTCTCCGAAGCAGGTGGAAGGCTTCCCACTCACTGCCTAGGCATGCTCTGCCATGGGGCAGGGTGTAGCGAGCTTGCTTTTGGGTCAAGGCAGGAGCAGTAGTCACTGCCTCTGAAGTGTGAAGGCTGCCTGAGCAAGGCCCATTAGCACTGGGAGCCTCTCTGAATCATGTCAGTCAGTCCAGTACCCTGCAGTGCAGCACCCCTTCACTGAGGTGGCTCCACCCCTCAACCCCCGCCTCAGGGGTGAGGGTCCTTGCCCCTCTGCCAGGAGTCCTTCCATGCCCCTTGATCCCTGGCTGGGCCCACCCACGTCTTGGGGGCACTGCAGAACCTCTGTCTCTCTGCAGATGAGGCAGATCGCTGCCCTAGGTCTCCGCAAAGCTATGAATCTGTGGCCAGAGGCCTGGTCTGTGTCTCAGCAACCACATGCCTGCAATGTTCCCAGGGACCCTGGGAGCGGCTGGGCGAGTCCCGCCTCACCTCCCCGGGTGCCGAATTCCCCAGGGACCCCCGGGAGCAGCTGGCTGGGCCTGGACACGCCCCCCCACGTTGGCAATCTCCCCAGGGACCCCGGGAGAGGTTGGGCGAGTCCTGCCACGACCCCTCAGGGTGGCGATCGCCCCCCGGGAGCGGCTGGCTGGGCCCAGCTACGCCCCCCCAGGGTGGCGATCGGCCCCGGGACCCCCGGAACTAAGGGATTGGGTGCCACCATCTTGGTCTTCTCAACGGCCGGATAGGCCACCTGGAGTCCTGCCCCCAGCCTCTCGCAGGCCCAATCATGGGTATAGCGGAGGTGCGGTCAATTTGCATGTTTCTCTATTATAAGGTAGGATATTAAACTAGAGGAATCAATGGATTAAGTTTTTGTCTTTTAATCAACACTAAAAATATGTACCTATTAGCAGATGTTAGAAAGATACATTATCACAGAACTCAGCACCATCATAATTAAAACATTAAGTAATTACATTAGCTTTATTAGAATCATTCATGTCATTTTTCTTCCTAATATATTAACAATAGTTGTGTAATTATGAGGCTCAAAACTGTATTAGCATGGGGAAAGTAAACTAATTTTGTTTTCCATCTATATGATTAGCAATATGATCTAAAGACAATTAATGAGTAAAAAGAATTCCAATTAAATGACTAAATTTTCAAAGTAAATACGAAAATAAATTGAGAGAACCATGGATTATAACTGAAAATATAAACACTAGCAGGCTAAACACATTAGACAAAATAATCAAGATCTGAATTCTAGTAACTTATTGGCTATAACAAATCCTAGGCAAATCAATTTAATTTTTCTGAGTTTTAGTTTCCCAGCTATATTAAATGAGAATAATAGTCTTGTTTTATAACCTCACAGGAAATGGAAATTATACCTTAGAAAGAACCTTCTGACTGTAATGCTTTGAAAATGGAAGACAGTGAATCATATCTCTGGCTAGATTTGGAGATTTTGCATGAAGTTTCACCCAAACAGCTTTTCTGCACATTTAATTATAAACAAAAGAATAATCTGCTATATTTTGAAGTCAAATTCAATGCTCGTCAGTACTTAAATTCGTCAGAGCAAAAAAGATATCCTTTTTATTTTATTTATTTTATCTTAAAGCAATTATTATAAGAATTTACATTTATTTGAACCAAATTGATGGCATGTCAGGAAACAAGATGTTCCCAAAAGATGTTCTTTCTAAAAACAAGGTACCAAGTTGCTATCCTAAGATTTACCTCTCAAACAGTAATATTCAACTTCTTTTTTCCCCCAATGAACGCCTGGGAAACCAAATACTAGAAGTTAAATAACAAAATATATTGATATATTTAACTCTAATCTGTAATATAATATTTATACCTGTTCTCTAAAACTGTGTATCCAGAAACGAACACATTTTTAAAAAGCGATGAATTCTGATATAAACTCATGTAAATCATAAAATTATTAAATCATTCTGTTATCAGCAATGTTGGCTCTCGGTTCTTGAGTTTGGCAAAGAAAGAATTCAGAGCCCAAAACTCTAGCACAAGAGAGTTTATTTAGTATATAAAGTGAAAGTACACTCAAAGAGAAGATTGAAGCGGGCTCCTCAGAGAGTTGCCTTGGCCTTTTACAAAGAAAGTCACAGAGATAGAAGAAACGAGCCCGTTGGGATACATGGACTCAGAAAACAAGTTACAGAGGCAAAAGAGGGCCCTTGGAGACAGGTTTCAGGTGGTTAGCCAGGGATAAGCTGCCACTGACTGCTGCTCTCCTGGTTTTATGTCTCATGGGGACCCTTACAGTTTAGGATAAATAATGGAAAGATACACCCCTGAAGAAAGTGCAGGAGTGTTTTAGAGAGAGAACATGCACTGGGTCCTGTCTTAAGGGTTTTTATCTGTTTTCTAAAGGTGGGAATTTTAGGGGAGGTCTCAGGGGAAGATGTCAATAGAATATCCATCAGTTTTCCAGGTTTGTTCTTTCTGGGCTGTGGTATCTACTGATTGGTTGGCACCATGGCAGGGAGTCATTAGTTATTGCATTTAGTCCTGATGTCAGCCATGGCATTTCTTCATCTGTTTTTGCTGTTTTGCTGGGCCTGGAGCTGAAACAAAACCCTGTCTCTGTGGTCAACAGACCAGATCCTTTTTTCCTAAGATTATTTGATGCTCAGGGCTTAATTATCCCGAGGGCTTAATGCTTAAGGGAGTGGATGTGCAAGGGAGAAGGAGGCAGGTGAGTCAGGGTGCTGGACGGGGCCAGTTTGCATCAGCTGTCTCAGTTTCCCCATTCTGCTTGCCAAATAATTTTTCTAACTTCTTACTATCCTGCCTCATTTCCATTTAAAATTTAAGTGCTTGTAATTATAATTTAAATTTTTATTTAAAAAGTAAAATTTTAGCCTGGCCAGCTGGTGTGGCTCAGTGGATGAGCATTGACCTATGAACCAGGAGGTTACCGTTCGATTCCCGGTCATGGCATATGTCCAGTTTGAGGGCTCAGTCCTCAAGGTGGGGCATGAAGGAGGCAGTTAATTGATGATTCTCTCTCATCATGGATGTTTTTTATCTCTCTCTGCCTCTCCATTTCTCTCTGAAATCAATAAAATACATTTTTTTAAAAGTAAAATTTTAATTTAAGGTATAAAAAATTTGTCTTTCATTACATGCTTCTGGAAGTGAATTAATAAAAAATATTTCTAAAATGTGGCAAATTTTCCCTCTTCTTCCTCACCAATGCTTTCCACTTTTAACACATACTAGTCTCAATTTATACTCTCTTACCATGGTCAAATTAAAAACTATCCTCACGTTACTAAATTCTCACGTTACTAAAAACGAGTAATAGGATATTTAAATTTTAAGTATAGTTGGCATACAATATTATATTACTTTTAGGTGTACAACATAGCGATTCAACATTCATATACTTTACACTGTGATCACCAACCACATTAAGTCTAGTAACCATCTGTCATCATGCAAAGTTATCACACTATTATCGATTACATTTCCCTTCACCTTTTCACCCATTCCTTCATCCTACTCTATTCTGGCAACCATCAGATTTTTTTTCAGTTTTTTAAATTTTTATTTCAAGTAACACGATTTTAAATATAATAATGTTACATTCAATAAACCTTATATTTCAAGAAAAATGATCTTAAATATGTTACATGCAATAAACATTAATATCTCAAGAAAAACAATTTTAAATATAATGTTACATGCAAGAAACACCAATTATTCAAGAAAAATGATCTTACATATAATATTACATGCAATAAACATTAATATTTCAAGAATAAAAGGATTTTAAGTATAATAATATTACCCAAACTGTACTAACATAGTATGATATCACAAAAGTTGTGATATAAAAGTATTAAAAATCTGCAAATAACAGGATTACTTTTATTATATTCTAGAATATATTTTCCCTCTGGCTCTATTTTTGTTCATCTGTTTATGTTGTTCATTATATTCCACAAATGAGTGAGATCATATGATATTTATCTTTCTCTAACTGGGTTATTTCGCTTAGCATGCTGCTTTTAAAGTCTATTTTGTTGGATATGAGTATTGCTACTCCAGCTTTTTTTCCCATTTGCATAGAATTTTTTTTTCTATCCCTTCAGCTTTTTTTCCCATTTGCATAGAATTTTTTTTTCTATCCCTTCACTTTCATTCTGTGTGTGTCTTTTGTTTCAAGGTGGGCCTCTTGTAGATAGCATATAGTTGGGTCATGTTTTTGTATCCATTCAGCTACCCTACACCTTTTGGTTGGAGCATTTAATCCATTTACATTTAGGGTTATTATTGAGAGGTACTTATTTATAGCCATTTTATATATTTTATTGATTTTTTACAGAGAGGAGGAGAGAGGGATAGAGAGTTAGAAACATCGATGAGAGAGAAACACCGATCAGCTGCCTCCTGCACACCTCCCACTGGGGATGTGCCCGCAACCAAGGTACATGCCCTTGACCAGAATCGAACCTGGGACCTTTTAGTCCGCAGGCCGACGCTCTATCCACTGAGCCAAACCGGTTTCGGCTTATTTATAACCATTTTAATTCTGTATTGCTATCTGTTTCTTCTCAGCAATCCCTTACAGCAATCCTTTTAGCATTTCTTATAATGCTGGCTTGGTGGTAATGAACTCCTTTAGCCTTTCTTTTCTTTCTTTCTTTCTTTTTTTTTTTTGTCTGGGAAGCTCTTTATTTGACTGTTTATTTTGAATGATAGCCTTGCTGGATATACTAATCTTGGTCTCAGATCCTTGCTTTCCATTACCTTGAGTACTTCATGCCATTCCCTTCTGGCCTGTAGAGGTTCTGATGAGAAACCAGGTGTCTGCCATATGGGAACTCCTTTGTAGGTAACAGTTTTCTTTTCTCTTGCTGCCTTTTAAGATTCTTTGTCTTTAATTTTTGGCATTTTAATTATGATGTGTCTGGGTGTGGGTTGGTTTGGGTTCTTCTTGCTTGGGGTTCTCTGTGCCTCCTGAACTGGTATGACTTTTTCCTTTACCAGGTTAGGGAAGTTTTCTACCATTATTTTTTCAAACACCTTCTCTACTCCTTTCTCCCTTTCTGCCTCTTCTGGCACACCTACTATTCTAACATTGTTACATTTCACATTGTCCCACAGCTCCTTTAAGCTGTCCTCCTGTTTTTAAATTGTTTTTTTCTTTTTTCTTTTTGGTTCTCTAATTGAGTGATATTTTCAACTCTGGATTCTAATTCACTGATTTGATCTGCAGCTTCCCCTAATCTGCTGTGTATTCCTTCCAATGTGTTCTTTATTTGTGTTACATCATTCTTATCTCAGACTGTTCTTTTCTCATAGTTACTATATATTTTTTCATACTGTTCAGTATTTTTAACATCATTACTCTGAACTGTGTTTCAGATAAATTTCTTATCTCTGCTTCATTTATCTCTTCTTCTAGAGAATTCGCTAGTTCTTTCATTTGGGGGTTGTTTCTTTGTTTTCTCATTTTGTTTGTCTGGGTTTGTAACTCTGTATTAGGTAGATCCTTTACACCTCTCAATCTCTATGGCAGACAGTGTTAAAGGCTATTTCTGATTAATTGGATCAGGCAAAGATTCAAAGCCTCCAGAGACCACATCTGTCTACAGACTAATAGGAATCTGACTTGAATTGCCCCCAGGAAATCGTCCTCAGGTGTGGCAAGAGTTTTTTTTCCAACAGGGTGGGGCAGTTGCTTCTGCCTGGAGGCTAATTGCTACTTTTAATCTCTTAAGTGGCCTCAGGGCAAGGTGTTTTCCAATAGGGTGTGTCTTCCCCACCAGGCAAGGCAGATGTCTGTGTGGGAAAGATGTCCTCTGATGTGTGAGGGAATGACTCAGCCCAGGAAACGTGGGGTGTCTGCCTTCTGAGCTCTATCCCCCGAGTCCCAAGTCCTGGGTTCTGCTCTCACAGCTCCAGTCCACTTCACACTCCCTTTGCCAGAGCACAAGGTGGGTGGCTCCACAGGGCATTTTTGTGCATTGGCCCTTTAGGAGGGTGCCCAAACTTTCAGCTGCCACTCCCTGGCAGACAGCAACCCACTGCTTTCACAGCTAGATGTTATGTGGGTACCCTCCTCAGTTTGGTGCTCTCTCCTGGGGAGCCCAGCTTTGGGATTAGATCCCAGAGTTCTCAGTGGCACCCCCCCCCCCCAGCTGAGGTATCTTTCTGGGACTTCAGTTGCCGTCTGTGGGTGCCTGGCCAGTCCTTTGCACCTCTGCCCCTCCTACCATTCTCTATGTGGTCTCTACCTTTGGTCTTGGGTATCAGGGTTCTCTCCTGTGAGTTTTGCATTGATTATTCATGAAGCCTTTCCATATTTCAGTTGTAATTCCAGCTTGTTCTGGGAGCATGTCTGTGCAGCATCCTCCTACTAGTACTCTGCTGCCATTTTTAATCTCAACCATCAGATTTTTTTAGTCATAAAATAAATATATTAAAAATAACTTATTAAAATTTCAAACAATAAATTAAAATCTGCATTTTGACTTTAAAAGAGGACAGGATTGTTTTTGAAAAAAATATATTTAGTAACAATTAAAAAATGAAACATGAAAGTATAGGAAATGAGAAAACCCAGCAGGCACTAAAATCTGCCTAGATGAACTTCATTTTTTTGGTATTTTTTGGCTTTCTCCCCCATTAGTTTATTATTTTTTATTGCTTTGGTATTATTATTATTACTAGAAGCCCTATGCACGAAGATTTGTGCTAGAATGGGCTTTCCTTTCCCTGGCTGCCAGGACCACCTTTCCAATCCGGCTCAGCCCCTTTCCGCTCAAGCCCTGGAGCCACCTCTTTCCGCTCCGGGAGCCGCATCTTTCCACCCCAGCCCCACCTTCCCACACTGTGTCCATTGGTTGTGCTTATATGTGTCCATTGGTTGTGCTGTCCAGAGGCCCTGAGAGACTGGGGCTGGGGCAGAATGCCTGTGTTGTTGCCATGACGATGACGCAAGCTTCCTGCCCATCACTCAGCAACTGTGTATGCAAATTAACTGCCATCTTTGTTAGGTTAATTTGCATATCACTCCTGATTAGCTGGTGGTGAAGCGGAGATACAGTCAATTTACATGTTTGTCTATTATTAGGTAAGATTATCTTTTCTCTCTTTTTTTTCTCTGTCTTTTTATTTTATTTTTTCCATTTTTTAATTAAGGTATTATATGTGTACATATCTTACCATTGCCCCCCCACCCAACTCCCATAAATGTCCTCACCCCCCAGAGTTTTGTGTCCATTGGTTATGCTTATATGCATGCACACAAGTCCTTCGGTTGATCTCTTATCTCCCCCACCTCTCCCTAACCTTCCCACTGTAATTTGACAGTCTGTTTGATGCTTTACTGTCTCTGTATCTTTTTGTTCAACAGTTTATAATTTTCTTTATTATCCATAAATGAGTGAGATCATATGGAATTTTTCTTTCATTGATAGGCTTATTTCACTTAGCATAATGTTCTCCAATTCCATCCAGGTTGTTGCAAATGGTAAGATTTCCTTCTTTTTCATGGCAGCATAGTATTCCATTGTGTAGATGTACCATCGTTTTCTGATCCAGTCATCTGCTGATGGGCAACTAGCCTGTTTCCAAATCTTAGCTATTGTAAATTGTGCTGCTATGAACATAGGGGTGCATATATCCTTTCTGATTTGGTGATTCCAGTTTCATAGGATATACTCCTAGGAGGGGGATTACTGGGTCAAATGGGGGTTCCATTTTCAGTTTTTTGAGGAAACTCCATACTGTTCTCCACAGTGGCTGCACCAGTCTACATTCCCACCAGCAGTGCACGAGTGTTCCTTTTTCTCCACATCCTTGCCAACACTTGTCGTTTGTTGATTTGTTGATGATAGCCATTCTGGCAGGTTTGATATGGTACTGCATTGTCGTTTTAATTTGCATCTCTCAGATAATTAGTGACTTTGAGCATGTTTTCATGTGTCTCTTGGCATTCCTTCTGTCTTCTTTTGAAAAGAATTTACTTAGGTCCGTTGCCCATTTTTTATTGGATCATTTATCTTCCTTTTATTAAGTTGTATAAGCTGCCTGTAGATGTTGGAGATTAAACCTTTATCAGTGATAACATTTGCAAATATGTTTTCCCTACAGTGGGATTTCTTGTTGTTTTGTTGATAGTTTCTTTTACTGTAAAAAAGCTTTTTATTTTGATATAGTCCCATTTGTTTATTTTCTCTTTAGCTTCCATTGCCCTATGGGCAGTATCAGTGAAGAAGTTCTTAAGGCATATTTCTGATATTTTTCTGTCTGTGGATTCCTCTAGTATTTTTATGGTTTCCCATCTTATGTTTAAGTCTTTTATCCATTTTGAGTTTATTTTTGTGTATGGTGTAATTTGGTGATCTAGTTTCATTTTTTGCATGTATCTGTCCAATTTTCCCAACACCATTTATTGAAGAGACTGTCTTAACTCCATTGTATGCTCATGCCTCCTTTGTCAAATGTTAATTGTGCATAGTGGTTTGGGTTGATATCTGGATTCTCTATTCTATTCCATTGATCTATATGTCTGTTCTTGTGCCAGTACCATGTTGTTTTGAGAACAGTGGCTTGGTAATACAGCTTGAAATCTGGTATTGAGATCCCTCCTACTTTATTCTTCTTTCTCAGGATTGCTCTGGCTATTCAGGGTCTTTTTTTATTCCAGATGAATTTTTGGAGAGTTCTTTCAAGGTCTGTGAAATATGCCATTGGTATTTTAATGGGGAGTGCATTGAATCTATAGATTGCTTTGGGTAGTATGGACATTTTAATGATGTTGATTCTATCAATCCATGAACATGGTATGTTCTTCCATCTGTTTACGTCTTCCTCTATCTATTTTTTCAGTGTCCTGTAGTTTTCCATGTATAGGTTTGTTACCTCCTTAGTTAAGTTTATTCCTAGGTATCTTAATTTTTTTTTGGTGCTATGATAAATGGGATTGCTTTTCTAGTCTCTCTTTCTGTAGGTTCACTATTGGTGTATAGAAAGACCATAGATGTCTTGGCATTAATTTTGTATCCTGCTACATTGCCGAATTCATTTATTAAGTGTATTAGTTTTTTGATGGAGTCTTTCAGGTTTTTTATGTACAATATCATGTCATCTGCAAATAAGGACAGCTTTACTTGTTCTTTTCCAATTTGGATGCCTTTTATTTCTTCTTCTTGTCTAATTGCAATTGCCAATACTTCCAGTACTATGTCAAACAGGAGTGGTGAGAGTGGGCATCCCTGTCTTGTTCCTGTTCTTAGGGGAAATGGTTTTCATTTTTACCCATTGAATATGATGTTTGCTGTGGGTTTATCACATACAGCTTTTATTATGTTGAGGTATGATCCTTCTATTCCCACCTTGTTGAGAGTTTTTATCAAGAAAGGGTGTTGGATTTTGTCAAATGCTTTTTCTGCATCAATTGATATGACTATGTGATTTTTATTTCTCAGTTTGTTTATGTGAGGTATCACATTTATTCATTTGCGGATATTGTACCATCCTTGTATTCCTGGGATAAATCCTTTTTGGTCATGGTGTATGATCATCTTGATTTACTGCTGGATCCATTTTGCTAGAATTTTGTTGATGATTTTGGCATGTATTTTCATGAGGTATATTGGCCTGTAATTCTCTTTCATTGTGTTGTCTTTATCTGGTTTTGGTATTAGGGTGATGCTGGCATCATAGAAGGAGCTTGGAAGTGTTCCTTCCTCTTGAATTTTTTTGGAATAGTCTGAGGAGGATAGGTTTTAGTTCTTCCATGAATGTTTGGTAAAACTCTCCTGTGAAGCCGTCTGGCCCCGGGCTTTTGTTTGCCGGAAGCTTTTTGATGACTGCTTCAATTTCTTCCATAGTTACTGGCCTACTGAGCTATTTAGATTCTTCCAGACTGAGTTTTGGAAGGTTATATTTTTCTAGGAATATATCAATTTCGCCAGGTTTTCCAGTTTGTTAGAATAGAGTTGTTTGTAGTATTTTGAACCAATCCTTTGTATTTCGGCAGGGACTGTTGTTATTTCACCTCTTTCATTTCTGATTTTGTTTCTTTGGGTCCTCTCTCTTTGCTTCTTGGTGAGCCTGGGTAGAGGTTCATCAATCTTGTTTATCCTTTCAAAGAACCAGCTCTTGGTTTTGTTGATCTTTTGTATTGTTTCTTTGGTCTCTATGTCGTTTATCTCTGCTCTGATCTTTATTATATCCTTCCTTCTGCTTACACTGGGCTTTTCTTGTTGCTCTCTTTCTAACTCTTTGAGTTGTAGGGTTAGGTAATTTATTACCATTGTTTCTTGTTTTTTTGCAGTAGGCTTGTAGAGCTATGAACTTCCCTCTCAAGACTGCTTTTGCTGTGTCCCATAGATTTGGATTGTTGTGTTTTCATTGTCGTTTGCTGCCATGATAACAATGTTTTTTATTTCTTCCTTGATCTGTCTGGTAACCCAGTCATTGTTTAATAGCATGCTGTTTAGTCTGCATGTGTTTGATTTCTTTGGATTGTTTTTATTGTAGTTGATTTCCAGATTTATGGCACTGTGATCTGAGATGATGCTTGATATGATTTCTATCTTATTGAATTAAGACAGACTTTACCTATGTCCTAACATATGGTCTATCTTTGAAAATGACCCATGTGCACTTGAGAGGAATTTATTCTGTGGCTTTTGGGTGAAATGTTCTGAAGATGTCAATTAATTCCATCTGGTCTAGTGAGTCATTTAGGATTGATGTTTCTTTGCTGATTTTTTGTTTACAGGATTTGTCCAATGGTGATAATGGGGTATTAAAGTCTCCTACTATGAGTGTATTGCTGTCAATCTCTCCCTTGATATTTTCCAGGAGTTTTTTTTTTTTTAAATGTATTTGGGTGCTCCTGTATTGGGTGCGTATATGTTTACCAGAGTTATTTCTTCTTGTTTGATTTCTCCCTTTAGTATTATGAAGTGGCCTTCCTTATCTCTTGTTATGTCCTTCACTTTGAGATCTAATTTGTCAGATATAAGTATTGCTACCCCAGCTTTTTTTTTCATTTCCATTCACCTCGAAAACCTTTTTCCATCCCTTCACCCTCAGTCTGTGTGCGTCTTTTTTTCTGAGGTGGGTTTCTTGTAGATAGCAGATATATAGGTCATGTTTTCTTATCCAATCTGTTTCCCTATGTCTTTTGATTGGGGCTTTTAATAAATTTACATTCAAAGTTATTATTGACAGGTACTTATTTGTCACCATTTTTATTCTATACTACTGTGTTCCTTCTTCACTTCCTATTTCTTCCTCTCCTCCTCCTCCTCCTCCTCCTCCTCCTCCTTCTTCTTCTTCTTCTTCTTCTTCTTCTTCTTTTCTTCTTTCTTTTCTTTCTTTCTTTCTTTCTTTCTTTCTTTCTTTCTTTCATTCTTTCTTTCCTTTTTTTTTTTTACAGCAGACCCTTTAGCATTTCTTGCATTGCTGGTTTGGTGGTGATAAATTCCCTTAGTTATTTTTTGTCTCTGAAGCTCCTGATTTCACCTTCAATTTTGATTGATCGCCTTGCTGGGTACAGTATTCTTGGATTGAGACCCTTCCTTTGCATGACTTTGTATATTTCATTCAATTCCCTTCTGGCCTGATGAGTTTCTGTTGAGAAATCATTTCCTAGACTGATGGGGGTTCCTTTGTATGTAACTTTCTGTCTCTCTCTGGTTGCTTTTAAGATTCTTACTTTGTCATTGGTGTTTTCCAATTTAATTATAATGCACCTTGGCATCGGTCTTTTGGGGTTCATTTTGGGGACTCTGTGAGCTTCTTGGATTTGTGTGGGTTTTATCTTCCCTATATCAGGAAAGTTTTCTGTCATTATTTCTTCAAACAGGTTTTCCATTCCTTGCTCAGTTTCCTTTCCTTCTGGAACCCCTATTATACGGATGTTGTTTTGTTTCGTGTTGTCCCAAAGTTCCCTTAGGCTTTCCTCCTGCTTTTTAATTATTTTTCTAGAAATTGGTCTACTTGCGTATTTTTTCCATATTGTCTTCTAGCTCACTGATGTGGTCTTCTGCTTCTTCTAGTCTACTCTTGATGCTTTCTATTGAGTTCTTTACAGCATCGATGTCATTTTTCATTTCTTCTTGGTTCTTCATTTCCTCTTGGTTCTTACTCATATTGTCGAATTTGTCTTCCATTCTTTTCAGCCATCTTATGACCATTTCTCTGAATTCTTTCTCTGATAGGTTGCTGGCCTCTAATTCGTTTACTTCCTTGTCTGGTGATGCCTACTTTTCTTTGATATGAGGGCTGTTTCTTTGTCTCCCCATGGTCTCTCTTCTCCGGATGTCTGGTTAGGTAGTTCTCTCTCTTCTGCGTTGATTGAAAGGCACAAAATACAACACAAACAGGTGCAACACACAAGGCAATGAACAGCGATGTATTCACGATATTAATAACCTTTAATAAAGGTGATCAGCCAGAGAAATCTGACCTTCCCAGGATGGAGTGAAGAGCTCCTTTGATTCCAAGTGTTTCTGACACCTGGGAGCGGTGTTCTGGGTCTCACAGCTGTTCGGCGGTTGCTGCAGTTGTGGATTTTCAGGCCTCTGACAAGATCCACTCCTCCTTTCAAGATAGCGAGATTTCCCCCTCTGAGTCCGTAGCTCCGGGAGGGGACCCAGCTGCTGTGGGGGCTGCCCTGTCAGGGGAACCCTGTTCAGCAGTCCCACACCTTCTGGAGTCCAGCTGTCCCTTAGCTTGTTAACAAACACTCCCAGTGCGACCCTCAGCTGCTCTTTCTTTCTGCTCTGGGACAAGGCTTGGAACACGTCTGTCTATTCTGCCGCCATTTTCACCCTCCTATCTTTTCTCTTATATATATTTTTTAAATTTCATTTTATTGTTGACAGTATTACAGATGTCTCCAAATTTCCTTCCTTTACTTACTTCTGCCCCACCCCTACCCACCACCCCAGGTCTTCACCACCCAATTCTTTGTGTCCATTGGCTATGCATATCTCTATATATAAAAGCCAAGCAACTGGAATGCCGGAATGACCAGAACAACTGGTTGTTTTGATGTGCACTGTGGCACCGATCTGCCCCCACCCAACCCCAATCAGGGGCAGGGTAGCCGGACAAAAACCCGTAGCCCCTCCCACCAGCTGGCCCAGCCCCTATCAGCCCTAATTGGGGTGCGCTGGCCAGACCTGACCCATGCACGAATTTGTGTACCGGGCCTCTAGAAACTATATAAGTGCTTTGGTTTATCTCTCCTCATCCTCATACCCCCACATGGATGTATGTCCCTCTATCCCATGCCCCCACGATTCAAGTCTTATTTTGTTGGTTAATTTGTTTTGTTCATTAGGTCCCCACAAATAAATGAGATCATGTGATACATGTCTTTCTCTGAATGGCTTTTTTTCACTTAGTGTAATAGTCTCTTGGTATATCCAAGCTGTCCTAAAGGGTAACAGATCACTGTTTTTTTTACAGCTGCATAGTATTCCACTGTGTAAATTTCAAACACATTTCTTATCCATTTATCTACAGATGAGGACTTGGTCTGTTTCCAGAGCTTAGCTATTGTAAATAATGCTGCTATGGACATAGGAATGCATATATTCTTTCTGATTGGTGTTTTGGGTTTTTATAAAATATTCCCAGAATGGAATTGTTGTGTCAAACTGAAGTTCAATTTTTATTTTTTAAAATAAACTACATACTGTATTCCATAGTGGCTGAACCAATCTGCATTCCAACCAGCAGTGATATAGTGCTCCATTTTCTCTGCATCCTAACCTTGTCATTTGATTTTTTTGATGATAGCCATTTTGAGCATTTTTCCCCATGATTTTTGGCCATTTGTTCATGCTCTTTGGAGAAAAGTATACTTAGGTCATCTGCCTATATATTAATAGGATTGTCTTCCTTTTCTTGGATTGTGTGAATACTTTATATATTTTGGGGATTAACCCCTTATGAGATGTATCATTGCCAAATATGTTCTCCCTTAAAGTGGGTTTACTTTTTATCATGCTATTACATATGTGTACTTATGCCCCCATTGCTCCCCACCCCACTCCCATTCTTGCACTCACCCCCCCTGGTGTCTCCATCCATTGGATATGCTTATATGCATGCATACAAGTCTTTTGGATGATCTCTCCCCCTTACCCCCACCTTCCCCAACCTTCACTCTGAGGTTTGAGCATCTTATCAATACTTCTCTGTCTCTGGATCTGATCTTATTCATCAGTTTATGTTGTTCATTATAAGCCACAAATGAGTGAGATCATGTGATATTTATCTTACTCTGATTGACTTATTACACTTAGCATAATGCTCTCCAGCTCTATCCATGCTGTTGCAAAGGGTAGGAGTTCCTTCTTTTTAGAGCAGCATATTATTCCATTGTGTAGATTTATCATAGTTTTTTAATCCACTCATCTGCTGATGGGCACTTTGGCTGTTTCTAAATCATAGCTATTGTAAATTGTACTGCTATGAACTTAGGAGTGCATATATCCTTTCTGGTTGATGTTTCTAGTTTCTTGGGATATACTCCTAGAAGTGGGATCACTGGGTCAAATGGGAGTTCCATTTTTAGTTTTTTGAGGAAACTCCATACTGTTCTCCACAGTGGCTGCAGCAGTCTGCATTCCCAACTGCAGTGCAACAGGGTTCCTTTTTCTCCGCATCCTCGCCAGCACTTGTCATTTGTTGATTTGTTGATAGCCACTCTGACAGGTGTGAGATGGTACTGCATTGTAGTTTTGATTTGCATCTTTTGAATAATTAGTGACTTTGAGCATGTTTTCATATGTCTCTTGTCTTTCCTTATGTCCTCTTTTGAAAAGTATCTATTTAGGTCCATTGCCCATTTTTTTATTGGGTTGTTTATTTTCCTTTTGTTAAGTTGTATGAGTTCCCTGCAAATGTTGGAGATTAAACTCTTATCAGAGATAACATTGGCAAAATATGTTCTCCCGTGCAGTGGGCTTTCTTGTTGTTTTGTTGATTGTTTCTTTTGTTGTGCAGAAGCTTTTTATTTTGATGTAGTCCCATTTGTTTATCTTCTCTTTAGTTTCCATTGCCCTAGTAGCTGTATTGGTAAAATTATTGCTTTGGCATATGTCTGAGATTTTGCTGCCTCTGTATTCCTCTAACATTTTTATAGTTTATCATCTTACATTTAAGTCCTTTATCCAATTTGAGTTTATTTTTATGTATGGTGTAAGTTGGTGGTCTAGTTTCATTTTATTGCATGTATATGTATAATTTTCCCAACATCATTTATTGAAGAGACTGTCTTGACTCCATTATATTCTTTTGCTCCCTTTGTCAAATATTAACTGAGCATAGTGGTTTGGGTTGATTTCTGGGTTCTCTATTCTATTCCATTGGTGTATATGTCTGGTCTTGTGCCAGTATTAGGCAGTTCTGAGAACAGTAGCTTTGTAATAAAGCTTGATATCTGGTAATGAGATCCCTCCTACTTTGTCCTTTCTCAGGATTGCTGTAGCTATTCGGGGTCATTTTTAAATCCCAGATGAATTTCTGGAGTGTTCATTACAGGTCTGTGAAATATGCTGTTGGTATTGTAATGGGGAATGCATTGACTCTATAGATTGCTTAGGGTAATATGGACATTTTAATGATGTTGATTCTACCAATCCATGAACATGGTATGTTCTTCTATCTGTTTACTTCTTCCTCTATCTCTTTTTTTCAGTGTCCTATAGTTTTCCACATATAGGTCCTTTATCTCCTTAGTTAAGTTTATTCCTAAGTATCTTAATTTTTTTCTGCAATGGTAAATGGGATTGTTTTTAAATCTCTCTTTCTGTAAGTTCACTAAAGGTGTATAAAAATGCCATAGATTTCTTGGCATTAATTTTGTACCTTTGCCGAAGGTACAAAATTGCCGAATTAATTTATTAAGTCTAATAATTTTTTCATGGAGTCTTTAGGGTTTTCTGTATCATGTCATCTGTGAATAATGACAGTTTTATTTCTTCTTTTCCAATTTGGATGCCTTTTAATTCTTCTTCTTGCCTGATCGCAATGGCTAGCACTTCCAATACTATGTTAAACACAAGTTGTGAGAGTGGTCATCCCTGTTCTCAGGGGAAATGATTTTAGTTTTTGCCCATCGAGTATGATGTTGGCTGTAGGTTTGTCCTATAAGGCTTTTATTATGTTGAGTTATGATCCTTCTATTCTCACTTTGCTGAGCGTTTTTATCAGAAAAGGGTGTTGGATTTTGTCAAATGGTTTTTCTGCATAAATTGATATGATTAGGTGATTTTTGTCTCTCAATTTGTTTATATGATTTATCATGTTTATTGATTTGTGAATATTGTACCAGCTTTGTATCCCTGGAATAAATCACACTTGGTCATGGTGTATGACCTTTCTAATATAATGCTGCGTCTAATTTGCTAGGATATTGTTGAGGATTTTGGCATTTGTGTTCATGAGGGATATTGGCTTGTAATTCTCTCTTTGTGGTGTCTTTTGGAATAGTCTGAGAAGGATTGGTTTTAGGTCTTCTTTGAATGTTTGGTAAAACTCCCCTGTGAAGCCATCTGGTCCAGGGCTTTTGTTTGCTGGGAATTTTTTTTTTATTACTGTTGCAATTTCATCAATAGTTATCAGCCTATTCAGGTTTTTTTATTCTGCCTGATGGAGTTTTCGAAGACTGTATTTTTCTAGAAATGTGTCCATTTCATTGAGGTTGTCCAGCTTGTTGGAGTAGAGTTGTTCGTAGCACTTTTTTTTAAATATATTTTTTATTGATTTTCCACAGAGAGGAAGGGAGAGGGAGAGCTAGAAACATCGATGAGAGAGAAACATCGACCAGCTGCCTCCTGCACACCCCCCACCGGGAATGTGCCCGCAACCAATGTACATGCCCTTGACCGGAATCGAACCTGGGACCTCTCAGTCCGCAGACCAACGCTCTATCCACTGAGCCAAACCAGTTTTGGCCGTAGCACTTTTTAAAGAAAATTTTACTCTATATCTGTGTGGTCAGTTGTTATTTCACCTCTTTCCTTTCTTATTTTATTTGGGTTCTCTTTCTTTGTTTGTTGGTGAGCCTGACTAGAGGTTCATCAATCTTGTTTATCATTTCAAAGAAGCAGCTCTTGGTTTCATTAATCTTTAGTATTTTTTTTTTATCTATGTCATTTATTTCTGCTCTGATATTTATTATCTCCTTCCTTCTGGTTACTGTGGGCTTTTCTTGTTGCTCTCTAATTCTTTAAGTTGCAAGGTTAGATAATTTATTACCATTTTTTCTTTTTTTCTTTCTTTCTTTTTTCTTTTCTTTCTTTCTTTCCTTTTTAATTTTTTTTACTTTATTTATTTATTTATTTATTTATTTATTTATTTATTTATTTATTTATTTATTTATTGAGGTAGGCCTGTAGAGCTATGAGCTTCCCTCTGAAGACTGCTTTCAATGTGTCCCATAGATTTGGGATTGTTGTGTTTTCATTGTCATTTGTTTCCAGGATGTTTTTATTTCTTCTTTGATCTCTTTGGTAACCGAATCATTGTTTAATCGCATGCTATTTAGCCTCCAAGTGTTTTATTTTTATCTTTCTTTTTATTGTAGTTGATTTCTAGCTTTATGCCATTGTGATCTGAGAAGATGCTTGATATGATTTCTATATTCTTGAATTTGAAGAGAATTTGCCTGTGTCCCAATGTATGGTCTATCTTTGAAAATAACCCATGTGCACTTGAGAAGAATGTATATTCTGTACCTTTGGGTGAAATGTTCTGAAGGTGTCAATTAAGTCCATCTGATCTTGTGAGTAATTTAGGATTGCTGTTTCTTTGCTGATTTTTTTGTTTAGACTATTTATCCAGTGGTGTCAGTGGGGTATTAAATTCCCCTACTATGATTGTATTGGTATTTATCTCTCCCTGGATATCTTCCAGAATTTGTTTTATGTATTTGGATGCTCCTGTTACTTACAAGGGAGTGCATATATGTTTCCCAGAGTTATATCATCTTATTGAATTGCTTCCCATAGTATTATGTAGTGGCCTTCCTTATCGCTTGTTATGGCCTGTACTTTGAAGTCTATTTTGTCAGATATAAGTATTGCAACCTCAGCATTTTTCTCATTTCCATTTGCCTGAAAAAAATTTTTCCCCATCCCTTCATTATCAGTCTGTGTGAAACCTTTGTTCTGAGGTGGGCCTCTTGCAGACAGAAAATATATGGGTCATGTTTTCGTATCCATTCAGCTACCCTATGTCTTTTAATGGGAGCATTTAATCCATTTATGTTTAATATTAATATTGATAAGTATTTGTTTGTAGTCATTTTTATTCCTAATATTTGTGTTTCTTCTTGCTTTTCTGTTTCTTCTTTTTACAGCAGTCTTTTCAGCATTTCTTGCATTGCTGGCTTGGTGTTAATAAACTCTCTTAGCCCCCCCTTTTTTTTTTTGTCTGTGAAACTTCTGATTTCACCTTCAATTTTGTATGTTAGCCTTGATGGGTATAGTAGTCTTGGATTCAGTCCCTTGCTTTGCATCACTTTGTATATTTCATTCCATTCCCTTCTGGCCTGGTGTGTTTCTGCACAGAAATAAATTGATATTATAATGGGACATCCCTTGTAGTTAACTTTCTGTCTCTCTCTGGCAGCCTTTAAGATTATTACTGTCATTGATGTTTACTAATTGAATTATGATGGTGTAAGTGTTGGCATTTTGGGGTTCATTTTGTTTGGGAATCTATGTGTTTCTTAACTTGCATGGTAATTTTTAAAAAATATATTTTTATTTTATTTATTTATTTTTAATCTTTATAGTTCATATTATTATACAAGTCTCTCTTCCCCCCTCCCACAATCGCTCCCTGCCACCTGGTTCTAATACCAACCCAGGCCCTCACCACCCCAGTGTCCACATCCATAGTTACTGCATACATGCATATAAGATCTTTGTCCAATCTCTTCCCTCACCCCCGACACACTACCTTCCCTCAAAAACTGCCAGTCAGCTCAATTTCCATGCCCCTGATTCCATTACATTTAACAGTTTATTCTGTTCATCAGATTTTTTATTCATACGATTTTTTAGATTTATTTGTTGATAGATATGTATTTGTTGTGACTTTGTTGTTCATAATTTTTTTCCTTACCATTTTCTTCTTCCTCTTCTTAAAGAATAACCTTCAGCATTTCATATAATATTGGTTTGGTGGTGATGAAATCCTTTAGCTTTTTCTTTTCTGTAAAACTCTTTATCTGACCTTCAATTCTGAATGATAGCTTTGCTGGATAATCTTGGTTGTAGGTTCTTGCTATTCAATACTTTGAATATTTCTTGCCACTCCATCCTGGCCTGCATAGTTTCTGTTGAGAAATCAGTTGACCGATGTATGGTTACTCCCTTGTACATAACTGTTTTTCTCTTGCTGCTTTTAAAATTCTCCCTTTGTCTTTTGACATTGGCATTTAATTATGATGTGTCTTGGTGTGGTCCTCTTTGGATTCCTCTTGTTTGGGGTTCTCTGTGCTTCCTGGACTTTTAAGTCTATTTGATTCACCAGGTAGGGGAAGTTTCCTGTCAATATTTTTTCAAATAGGTTTTCTTTTTTTGCATTTTAATTTCTTTATTCATTAAGGTATTATATCTTTGTCCTCATCCCCCCAATACCTTCCTACACACCACCCCCCGCATGCCGTCACACCCCTGTTGTCTGTGTACACTGGTTAGGCTTATATGCATGCATACAAGTCCTTTGGTTAATCTCCCCCCTTACATCCACCCTCCCCTACTTTCCCTCAGAGGTTTGACAGTCTGATCGATGCTTCCTTGCCTATGGATCTGTTTTTGGTCATCAGTTTATGTTGTTCATTATTTCCCATAGATGAGTGAGATCATGTGATATTTATCTTTCTCTGACTGACTTATTTCACTTAGCATAATGCTCTCCAATTCCTTACATATTGTTGCAAATGGCAGGAATTCCTTCTTTTTTAGTGCAGCATAGTATTCCATTGTGTAGATGTACCACAGTTTTTTAATCCACTCATCTGCTGATGGGCACTTAGGCTGTTTTAAAATCTTAGCTATGTTAAATTGTGCTGCAGTGAACACAGGGGTGCATATATCCTTTCTGATTGATGTTTCTAGCTTCTTGGGATATATTTTTAGAAGTGGGATCACTGGGTCAAATGGGAGTTCTAATTTGTTTTTTGAGGTAACTCTATACAGTGGCTGAACCAATCTGCATTCCCACCAACAGTGCAAAAGTGTTCCTTTTTCTCCGCATCCTCGCCAACACTTGTCGTTTATTAATTTGTTGATGATAGACATTCTAACAGGTGTGAGATGGTACTGCATTGTAGTTTTGATTTGCATCTCTCGGATAATTAGTGACTTTGAGCATGTTTTCATATGTCTCTTGGCCTTCCTTCTGTCTTCTTTTGACAAGTTTCTATTTAGGTCTATTGCCCACTTTTTTATTGGATCATTTATCTTCCTTTTATTAAGTTGTATGAGTTCCCTGTAAATGTTGGAGGTTAAATCCTTATTGGTGATAACATTGGCAAATATGTTCTCCCATGTAGTGGGCTTTCTTGTTGTTTTGTTGATGGTTTCAATTGCTATGCAAAAGCTTTTTATTTTGATATAGTCCCATTTGTTCATTTTCTCTTTATTTTTCATTGCCCTAGGGGAAGTCACAGTGAAGAAGTTCCTTTGGCAAATGTCTGAGATTTTGCTGCCTGTATATTACTCTACTATTTTCATGGTTTCCCATCTTATGTTTAAGTCCTTTATCCATTTTGAGTTTATTTTTGTGTATGGTATAAGTTGGTGGTCTAGTTTAATTTTTTGCATGTATCTATCCGATTTTCCCAACACCATTTATTCAAGAGACTGTCTTGACTCCATTGTATATTGATGCCTCCTTTGTCAAATATTAATTGAGCATAGTGGTTTGGGTCGATATCTGGATTTTCTATTCTATTTTATTGGTCTATATGTCTGTTCTTGTGCCAGTAATAGGCAGTTTTGAGAACAGTGGCTTTGTAATACAGCTTGATATCTGGCATTGAGAACCCATCTACTTTGTTCTTCTTTCTCAGGATTACAACAGTTCTTTGGGGCCTTGTGTTTAAATTCCAGATGAATTTTTGGAACGTTCTTTCTAGGTCTGTGAAATATGCTATTGGTATTTTAATGGGGAGTGCATTGAATCTATAGATTGCTTTGGGTAGTATTGACATTTTGATGATGTTGATTCTACCATTCAATGAACACGGTATGTTCCTCCATCTGTTTATGACTTCCTCTATCTCTTTTTTCAGTGTCCTGCAGTTTTTTTGCATATAGGTCTTTTACCTCCTTAGTTAAGTTGATTCCCAGGTATCTTAATTGTTTTGGTGTGGTGGTAAATGGGTTTGCTTTTTTAGTCTCTCTTTCTGTAAGTTCACTATTGGTGTATAGAAAGACCATAGATTTATTGGCGTTAATATGTGTCTAACTAACTTACCGAATTCATTTATTAACTCTAATAATTTTTTGATGGATTCTTTAGGTTTTCAATGTACAGTCTCATGTCATCTGTGAATAAGGACAGTTCTACTTCTTCTTTTCCAATTTGAATGCCTTTTTTTTTTCTTCTTGTCTGATAGCAATGGCTAGTACTTTCAGTACTATGTTGAACAGGAGTGGTGAAAGTGAACATCCCTGTCTTGTTTCTGTTCTTAGAGGAAATGGTTTTAGTCTTTGCCCATTGAGTATGATGGTAGCTGTGGGTTTGTCATATATGGCTTTTATTATGTTGAGGTACGATCCTTCTATTCCCACCGTGCTGAGAGTTTTTATCAAGAAAGGGTGTTGGATTTTGTCAAATGCTTTTTTCTGTGTCAATTGATATGACTATGTGATTTTTCTCCCTCAATTTGTTTATGTGATGTATCACGTTTATTGATTTGTGGATATTGTACCATCCTTGCATCCCTGGGATAAATCCTACTTGGTCATGGTGTATGATCTTTCTGATGTACTGCTGTTGCCGATTTGCTAGAATTTTGTTGAGGATTTTGGCATGTATCTTCATGAGGGATATTGGCCTGTAATTCTTTTTCATTGTGTTGTCTTTATCTGGTTTTGGTATTAGGGTGATGCTGGCTTCATAGAAGGAGCTTAGAGGTGTTCCTTCCTCTTGAATTTTTTAGAATAGTCTGAGGAGGATAGGTTTTAGTTCTTCCTTGAATGACTGGTATAAATCTCCTGTGAAGCCATCTCGTCCCGGACTTTTGTTTGCTGGAAGCTTTTTGATGACTGCTTCAATTTCTTTCATAGTTACTGGCCTACTGAGCTGTTTAGATTCTTCCAGATTGAGTTTTGGAAGGTTATATTTTTCTAGCAATATATCCATTTCCTGTAGGTTATCCATTTTATTGGAATAGAGTTGTTCGTAGTATTTTTAAGCATTCCTTTGTATTTCTGTGGTATCTGTTGTTATTTTGCCTCTACCATTTCTGATTTTATTTGGGTCCTCTCTCTTTGCTTCTTGGTGAGCCTGGCTACAGGCTCATCAATATTGTTTATCCTTTCAAAGAATCCACTCTTGGTTTCATTGATCTTTTGTATTGTTGTTTTTTTTTTTTGTCTCTATGTCATTTATTTCTGCTCTGATCTTTATTATCTCCTTCCTTTTGCTCACTCTGGGCTTTTCTTTTTGCTCTCTTTCTAATTCTTTGAGTTGTAGAGGTAGATGATTTACTACTATTTTCTCTTGTTTTTTGAGGTAGGCCTGTAGAGCTATAAACTTCCATCTCAGGACTGCTTTCATTGTATCCCATAGATTTTGGATTGTTGTGTTTTTATTGTCATTAGTTTCCAGGATGTTTTTAATTTCTTCTTTGATCTCATTGGTAACCCAATCATTATTTAATACCATGGTATTCAGCTTCCAAGTGTTTGAGATTTTTAGATAGTTTTTATGGTAGTTTATTTCTAACTATAGGCCCGATGCATAAAATTCCTACACAAGGGGAGTGTCCCTCAACCCAGCCTGCACCTTCTTTAATCTGGGACATCCCTCTCACAATCCAGGACTGCTGGCTCCCAACTTCTCGCCTGCCTGCCTTCCTGATTGCCCCTAACCACTCCCCTGCCAGCCTGATTGATGCCTAACTGCTCCCCTGCCAGCCTGTGTGCCCCTAAGTGCCGTCCCCTGCAGGCCTGGTCACCCCTAACTGCCCTCCCCTACAGGCTTGATCGCCCCCAACTGCCCTCCCTTGCAGGCCTGGTCCCTCCTAACTGCCCTCCCTGCTGGCCATCTTGTGGCGGCCATCTTGAGTCCACATGGGGGTGGCCATCATGTGTGTTGGAGTGATGGTCAATCTGCATATTACTTTTTTATTAGAAGGATAGAGGCTTGGTGCATGGGTGGGGGTCAACTAGTTTTCCCTGGAGAGTGTCCCAGATCAGGGTGTGGGTTCCCTTGGGGCGTGGGGCGGCCTAGGCGCACGGCCTGTGAAGGTTTGCAGGCCGGCCATGCCCCCCGGCGACCCAAGCAGAGGCTCTGGTACCTGGGGTTTATTCATCTTCTATAATTGAAACTTTGTAGCCTTCAGCGGAGCCAAGCCTCCTGCTTGCTCCATGGCGACAGCCATTTCTGTTGGGGTTCATTTATCTTCTTCTTTTATTTTTTAATATATTTTATTTATTTTTTTATAGAGAGGAAGGGAGATGGACAGAGAGTTAGAAACTTCGATGAGAGAGAATCATCAACCAGCTGCCTCCTGCACACCCCCTACCGGGGATGTGCCCATACCCAGTGTACATGCCCTTGACCGGAATCGAACCTGGGACCCTTCAGTCCTCAGACTGACGCTCTATCCACTGAGCCAAACCGGTTTTGGCTCATGTATCTTCTATAATTGAATGTTTGTAGCCTTAAGCAGAGGCCTGGGCTGGCCAGAGTGTGGGGAAAGCTTGGCTTCCTCCATTTCTGGAGGCAACCCTAGTCTCCTGCTCTTTCCAGTTCTGAGCCTGCTGCCATTTCTGTTTGTATTTATGTATCTTCTATCATTGAAACTTTGTAGCCTTGAGTGGAGGCCTAGGCCGGCAAGGGCAGGCGGAAAGCTTGGCTTCCTCCATTGCCGGGGAAACTCAAGCCTCCCTCCTGCACTCTGTTGCTGTAGCCATCTTGGATGGGTTTATTTGCATATTCACTCCTGATTGGCTGCTGGACATGGCTTGTGGGTATAGC
This sequence comes from Eptesicus fuscus, assembly GCF_027574615.1. Lineage (NCBI taxonomy): Eukaryota > Metazoa > Chordata > Mammalia > Chiroptera > Vespertilionidae > Eptesicus > Eptesicus fuscus. The sequence goes on along the minus strand of NC_072473.1, from coordinate 56,364,903 downwards.
AGAGTGATGGTTAATTTGCATATTACTCTTTTATTAGATAGGATATTATGCCATTGTGGTCTGAGAAGATGCTTGGCATGATTTCAATCTTCTTGAATTTGGGGAGACTTTGCTTGTGATCGAATATGTGATCTATTTTTTAAAATGTCCCATGTGCACTTGCGAAGAACGTATATTCCATGGCTTTGGGTGAAGTGTTCTGAAGATGTCAATTAAGTCCATCTGATCTAGTGAGTCATTTAGGATTGCTGTTTTTTTGCTGATCTTTTGTCTATAGGATTTATCCAGTGATGTCAGTGTTGTATTAAAGTCCCCTACTATGATTGTATTGTTGCTGATCTCCCCCTTAATATCTTCCAGGAGTTTTTTTTTTTTAATGTATTTTGCTGCTCCTGCATTGGGTGCATATATGTTTACCAGGGTTAAATCTTCTTGTTGTATTAATCCCTTTAGTATTATGAAGTGGGCTTCCTTATCTCTTGTTATGGCCTTCACTTTGATTTCTATTTTGTCTGATAGAAGTATTGCTACCCCAGCTTTTTTTTTTCATTTCCATTTTCCATCCCTTCATTTTCAGTCCGTGTGAGTCCCTTGTTCTGAGGTCAGTCTCTTGTAGACAGCATATACATGGGTAATATGTTTTTATCCATTCAGCCACTTGATGTCTTTTGATTGCAGCATTTAGTCCATTTACGTTTAAAGTTATTATTGAAAGGTACTTGTTTGTAGCCATTTTGATTTTTTTTTGAGTCTGTATTCCTTCTTATCTTTTTATTTCTTCTTTTTACAGCATTCCCTGTAACATTTTTTGCATTGCTGGCTTGGTCGTGATAAACTCCCTTTGCCTTTTTTTTGTCTGAGAAGCTCCTGATTTCCCCTTCAATTTTGATTGACAGTCTTGCTGGATAGAGTATTCTTGGATTCAGTCCCTTGTTTGCATCATGTTGTATACTTTCTTCCATTCCCTTCTAGCTTGATGTGTTTCTATTGAGAAATCATTTGATAATCTGATGGGGTATCTTTTGTCGGTAACTCTCTGTCTCTCTCTTGCAGCCTTTAACATTCTCTCTTTGTTGTTAACATTTGCCACTGTAATTATGGCATGTCTTGGTGTGGGTCTTTTTGGATTCATCTTGCTTCAGACTCTCTGTACTTGTGTAACTTTTTTCTTCCTCATATCAGGGAAGGTTTCTGTCATTATTTTTTCAAATAAATTTTCTAATCCTTGCTGCTCTTCTTGTCCTTCTGGCAACCCTATTATATGTAGGTTATTTTGTTTTATATTGTCCCAAAACTCCCTTAGGCTCTCCTCGTGCTTTTTAATTTTTCTCTCGCTGCTGTTTAGATTGGGCTTGTTTCTGTACATTATCTTGTAACTCACTAATTCTGTCCTCTGCTTCTTCTAGTCTACTGTTGAAGCCTTCCATGGTGTTTTTTATTATAGCTATATCATTTTTCATTTCTTCTTGATTTTTCCATAGGTTGTTGATTTTCTTGTCCATCTGGTGTATGAACTGTATGACCCTTACTCTGAATTCTTTTTCTGTTATGTTGCATGCTTCCATTTCACTTATTTCCTTTCTTGGTGATTCCTCCTTTTCTTTCCTCTGGGGATTGTTTCATTGTCTCCCCATTCTGACTATCAACAAAAGGTTCAAAGGTTGAGTTGCGGGGGCTGGGCCATCTGCAGTGAGAGTTTTGCACCCCCCAAGTGTCACTGAAGAGTTCTGACACCAAGATGTGCGGTTGCTGTGGGTTGGTGTGATCCATGCTCGCCCTGGGTTAGAGTCACAGGCACTTAGTGTGGCCTCGTGTGCGCACCTAGAATCAGGGACCCTGCCTGCGCCATGTTGAAACAGAGAACCTGCTGGGGTGTGCCAAAACTCAAAGTCCCCTAGTGTGTTTCAGGAGTCAGAGGCTCCCTGTGTCTGTGCTGAGAATCGAGTATCAGAGTCTCTGTTGCTTGGTGCTACCTCACACCGAGAATCAGGGTCCCTTTGTGTGCATGTGGCAAGAACTGGAGTCACTGGCTCTTAGTGTGAATGTACCGGGAATCAGGGATCCCAGGAGCACGCAATGAGAAATAGAGTCTAGTCACTGGTGCTCATTGCTGCCTCATGCGTGGAGATTCAGGGCCCTGATCTGCTTGGGAGACTGTGTTGCACAGTCGCACTGTGTTGGCAGGAGTTCCCCTCCTGCCCTGTGGAAAACAGCATTCCGTGTGCGTTTGCCCTGAATCAAAGTCAGGTGGCACTGCTGCTCAGTGTGGGTGTGGAGTTTGGTCTCGCGGGTGTGTACTGTGGGAAACAAACTCTCAGTGTCCATGCACCCTGGCTCGAATTCAGCACCGCCCCTATGTGGGCATGGGCTCTGATTGTGGGGGATGAACTCCCCGAGTTCACACATTCAGGTTTAAATTCAGCGTAGTCTCCCTTTTGGGTGCAGGGTCTGGTTACAGGAAACAAACTCCCTGGGTTTGCAACCCCAGGCTAAAATTCAGCACTGTCTCCCTGCCCTATGTGGGTGTGGGCTCTGGTCGCAGAAAACAATCTCCCCAATGATGCGCACCTAGGGTCAAATTCAGCACAGTATCCCTACCTGGGCACAGAGCCTAGTTGTGGGAAACAAATTCCCCGAGTTTGCACATCCAGGCTCAAATTCAGCGCTGTCTCCCTGCCATTGCGTGGGAGCAGGATCTGGTCGCAGAAAACATTCTACCCAAGATGCGCACCTAGGGTCAAATTCTGCAGTCTCCCTGCCTGTGCAATGAGCCTGGTCATGGGAAACACACTTCCCGTGTCCGACACCAAGGCTCAAAGTCAGGTGGAGCTGCCGCTGCTGTGTGTGTGCAGAAAGCCCTATTGTGTAGCCAGGGTCTTGCAGTTCCTATGCCGCTGCCGTGGGGGTGGCAGGGGAGGGGGATTGGCTTTGACACTCACAGAAATCTGCGGTTGGGGTGCCTGGAGTCTTGGTGTCCCTGGGTCTGTAGCTGTGGTTGCAGGTCTTCTACCAGAGCGACTGTAGGGTCCCAGTTTGCTACCGAGACCAGACTGCATGGTGGCGAGCCTAGGATCCTAGTCTCAAGCAGTTCTGTTCTTCAAGATGGTGTGGTCTCTGTGCTGCCGGTGTCCTCCCTGGCGTGATTGCAGTGGCAGCGGGGTCTTGCCATCTGAGAATGCTTGGATTGGCAGCCCCTTGGAAGACCTGTAGGGTCGAACTGTCCCTATTTCACTCACACACCCACCCACACACGTCCACACATTCCTCTATCACTCCCTCACTCTCTCACACACTCTCCCTCCCTACCTTCCTGCCAGTCACCATCGTGCCAAGTCTCCCTGAGTATATCTTCTAATAGGTTTTCAATATCTTGCTCTCTCTCTTCTTCTAGCACCCCCATAATTTGGATGTTGGTATGCTTGAAGTTGTCCCAGAGGCTCCTTACACTATCTTCATATTTTTGGATTCTTTTTTCTGTTTGCTCTTCCAGTTGGGTGTTTTTTGTTTCCTCTTATTTTAAATCATTGACTTGATTCTTGGGATCCTCTAGTCTACTGTTCAATCTCTGTATATTATTCTTTATTTCAGTCAGTGTGTGTTTAATTTCTGACTGGTCCTTTTTCTTTTTTTTGGCATTCTCACTAAGATCCTTGAAGTTCTCACTAAGTTACTAAGAGGTTTCTAAAAGATTCTCGAGTAACCATTTAACTGTGGTTTTGAACTCTATATCCAGTAGTTTGCTTTCTTCCATTTCTTTCATTTGTGTCATGTTTCTTTGTCTCTGCATTTTGGCTGCTTCCCTGTGTTTGTTTCTATTTAATGGGTAGCTGCTAAGTCTCTTTGAATTGATAGAGTGGCCTTGTGTAGTAGGTGTCCTATAGGGACACAGCCTCCCCAATCACCCGAGGTAGACACACTTGGTGCACCCTTTTGTGGGCTGTGTGCACAGTCTTGTTGTAGTTGAGACTTGATTGCTGTTGTTATCACTGGGAGGAAATGATCTCCAGGCCAACTGGCTGTGAGGACCAGCTGTGCCTACAATGGAAGAGCTGCTCTGCAGGAAACACCCTTATGGGGCAGAACTTGCTTCAGTGGGGCATTGGTGCTCACTGAGTCTGCCCTTTGAGTGTGTCACTCATTGATGTGAAGAGTCATAATCTGGTATGGTTTGCACTGACCACTGGGTACAATGCCTCTTGGATTGCCAAGGAGGTGAAAACTCAGCCACTTCCTGGGGTTACCCAGCAGGAGCTAAAGAGAGATCTGTACATTCTGTCTCTTTGTATCGGGTTTGGAAGTGCCCAGACAAGGCCCAACTTTGAAGAAACGCAGGCTGATGCTGATGCGGCCTTGGGCCTTCTTTTGATAGCTTTAGGGTTCCTTGACACAGCTGCAGCTTGTTTGACAGGTTTTAGGCTGAGATAGGACAGGCCATTCATATGGAAAAGCCGCTGCACACAGCTTGGGTAGGGTTGTAAATTGGGTAGGGTGGGGTCTCAGGGAATCTCCATGGTGGAGCAAACAGCAATGGCTGCTAGTCAGCCCTTCACCGGGGAGGTCCCAGCACAGGAACAAAGAAGTTGTGAGCACCACCATGTGGAAGAAAGCCACCCCTGCATTCCTGCCCCAATGCCAGACAGTGCAATTTCTCCCCATACTCATCTGGGTCCCACCAATTCTTGCCCAGCACTGGAGCTCAGAGTAAGTTGGAGTTACCCACGTGCCAGCCCATTCTGCAATTCCACACCTCCTACCAGTCTCAGTGTGCTTTATTCTTAACCTCTCTAGTTGTAGTACTTCCACTCAGCCAGCTTTCCCACAGTTCTGGATGATAGTTGTTATGTATTTTAGTTGTAATTTGATGTGGTTGTAGGAGGCATCTTGGTTCTCTTGTTTTTTTTTTTTTTTCTTGCCAATATCAGGGAAGATTTGTGTCATTATTTCTTCAAACAGGTTTTCTATTCCTTGCTCCACTTCCTCTTACTCTGGTACCCCTATTATGCAGATGTTGTTTCATTTTGTGTTGTTCCAAAGATCCCTTAGGCTCTCCTCCTACTTTTTAAGTTTTCTTTCCAATTGCTGCTGTGTTTGTGTTTTTTTCCTACCTTGTCTTCTAATTCGTTGATGCGGTCATCAGTCTCTTCTAGTCTACTGGTTAAACTTTCCATTGTGTTCTTTATTGCAGCTAGGTCATTCTTCATTCCCTCTTGGTTCCTTTTCATGTTGGTGACATTCTCATTCAGCTCCTTATAATTCTCATTGATTTGTATGTATTTGTCATCCAGCCCTTTGAGCATCCTTATAACTGTTACTCTGAGTCCATTCTCTGACATGGTACTTGCCTCCATTTCATCTCATTCCCTTTCTGGCAAGTCCTCTTTTTCTTTCCTTTGGTGATTGTTTTTTTGTCTTCCCATTTTTCTGTAATGTTTTAATTTTTCTGTGTCCTAGATACAACTGCTTTGCTACCCAGGTTCTTTTGGGGGTGGTGCTACTGATGTGATCTCTCAGGTCTCCTGGGCTTGGTGATCTAGCAGAGCTCCCTACTTGAGCAATTTGGGTTCTCTTGATGTAGCTGCATCTTGAATGTTAGTTTCTTATTCTTGGATGAAGTCTCATCATGGGTTAGCAATGTGACTCACCCCAGGCTTCGTTGTGCAAGCTGTTTTGGATGTGATTTTGGTTCCGGCTCTTGTGGAAAAGGTTGTCTGAGGTCTCAATGGTATGTGCTCACTTTGGGTTCCCAGAGTCCACTGCCTGAGAGGAAGGAGTCTCAGGGCTTGAGTCTCAGGTCATGTGACTTTGGCCTGTATGGCATGACTTTTGCCGGATTAGCGTCACTCTGCAACTCACTATAAGGGGCCATAGCCTGTGACAGTGGGGGGCAGGTGTCTCATAGTCTGTGGTTGAGGCAGTGGGATTCTGGCCAAAGTGATTTCCCTCTCTAAATCTAGCAGCTGAGGATGTGGGAATTTCAAGGTCTGTGGATGAAACAATGTGACCTTGTTCAGGGAGGCAAGTTCTCAGTAACTCACCAAGTTGTCCAGAGGTAGGTAGGAGGGAGGGGGATGTCGTGGATCCTATTGATGGAGCCATGTACATGCCCTTGGTTGGAGAGGCACAAGTCCAGTGGCAGAACACAGAGGGGCCTACGAGCCATCTGCAAGTGGTGTGTGCTCATGGGGACCACACACTAGATTGGAGTGATTGTGGTGTGCCACAGGCCCCATAGAGGGAGAAGTCCCAGTTTCTGCTTTGGGGGATGTGCACCCTTGGTTGGATATGCACCCCCAATGGCTTCTTATGGAGGTAACCAGGATCCATCTGCTGGGGCAGTGGGCTTAGGGGGCCCCTGTGTTGGAGCAGCACTACCGCAGGACCTGGATGCCAGCAGCCGGGGTTGTAACTTGGGGTGGCTCAAAGAAGCACCCAGGGGTCACCTGCCTGAGCAGCAAGCTCAGGGGGCTTGCACACTGGATCGGTGCAACTGCAGTGACTAGAGGTCGGTAGCTCAGGAGGGGCAAGTCCAACTTTCTGCTGCCGGGGCCTTGAACCCTTGATTGGATATGAGTGTGCCTAGTGGCAGCTCACAGAGGCACCTGGGAGTCGCCTGCTGGGGCAGTGGCCTCAGGGGGCCTGCATGCTGAAACCACGTGATCATGGTGTCTGTGGGTAGGCAGCCAGGAAGGGTGAAGTCCAAATTTTTACTGCTGGGGCCATGCACCCTTTGTTGGATATGAGTGCATCCAGCTGGGGCTCAAGTATGCACCCAGGAACTGCCTATAGGGTCAGCAGGCTCAGTAGGCCTGCATGTTGGAAAGGTGCAACTGCGATGTCCTGAGATCAGCAGCCATGGAGGGGGATGTTCCAATTTTTGCTGCCTTGCAGCATTGGTTGAAATCATGCATGCCCAGCAGGGGCTCACAGAGGCACCCAGGAGCCATCTGTCGGGGTGGTGGGGCTCAGAAGGCCTACGCTCCAGAAAGGTGCGACTGCGGTATCCAGAGGTTGGCAGCTATGGAGTGGGAAGACTCAGTTTTTGCTGCCGGGGCCTTGCACCCTTGGTTGGATTCATGCATGCCCAGTGGTGGCTCACAGAGGTAACCAGGAGCCATTTGCCAAGGTGGCACCCTCATGCACTCAGGGTGCCCTGGTGCTGAAGCTGCGTGACCATGGTGTCTGTGGGCAAGTATCCAGGAAGGGGGGATTCAGAATTTCTACTGCCGGGGCAGTGCACCCTTGTTTGTATAAGAGCATGCCCAGAGTGGCCTGTGGAGCTGGGGGCTCAGGAAGCCTGCACACTAGAAAAGCATGACTGTGGCTCCTGAGTTGTGCAGCTGGGGAGGGAGGAAATCGCACTTACTGCTGCAGGAGCTGTGCACCCTTGGAGGTGGAGGTACTAGGGTCTGCACATCTGCGGGTGGGGCAGTAGGATTTTGGCTGGAGTGGCTGCTGGGTCACGGGCAGTGTCCACGGCCTGTGTGGGTGATGTTGCTGGTAAGTTCCTAGAAGAGGCCGCTCTCCCCTTCAAGATGGCGTGGGCTCCATCTTCCTTTTCATTTTGATGGTGGTTTCTTGTGCTGTGCAGAAGCTTTTTATTTTAATGTAGTTCTCTGTTCTGTTCATTGGTCTATATGTCTGTTTTGTAGAGTTTGTTATAGTTCTGTGAAGTATGCTGTTGGTATTTATTTTTAAATTAAAATTCTTTATTGTTTAAAGTATTACATATGTCTCCTTCCCCCACCCCCATTGACTTCTCTCCAGCTGTTCCCATCCCACCTCACATGCTCTCACCTACCTACTGTCTGTGTCCGTGGGTTATGCATATATGCATGCACACAAGTCCTTTGGTTGGTCTCTTACCACCCTCCCCTCCCTTCCCTCTGAGGTTGGATGGTCTGTTCCATGCTTCTATGTCTCTGGATCTATTTTAGTTCATCAGTTTATGTTGTTCATTAAATTCCACAAATGAGTGAGATCATGTGATATTTATCTTTATCTGACTGGCTTATTTCGCTTAGCATAATGTTCTCTAGGTGCATCCATGCTGTTGCAAATGGTAAGAGTTCCTACTTTTTTACAGCAGTGTAGTATTTCATTGTGTAGATCAAGCATGTCAAACTTGCAGCCAGTTGGCAACATGAGTCTCACAAAAATAATTTTGCAGCCCAGGCAATATAATGGTATGTAAGAAACGTTTTAATAAAAATTTCATAGCTTAATTTTTACAAGATCCTGGTACACATAATAAGTAATAACAAACTACAAAGTTTGGTAATGACTGATTACTATAATCTTGTTGCATTCACTTCCCTTATTCGCCTTACATGAAGGGGCATCGTTTCTCTCCACTAACAATAGCAGCGAATATTTTAACAGCTGATTGCCATGTCATTAGTCTTGTACTGACTTGTTTGGTGTGTGGAACAGGTTGATCTCTGGGTTCTCTGTTCTGTTCCATTGGTCTATATGTCTGTTCTTGTGCCAGTACCATGCAGTTTGGAAAACAGTGGCTTTGTAATATAGCTTGATATGTGGTATTGAGATCCCTCCCATTTTGCTCTTTCTCAATATTGCTGCAGCTAATTGGGGTCTTTTTTTTTTTATTCCAGATGAAATTTTGGAGAGTTTGTTCTAAGTCTGTTAAATATGCCATTGGCATTTTAATGGGGATTGCATTCAATCTGTAGATTGCTTTGGGTAGTATGGACATTTTAATGATGTCCATTCTACCAATCCATGAATATGGTATATTATTCCATTTGTTTATGTCTTCCTCTATCTCTTTTTTCAATGTCCTGTAGTTTCCAGAGTATAGGTCTTTTATTTCCTTAGTTAAATTTATTCCTATGTACCTTAACTTTTTTGTTGCAGTGGTAAATGGGGTTGTTTAGTTTCTCTTTCTGTGAGTTCATTATTGGTGTATAAAAAAAGCCATGGATTTCTGGGGGTTAATTTTGTATCTTGCTACATTGCCAAATAAATTTATTAAGTCTAGTAGTTTTTGGTTGGAATCTTTAGTGTTGTCTATTTACAATATCATGTCATCTGAGAATAATGACAGTTTTACTTCTTTTCCAATTTGGATGCCTTTATTTCTTCTTTTTTTTTCACATTACAAATATTTATTAAAAGATAAGTAACAAAATTTGGACTGTGTTCTATAAATTATGAAACACTTCCCTTTATTTCCACCTTTAGAAAGCCCTACCCTTTCTTCAACAATCATCTCACATCCATTTTTTCATGAAGTCTTCTCAGATCACCACAACAGGAATTCTTATTCCTTTTCATTTTCTCTAATTCTTTTATTACAAGCTTTCTTCAAGTGATACTTAATGCCATTTTGTATCACAGTTATTACCTATTCGAGCTTGCCACATAAGTGACTCACAAGACAACCAGAGCCTTGTCTAAAATAGGCAACTCACAATCTCTCTTCATATAAATAAGTTCAGAAATATCCCTTTTTATGCTGTCTAAAAGGGTTCTTAAAATCTTTTTTTTAATTTTTAATTTTTATTTTTTATTTTTAATTTCTTTATTGATTAAGATGTCACATATTTGTCCTCATACCCCCCATTCCCATACCACACCCCTCCCCACGGATGCCCCAACCCACTGTTGAACTTAACCATTGGTTAGGCTCATATGCATGCACACAAGTCCTTTGGTTGATCTCTCCCCCCTCCCCACACCCTCCCCTATCCTCCCTCTGAGGCCCGATAGTCCGATCGATGCCTCCTTGTTTCTGGTTCTGTTCTTGTTCATCAGTCTATATTGTTCATCATTTCCCCTAGATGAGCGAGATCATGTGTCACTAGAGATATACTTATAAGAACTGAATGTGAGACGAGCAATAATAGTTATGCTGACAGGCAAATGAATCAGTCTGTAGTGAGTTTCCTTCTGGACCAACAGTTCTTTTGAGACCCAATTTCAATGTCCACCAGTTCCTTATGTGTACATGTCGGCACTGACCCCTCAGCTCTGGATGGTGGACAAATGGTGGTAACGGAGGTCCGACTCCCTCTGGTTTGGTCTCGGCTGGACCCAGGGGCACGGCTTCACCCAGACTCAGGGGCACGTGGCCTCACCCAGACCCAGGAGGCGCGTGGCCTCACCCAGACCCAGGACCTGCCTCACCCGGATCCAGGGGCACACGGCCTCACCCGGACCTGGGATCCAGCTTCACCCGTACCTAGGGGCGCGAGGCCTCACCCAGACCCAGGGGCGCATGGCCTCTCCCAGACCCAGGGGCGCGTGGTCTCACCCGGACCTAGGTGCGCGCGGCCTCACCCGGACCCGGGACCCAGCCTCACCCGGATCCAGGGGCACATGGCCTCACCCGGACCCGGGATCTAGCTTCACTCGGACCCAGGGGCACGTGGCCTCACCCGAAACCAGGGTCGCGTGGCCTCACCCGGATCCAGGGGCGCATGGCCTCACCTGGACCCGGGATCCAGCCTCACCGGAATCCAGGGGCACAGGGCCTCACCCGGACCCAGGATTCAGCTTCACCTGGACCCAGGGGCACATGGACTCACCCGGACCAAGGGGCGCTTGGTCTCTCCCAGACCCAGGGGCGCACGGCCTCACCCAGACTTGGGACCCAGCCTCACCTGAATCCAGGGGCACACGACCTCGCCCGGACCCAGGATTCAGCTTCACCCAGACCCAGGGGCACATGGCCTCACCCGGACCAAGGGGCGCATGGCCTCTCCCAGACCCAGGGGTGCACGGCCTCACCCGGGCCTGGGACCCAGCCTCACCCGGATCCAGGGGCACACGGCCTCACCCGGACCCGGGATCCGGCTTCACCCGGACCCAGAGGCGCGTGGCCTCTCCCGGACCCAGGGAAGTGTGGCCTCACCCGGATCCAGGGGCACACGGTCTCACCCGGGCCCAGGGGCGCGTGGCCTCACCCGGACCCGGGACCCAGCCTCACCCGGATCCAGGGGCACACGGCCTCACCCGGACCCGGGATCTAGCTTCACCCAGACACGGGCACGTGGCCTCACCTGGACCCAGGGGCGCGTGGCCTCACCCGGATCCAGGGGCGCATGGCCTCACCTGGACCCAGGACTCAGACTTACCCAGATCCAGGGGCACACGGCCTCACCCGGACTCAGGATTCAGCTTCACCCGGACCCAGGGGTGCATGGCCTCACCCGCACCCGGAATCCGGCTTCACTCAGACCCAGGGGCACGTGGCCTCACCCAGACCCAGGGGCGTGAGGCCTCACCTAGACTCAGGGGCGTGTGACCACACCCGAGCCCAGAGGCACGCAGCCTCCACCGGACCCGGGTCCCAGCGGGGTTTTGTCTTCTTGATCCCAATTCCTGTTGGTCAATTCCCTCTCAGCAATTCCTTTGGCCATTTTCTCAGAGCTCCAGGGCGGCTGCCGCAGAACTCGTTGGGCGGCGGGCTCGGCGAAGCTTCGGTGTGCCCGGTGCGTGGCGGTGGGCTGGTCCGGTGTCACTGCGTCGGCCCTTGGGTCTGCAGCGGTGGCCGGTCGCCGAGCGTGCGCACCTGGCCACTTCCGGGGCGTTGAGATTCTTGAAGGACTAGGAGGTCAGCAAGCGTGGAGTCTCCCACCCCATGTCTCCCAGGGGCTCGTCTGTCCATGCTCGGCAGCTAGTGGAGCCGTCCCCTCAGCCGGAGACTGCCGGGGGAACTGCGCCGAGCACATTCCAGGCCGCCATTGTGTCGCCTGAGCCGTAGTTCTTAAAGTGTGGTCTTTGGGTCACCGGCATCGGCATCATCCCGCGTACCCCTCTCTTTTATTCTAGTTGTAGAGCATCTGCTCAGCCAGCCCTCTGGTGGTTCTGGATGGTGTCTGCTCTGCTCTCCCGTTGTAGTCTCAAAATAGTTGTGGTAGGCAACAATCAGGCTTCCGCCCTATGCCTCCATCTTGGTCCTCCTTTGTATAGTTAAGTCTTGATTGTTGTTGGTGTCACTGGGAGGAATTGTCCTCCAGGCCAATTGGCCATGAGGACCCTCTTTGTCTATAAAGGAAGAGTTGCTGTGCAGGAGACACGTTTATGGGCCGGGTCTTGTTGCAGCAAGGCTTTGGCGCTCACTGAGTCTGCCTCTTGAATGTGTCCCTTATGCACGTGGTTGAAATCTGGTGTCATCTCACACCGACCACTAGATGCCCTCATTTCTGGGTCTCCAATGGAGTGTAGGTCAGCTACTGCCTGAGGCCACTCAGCAGGGATTACAGCAAAAACTGCAGTTTCCTCCTCCTGTCTGAGCGGCCCTGGAGCAGTCCGACTAGAACCGCAGTTCATCTGGTCAAGCTGCCACAGGGCAGGCCACCCACATGCAAAAGCCGCTGCTTGGAGCGCAGGTGCGCCTGCAAGACTTGTGGGGCGGGTCTTCAAAACGTGTGGGGCGGGTCCCAGGGCAGGGCGGGTCTCAGGGTGGGGCAGGGTCTCAGGGCGCCACCAGGCCATGGCGTGGCGAACCGCAATGGCTGCAAGTCTGCTTTTTCTGCTTTCCACGTTTCTAAGCCCCCTCGTTCCGCACTCCAGGGCAGCAAACACTGATTGCTGGGCGCACCTCCAAAAGGAAGTTACTCCCGACACGAAGGTCAAGAGTCCAGCCTCTCCCTGCCGGCATCTGGGTCTCCCGCGCGTCCCCAGAAGCTGGATTTCGGGGTGATGGGGAGCTAATCTCCCCTAGGGTTGGAACAAAAGCCGCACGTCCCTTCCCCCGCCACCAGCCCGACCCACGCGCCTCCGCACCTCATCCCCTCTGAGTTCGCTCTTTCCTCTTCCCTCTTAGCTGTAAATCCACCATTCATCCAGCTCTCCTGTGGATCTGGGTGGCAGACGCTCTGTCCTCCAGTTGTATTTTTGAAATTGCTGTGCGCGGCGCAGTTCATTTGTTTAACTTTGCCGCCTACTTGGTTCTCCTCTGTCAAAATGGCTAAAGGACTTGAACATAAGATGGGAAATCCTAAAAATCCTCCAAGTCGGTGTCGGCAGCCTCTGGGGCCCCGAGGATCTCACTGGGCAGCTCGGCCAGGTTGGTGACACGGATGGGCCCGTCCTGCAGAAAGATGGTCTCTTCCTTCACCAAGAGCCACTGCGCCTAGTCCGCGGCCGCCGCCACAGCAGCTGCCGCAGCGCCCACGAGCCCATGGCCCCGGCTGCAGTGCTGACTGAGAGGAGCAGCCGCCTGGCCTGGGGAGACTCGAGCAGGAGTCCCCTTGCTCACCAGTCCATCTTTTAGTTGTATTTCCGAAACTGCCATGCGAGGCAACAGATCATCCGTTCACCTCCTCCAGCATCTTGGCTCCTCCCCCCTATTTCTTCTTGTCTGACTGCTAAGACTAGCACTTCTAGTACTATGTTGAATAGGAGTGGTAAAAGTGGGCATCCCTATCTTGTTCCTGTTCTTAGGGGAAATGGTTTTAGATTTTGACCATTGAGTGTGATGTTGGCTGTGGGTTTGTGATATAAGGCTTTTATTACGTTGAGGTATGATTCTTCTATTCCCACTTTGCTGAGTGTTTTTATCAAGAAAGTGTGTTGTATTTTGTCAAATGCGTTTTTCTACATTAATTGATATGATTATGTGATTTTTTGCCTCTCAATTTGTTTATGTGATGTATAATGTTTATTGATTTGTAGCTATTGTACCAGCCTTGCATCCTCAGAATAAATGCCACTTGGTCATGGGGTATGATCTTTCTAATATATTGCTGGATCTGATTTTCCAGAATTTTGTTGAGGATTTTAGCATCTATATTAACTTTGGATATTGGCCTGTAATTCTCTTTCTTTATAGTGTCTTCATCTGGTTTTAGGATTAGGGTAAGCATTACCTATTAGAAAGAGCTTGGAAGTGTGCTTTCCTCTTCGATTTTTTAGAATAGTCTGATGAGGATAGGGTTTAGTTCTTTGAATGTTTGGTAAAACTCCCCTGTGAAGTTGTCTGGACCTGGGCTTTTGTTTGCTGGAAGTTTTTTGATTACTGCTTCAATTTCATTCATAGTTATCAGCCTATTTAGTTTTTTTTATTCTTCCTCATTGTGTTTTGGAAGACTGTATATTTCTATGAATATGGCCATTTTGTCTACATTGTCCACTTCGTTGGAGTAGATTTGTTTGTATTTTTTTACAATCCTTTCTATGTCTGTGGGGTCAGTTGTTACTTCACCTCTTTCATTTCTGATTTTATATATTTGGATCCTCTCTGATTTTTGGTGAGCCTGGCTAGAGGTTCATCAATCTTTTTTTTGTTTGTTTCTCTTTTTTCCCCCAATTTTTTTATTAAGGTATTATATGGTTACATATCTTACCATTGCCCCCCCCAACCCGACGCCCATACATGCCTTCACCCCACAGAGTTTTGTGTCCATTGGTTATGTTTATATGCATGCATACAAGTCCTTTGATTGATCTCTTATCTTCCCCAACTCTCCCTAAACTTCCCACTGTAATTTGACAGACTGTTTGATGCTTTACTGCCTCTGTATCTATCTTTTTGTTCAAGTTTATAATGTTCTTTATTATCCATAAATGAGTGAGATCATGTGGTATTTTTCTTTCATTGACTGGCTTATTTCACTTAACATAATGTTCTCCAATTCCATCCAGGTTGCTGCAAATGGTAAGAATTCCTTCTTTTTTTTATGGCAGCATAATATTCCATTGTGTAGATGTACCATAGTTTTCTGATCCAGTCATCTGCTGATGGGCACCTAGACTGTTTCCAAATCTTAGCTATTGTAAATTATGCTGCTATGAACATAAGGGTGCATATATCCTTTCTTTTTTTTTGACATTTTTTATTGAGGTATTACATGTGTACATATCTTACCATTACCCCCCCCACCCCACACCCATACATGCCCTCACCCCACAGAGTTTTGCGTCCATTGTTTATGCTTATATGCATGCATACAAGTCCTTCGTTTGATTTCTTATCTCCCCCACCTCCCCCTAACTTTCCCCCTGTAATTTGACAGTCTGTTTGATGCTTTACTGTCTCTGTATCTATCTTTTAGTTCATCAGTTTATAATGTTCTTTACTATCCATAAATGAGTGAGATCATGTGGTATTTTTCTTTCATTGACTGGCTTATTTCACTTAGCATAATGTTCTCCAATTCCATCCAGGTTGCTGCAAATGATGAGAATTCCTTCTTTTTTATGGCAGCATAGTATTCCATTGTGTAGATGTACCACAGTTTTCCGATCCAGTCATCTGCTGATGGGCACCTAGGCTGTTTCCAAATCTTAGCTATTGTAAATTGTGCTGCTATGAACATAGTGGTACATATATCCTTTCTGATTGATGTTTCTAGTTTCTTCGGATATATTCCCAGGAGTGGGATTACTGGGTCAAATGGGAGTTCCATTTTCAGTTTTTTGAGGAAACTCCATAGTGTTCTCCACAGTGGCTGCACCAGTCTGCATTCCCACCAGCAGTGCACGAGGGTTCCTTTTTCTCCGCATCCTCGCCAACACTTGTCGTTTGTTGATTTGTTGATGATAGCCATTCTGACTGCTGTGAGATGGTACCGCATTGTTGTTTTCATTAGCATCTCTCGGATAATTAGTGACCTTGAGCATGTTTTCATGTGTCTCTTGGCCTTCCTTCTGTCTTCTTTGGAAAAGATTCTATTTAGGTCCGTTGCCCATTTTTTTTATTGGATCATTTATCTTCCTTTTATTAAGTTGTATAAGCTGCCTGTAGATGTTGGAGATTAAACCTTTATCAGTGATGCCATTTGCAAATATGTTCTCCCATGCAGTGGGCTTTCTTGTTGTTTTGTTGATAGTTTCTTTTGCTGTAAAAAAGGTTTTTATTTTGATGTAGTCCCATTTGTTTATTTTCTCTTTAGCTTCCATTGCCCTAGGAGCAGTATCGGTGAAGAAGTTCTTTTGGCATATGTCTGAGATTTTGCTGCCTGTGGATTCCTCTAGTATTTTTATGGTTTCCTGTCTTATGTTTAAGTCCTGTATCCATTTTGAGTTTATTTTTGTGTATGGTGTAAGTTGGTGATCTAGCTTCATTTTTTTGCATGTATCTGTCCAATTTTCCCAACACCATTTATTGAAGAGACTGTCTTTATTCCATTGTATGTTCATGCCTCCTTTGTCAAATATTAATTGAGCATAGTGGTTTGGGTCAATATCTGGATTCTCTATTCTGTTCCATTGACCTATATGTCTGTTCTTGTGCCAGTACCAGGCTGTTGTGAGAACAGTGGCTTTGTAATACAGCTTGAAATCTGGTATTGAGATCCCTCCTACTTT
The DNA here is from genome assembly GCF_027574615.1 of Eptesicus fuscus. Classification (NCBI taxonomy): domain Eukaryota; kingdom Metazoa; phylum Chordata; class Mammalia; order Chiroptera; family Vespertilionidae; genus Eptesicus; species Eptesicus fuscus. The sequence continues at coordinate 56,348,628 of NC_072473.1, read as the reverse complement.
ATTCTTCTTTCTCAGGATTGCTGTGGTATTCGGGGTCTTTTTTTTATTCCAGATGAATTTTTGGAGAGTTCTTTCAAGGTCTGTGAAATATGCCATTGGTATTTTAATGGGGAGTGCATTGAATCTATAGATTGCTTTGGGTAGTATGGACATTTTAATGATGTTGATTCTACCAATCCATGAACATGGTATGTTCTTCCATCTGTTTACGTCTTCCTCTATCTATTTTTTCAGTGTCCTGTAGTTTTCCGTGTATAGGTCTTTTACCTCCTTACTTAAGTTTATTCTGAGGTATCTTATTTTTTTTGGAGCGATGGTAAATGGGATTGCCTTTTTAGTCTCTCTGTCTGTAAGTTCACTATTAGTGTATAGAAAGGCCATAAATTTCTTGGCGTTAATTTTGTATCCTGCTACATTGCCGAATTCATTTTTTAAGTCTATTAGTTTTTTGACGGAGTCTTTCGGATTTTTTATGTACAATATCATGTCGTCTGCAAATAAAGACAGCTTTACTTGTTCTTTTCCAATTTGGATGCCTTTTATTTCTTCTTCTTGTCTAATTGCAATGGCTAATACTTCCAGTACTATGTCAAACAGGAGTGGTGAGAGTGGGCATCCCTGTCTTGTTCCTGTTCTTAGGGGAAATGTTTTTAGTGTTTGTCCATTGAGTATGATGTTAGCTGTTGGTTTATCATATATATCTTTTATTATGTTGAGGTATGAGCCTTCTATTCCCACCTTGTTGAGAGTTTTTATCAAGAAAGGGTGTTGGATTTTGTCAAATGCTTTCTCTGCATCAATTGATATGACTATGTGATTTTTATATCTCAATTTGTTTATGTGATGTATCACGTTTATTGATTTGCGGATATTGTACCATCCTTGCATTCCTGGGATAAATCCTACTTGGTCATGGTGTATGATCTTTCTGATGTATTGCTGGAGCTGATTTGCTAAAATTTTGTTGATGATTTTGGCATCTATGTTCATGAGGGATATTGGTCTGTAATTCTCTTTCATTGTGTTGTCTATCTGGTTTTGGTATTAGGGTGATGCTGGCTTCATAGAAGGAGCTTGGAAGTGTTCCACCCTCTTGAATTTTTTGGAATAGTCTGAGGAGGATAGGTTTTAGTTCTTCCTTGAATGTTTGGTAAAACTCTCCTGTGAAGCCGTCAGGCCCCGGGCTTTTGTTTGCCAGAAGCTTTTTGATGACTGCTTCAATTTCATCCATAGTTCCTGGCCTATTGAGGTGTTTAGATTCTTCCTGATTGATTTTTGGAAGGTTATATTTTTCTAGGAATATGTCCATTTCCTCCAGGTTTTCCAGTTTGTTGAAATAGAGTTGTTCGTAGTATTTTGTAACAATCCTTTGTATCTCACCGGGGTCTGTTGTTATTTCACCTCTTTCATTTCTGATTTTGTTTATTTGGGTCCTCTGTCTTTGCTTCTTGGTGAGCCTGGCTGGAGGTCCATCAATCTTGTTTATCCTTTCAAAGAACCAGCTCTTGGTTTTGTTGATCTTTTGTATTGTTTCTTTGGTCTCTATGTCATTTATCTCCACTCTGATCTTTTTTATTTCCTTCCTTCTGGTTACACTGGGCTTTTCTTGCTGCTCTTTTTCTAGCTCTTTGAGTTGTAGGGTTAGGTAATTTATTACCATTGTTTCTTGTTTTTTGCAATAGGCTTGTATAGGTATGAACTTCCCTCTCAAAACTGCTTTCGCTGTATCCCATAGATTTTGGATTGTTGTGTTTTCATTGTCATTTGTTGCCATGATATTTTTTATTTCTTCCTTGATCTCTCTGGTGACCCAGTCCTTGTTTAATAGCATGCTGTTTAGTCTCCATGTGTTTGAATTCTTTGGATTGTATTTATTGTAGTTGATTTCCAGTTTTATGGCACTGTGATCTGAGAAGATGCTTGATATAATTTCTATCTTCTTGAATTTCAAGAGACTGTGCCTGTGACCCAGCATATGGGCTATCTTTGAAAATGACCCATGTGCACTTGAGAAGAATGTATATTCTGTGGCTATGGGGTGAAATGTTCTGAAGATGTCAATTAATTCCATCTGGTCTAGTGAGTCATTTAGGATTGCTGTTTCTTTGCTGATTTTTTCTTTAGAGGATTTGTCCAATGGTGATAGTGGGGTATTGAAGTCTCCTACTATGATTGTATTGCTATTAATCTCTCCCTTGATATCCTCCAGGAGTTTTTTTTATGTATTTTGGTGCTCCTATATTGGGAGTGTATATGTTTACCAGTATTATTTCTTCTTGTTGGATTTCTCCCTTTAGTATTATGAAGTGGCCTTCCTTATCTCTTGTTATGGCATTTACTTTGAGGTCCATTTTTTCAGATACAAGTATTGCTACTCCAGCTTTTGTTTCATTTCCATTTGCCTGAAAGATATTTTTCCATCCCTTCACTTTCAATCTGTGTGAGTCTCTTGTTCTGAGGTGGGTCTCTTGTAGATAGCATATATATAGGTCATGTTTTCTTATCCATTCAGCCACTTGATGTCTTTTGATTGGAGCATTTAGTCCGTTTACATTTAAAGTTATTACTGAAAGTATTTGTTTGTAGTCATATCTATTTTTTTTTGTCTGTATTCCTTCTTACCTGTTTATTTCTTCTTTTTACAGTATTCCCTTTAGCAATTCTTGCATTGCTGGTTTGGTGGTGATAGACTCTCTGAGCCTTTTTTTTTTTGTCTGTGAAGCTCCTGATTTCCCCTTCAATTTTGATTGCTGGATATAGTATTCTTGGATTCAGTCCTTTGCTTTGCAACACTTTGTATACCTCCTTCCATTCTCTTCTAGCTTGTTGTGTTTCTGTTGAGTAATCATTTGACAATCTGATGGATGTTCCTTTTTAGGTAACTCTCTGTCTCTCTCTTGCCGCCTTTAAGATTCTCTCTTTATCATTTATATTTGCCATTGAAATTATGACATGTCTTGGTGTGGGTCTTTTGGGGTTGATCCTGCTTCGGATTCTCTGTACTTGTGTAACTTTTATCTTTCCCAAATCCGGGAAGTTTTCTGTCATTATTTCTCCAAATAGATTTTCTAATCCCTGCTGCTCTTCTTGTCCTTCTGGCATCCCTATTATACGCATGCTACTTCGTTTCATGTTGTCCCGAAGCTCCCTTAGGCTTTCCTCCTGCTTTTTAATTTTTTTCTCCAATTGCTGTTCAGATTGATCTTGTTTCTGTACCTGATCTTCTAACTCACTAATTCGGTCCTCTGCTTCTTCTAGTCTACTGTTGAAACTTTCCATGGTGTTTTTGATTGTAGCTATATCACTTTTCATTTCTTCCTGATTCTTGCATAAGTTGTTGATTTTCTCATCCATCCGATGCATAAATTCCACGACCATTACTCTGAACTCTTTTTTGGTCATGTTGCAAGCTTCAGTTTCACTAATTTCCTTTCTTGGCGACTCCACATTTTCTTTCCTCTGTGAGTTATTTCATTTCCCCATTCTGGCTATCACCAGAAAGCTCAAGCTTCCGTTTGCGTGGACCTGGGCCGTGTGCTGTGGGGTCTTCGCTACACCCAAGTTTTACTTAAGTGCTCTGACACTAGGACGTGTGGCTGCCTTTGGTTGGTGGGAACCAGACTTGCCCAGGGTCAGTGTCCCCTGTGTTCCGTGTGGTCTCGTGTGCACACTTAGAATCAGCGGCCCTGTCTGCACCACACTGTTGGTATGTGCCAAAAATGAGATCCTTAGCATGTGCCAGGAGTCAGAGTTTCCCTGTGTCTGCACCAAGAATCGAGTGTCAGAGTCTCTGTTGCCTTGTGCGGTTTCTTGTTGAGAATTAGGGTCCCTGTGTGTGCATGCACCAACAATTGGGGTCGCTGGCTGTTAGTGTGAATGCGCTGTGAGTCAGGGATCCTAGGCAGCTGTGTCCAGTCTGCCAAAATCCCTGAAGTTGAGCTGCGTCCTGTGTGTGCTCTCTCTACTGAACCAAACCGGCTAGGGCGCACACTCTCAAATCTCTGAAGGTGAGCTGGCTCCGTGCTCTCTCCCAGATTCCCCGAAGGGGGGCGGAGTCTGTCCTGCGTGCCAAATTCCCCAAAGGGAAGCCCCTCTGTGCACGCTATATGATCCCCCGAAGGGGGAGCTGTGACGCGCAAGCCAAATTCCCCAAAATTCCCTGAAAAGGAGCCCTCTGTGCACACTGACAGATTTCCCGGATGGGGAGCTGCTTCTGTCCTTCGCGCCAACTTCCGTAAGGGGGAGCGCGTCCCTGCGCAAAGTTCTGCAGCTTGGGCAAGGGGTGGGTCTATCAGTTACTATGGCGCTATCTGCGCGCCTACGGGGAGGGGGATAGGCTCTTTGACTCACGGAAATCTGCTGGGAAGTCTGGAGTCTTGTTGTTTCTTGGTCTGAAGCTGTGATAGCAGTTCTCTGTCCCCAGTGGCTGCAGGGTCCTGGTTTGTGTCAGAAGCCAGGATCCGAGTCTCAGGCAGCTCTGTTTCTCAAGATGGTGTGGTCTCCGCGTCCGCACCAGTCGCCGAGAAGTGTCCGCTTTGTGCGCGGGGCTCCGCCGTCTAGTACTGCCCGGTTAGGCAGCCCCTTGGAAGACCTGCAGAATCTAACTGACCCTAGCTCATACACACACACACACACACACCACACACGTCTACTCTCTCCTCTATGGGTCCCTCACTCACACTCTCTCTCTCCCTACCTTCCTGCTGGTTGCCATCTTTTTTTTTTTCGAGGTTCATCAATCTTGTTTATCCTTTCAAAGAACCAGGTCTTGGTTTTATTGATCTTTTGTATTTTTTTTTGTCTCTATGTAATTCATTTCCGCTCTGATCTTTATTATTTCATTCCTTCTGCTTACTCTGAGCTTTTCTTTTTGCTCTCTAATTCTTTAAGTTGTAGGGTTAAATAATTGGTTACCATTTTTTCTTGTTTTTGGAGGTAGGCCTGTAGAGCTATGAACTTCCCTCTCAGGATTGCTTTCACTGTGTCCCATAGATTTTGGATTGTTGAGTTTTCATTGTCATTTGTGTCCAGGATGCTTTTTATTTCTTCTCTGATCTGCTTGGTAACCCAATCATTGTTTAATAGCATACCATACAGCCCCCGATTGCTTGCTTTTTTCATTGTTTTTATTATAGTTAATTTCTAATGTTATGACATTGTGATGGGAGAATATAATTGATATGATATCTATCTTCTTGAATTTGAAGAGACGTTTCCTGTGACCCAATATGTGGTCTATCTTTGAAAATGTCTCATGTGCCCTTTAGAAGAATGTATATTCTGTAGCTTTGGGGTGAAATGTTCTAAAGATGTCAATTAATTTCATCGGATCTAGTGAGTCATTTGGGATTTCTGTTTCTTTGCTAATTTTTGTTTAGAGGGTTTATCCAGTGGTGTCAATGGGTATTAAAGTGCCCTACTGTGATTTTATTGCTGTTGATTTCTCCCTTGATATCTCCCAGAAGTTTTTTTTTTTTTTAATGTATTTGGGTGCTCTTGTATTGGGTGCATATATGTTTACCAGAGTTATAACCTTTTGTTGAATTGCTCCCTTTAGTATTATAAAGTGGCCATCCTTATCTCTTGTTATGCCCTTCACTTTGAAGTCTAAGTTGTTAGATATACGTATTGCTACTGTAGCTTTTTTTTTTTTCATTTTTATTTGCCAGATATTTTTTTTCCATCCCTTCACTATCTGTCTGTGTGAGTTCTTTTTTTCTGAGGTGGGTCTCTGGTAGATAGCAAATACTGTATATGGATCATGTTTTCTTATCCATTCAGCTATGTCTTTTGATTGGAATATTTAATCCACTTATGTTTAAGGTTATTGTTGATAGGTACTTGTTTGTTGCAATTTTCATTTTTTATGCCTGTGTTCCTTCTTCCATTTCTATTTCTTCTTTTTACAGCAGTCCCTTTAGCATTTCTTCCATTGCTGGCTTGGTGATAATAAACTCCCTTAGGCATTTTATTTCTGTTAAGTTCCTTATTTCCCCTTCAATTTTGAATGATAGCCTTGATGGGTATAGTATTCTTGGATTCAGTCCCTTGCATTGCATTACTCTGTATTGCCATTGATATTTTAATAGGGATTTTATTGAATCTATAGATAGCTGTGGGTATTATGGACATTTTAATAATGTTGATTCTCACATATACATGGTATACTCTTCTATTCTTTTTGTTATCTTTCTCTATTAATTTTTTCAATGTCCAATAGTTTTCCAAGTTCAGGTCTTTTACCTCCTTGGTTAAGTTTATTCCTAGGTATCTTATTATTCTTTTTTTGCAATGGCAAAAGGGATTGATATTTTAATTTCTTTTTTTTAATAGTTCAAATTTTTATTTTCATGCACAATATGAGAAATGAACTTCTAACAACTGACTTTTATGGGAAATGAACAGCAAATAAATTAGACCTATGTTAAAATAAAGGTCAGGTAAATGTCTAAACTGAAGGATATAAGAACCACGGATAAACTATGATTCCACAATCTTCTTTAAGAAATCAAAGTCTTTCAAACAACTTTGCTATGAACTGGGCCAGAGCATAACAGCATATAGAAATGCTTAACAAGGGTGGTGATCAGGGACACTTTTCCTTGGTGCTGGTTTCATGATGTTATTCACATGCAGAATCATGTCTGCTGCTTCAAGCGCACACAGAGGAACTTGCTGCTTCACTTGGAAACTTTCTGTTATGCTCAGTATTGCCATATCATCAATAGTACCTTCCATCATATCCAGTTCAGCATTTGTAAAGCCTTCACTATGGGCAGCTCAGAGCTGTGCCATCAGATCTGCACTGTCATAGTCTGCATTGTCAGCTATAATAGTAGGCAACATTCTCAGTGCTTTAGCATAAGAGTCCATTGCAACAGTTTATTTACCTGGTATTTTATTGACAAGCTGTGACAGAGCATGAGACATCAACATCTCAGAATAGCCTCCTCCATAAGCTGTTCTAGGATCCTTCACAGTTTGTGCAAGGACACAAAGAGCATCATGCAAAGATCTTTCTGCATCAACTAAAATTTGTTGAGTGGCACCAAGAACAATAGTGCAAGCCTCACCAAGGGCTACCCCAGAAAAGTGAATGAGTGTGTCTTCTCGAATCATGACTTCCTGAATAAGCTTGCAACTTCCAAGCTTCACTAGTTCTGGGTGGTCAAAGGTAGAAGCAATTTAACCACTTGTGACAAGAGCCAGGATTTCTACACCTGCAAAATCTGCATGTTCAATAGCCAGCAGCACCAAAAAGCTGCTCAGGATAATTATAAATTAATTGCATGTTAATAAAGCAATTTATCCCATGCTTAAGAATATATTCAACTTTCTCCTTCAATTTTTCCTTTTCTGCTTGTTCTATTTCAGCAACCTTTGCTGTAGAATGAACTTTTACATGAGAATCAAATATCTTTATTTTGTCTGTATCTATACCAGTATTTGCAATAAGAATTTTGGCATTTTCAATTCGCTTAACAAGAGTGGTGATCAGGGACACATTTCCTTGGTGCTGCTTTTCATCCACCAGAAAGCCTTCATATAATTAGGAATCCACCAGACTTCCTCCTAGCTTCTTCATGACATGAATTGTCTCCAGATCACCAGAACCTTTCAAGCTGAGGACAGCTTCTATAGCTTAGTAAAGTGATCTTTGTGATAAGTAAGAAGTTTTGAAGAAAACGTTGCTACTACAATGTTCAGTAAATCTTGGTGGAATTTACATTCATGAGAACCATGATCAACTGCAGAATTCAACAGAACCTGTCTTGCTGCCTTTGTGACTTCACTCCAACCGGCTATGATGGTCTGAGGATGAATCTTTTTTGAAATTCAAGATTCTGCTTCCGTTTGTAATTCTGCTGCTAAAACAGTAACAGAGGCAATGCCATCACCAACTTCATCATCCTGAATCCTTGACATATAAACTAAAACTTTAGCTGCTGGATTATCAACACCAATGCTTTTTAGACTAGATGTACTGTCATTGGTCACCATAAGAGAGGCATCTAGCCAACTGTTTAACATAATTTTGTCCATGCCTTGGGGTCCCAAGGTGCTCTTTACCAAGTCTCCAATAGTGATGGCATAAATAAAGAAAAAGAGATGAGCTATCTCTACTCTCCCTTCATCAGTGGCAGCCTTGAAGATGTTGACAGGTGCAAGTGAAAGGGACACCATGGTTCCAAAGAGGTGGCCTCTCATGCTACTCCTTTATAGTTCAGAATCCAAAGGAAGAGATGCTGGATGTCTAGTTTCTCTTTATGAAAGTTCATTGTTGATGTACTAGGTGTAGGGGTTAATAATGCAGATATTTTTTCAATAGATGGAGTTACACATATGTTGATATATATGCGATTTGATATGTATGCTATTTTGTTGTATTGATAACAAGCTTCAAAAGTTCATATGTCAAGTTTTCTGAAGGTGTTAACATCATAGATATTTTTACACTTAAAAATGTTGAATTTCACATTATAAAATTTCCAAAAGCCTCCTAATATTTTATTCAAAAAAGGGGGGATAGTAGAAGAATATCATGTAAGGAAAAATATCCTGTAAGTAAATTACATCTAGAAAATTTTTACTTTAGAAAATTAATTTTCATTTGTAATACTAACAGCAAGACACCCATGTAAAATATACATGGTGTCAAAACAAGCCAAAGGAAAATCGTTTGGGCAAAATTTGAAAAAGGATCACAAGTCGACTTATAGAAAAGATTCCTTTATTAACTTTTGGTCGAGAATATGTTTGTATATTTTCAGAAAACAACTCTGAGACCATGTGGATTCCTGCAACAGAGAGAAATTGACAGGAGTGCTCCAGCCATGAAGACAGAAGAGAAACAGTCCAGAGATGGAAGACGCTGACGACGCCTTGCCATACTAGCAGTCAGCAGCTGTGCATCACTGCAGGTTGCCCAGGACCAAACCAGAGAGAGTAGGACCTGCATTACCACCATTTGTCCACCATCCAGAACTGAAATGTCAATGCTGACATGTACACATAAGAAACTGTTTGACATTGAAATTGGGACTCAAAAGAACTGTTGGCCCAGAAAGAAACTCACTATAGACTGATTCATTTGCCTCTCAGCATAACAATTATTGCTTGTCTCATTTTCGGTTCTTATAAGTGTATTTCCAGTAACACATGACCTCACTCATCTAGGGGAAATTATGAACAACATAGACAGACCCGGAGACAAGGAAGCATAGATCAGACTGTCGGACCTCAGAGGGAGGGTTGGGGAGGGTGGGGATAAGGGGGAGAGATCAACTAAGGGACTTGTGTGCATGCATATGAGCCTAACCAGTGGTCACAGACAACAGGGGCGTGGGGGCATGCGTGGAGAGGGGTTTTGGGATGGGAATGGGGGGATGAGGACAAATATGTGATACCTTAATCAATAAAGAAATTTAAAAAAAATGTTGAATTTCTTGCAAAAAATAAAAAGAGCATTTGCGGGAAGCTTTTATTCATTACTTTTTTGAAGAAAAGTGCTGCTGAAAGCTTCAGGAAGCTTATGGTGAACATGCTCCATCTCAAGATACTTGTGAATGCTGGTTTAAATGCTTTAAAAGTGATGATTTTGACGTGAAAGACAAAGAACTCCCAGGTCAACCAAAAAAGTTTGAAGACCTACAATTACAAGCATTATTGGATGAAGATGCGTGTCAACTTTTGGAAAGATTAAACATTGCTCAGCAAACAATTTCCGATCATTTACAAACAATGAGAAAGATCTTAAAGGAAGGAAAATGGGTTCCACATCAACTGAATGAAAGAGAAATGGAAAACTGAAAAGTCATCAGTAAAATGTTGCTTCAATGGCATGAAAGGTTTTTTTTTTTTTGCATTGAATTGTGACTGGCGATGAAAAGTGGATTTATTTTGAGAATCCCAAATGCACAAAATTATGGGTTGATCCAGGTCAACCATCAACATCGAATGCAAGTCCAAATCACTTCAGAAAGAAGACAATGTTATGTGTTTGGTGGGATCAGGAAGGTGTGGTGTATTATGAGCTTCTAAATCCAGGTGAAACCGTTAATACTGATTGCTACCAACAACAAATAATCAATTTGAACCATGCTTTGATCATGAAACAACCAGAATGTGCCAGAGACCCAGCAAAGTAATTTTGCTTCATGATGACGCACCATCATACACTTCAAAACCAGTTAAAGACACATTAAAAGATTTTGCTGGGAATTATTAACCCACCTGCCATATTCACCAGAGCTTGCTCCTTCAGATTTCCAGTTCCTATCGATGGCACATGCACTTTCTGAGCAGCACTTCAAAACATACGAAGAAGTGGAAAATTGGGTCTCTGAATGATTTGTCTCAAAACAAGAAAAGTTCTATTGGGACGGTATCCACAAATTACCTGAAATATGGGGAAATGTGTAGCTAGCAATGGACATTACTTTGAATAAAGCACTTTTAATGTTTCTCTTGAAATTATCGTGTGTTTTTTTTTTATTATAAAATCTGCATCGTTAACAGGTATACCTAGTATAAAAGTGCCATCAATTTCTGGATGCTGATTTTGTATCCTGCTACCTTGTCAAACTCATTTATTAAGTCTAGTAGTTTGCTGGGGGAGTCTTTAGAGTTTTCTATATACAATATCATGTCACCTGTGAAAAATGAGTTTTATTTCCTCCTTTCCAATTTGAATGCCTTTTATCTCTTCTTGTCTGATTGCCCTGGCTAGACTTTCCAGTACTATGTTGAGTAAGAGTAGTGAAAGGAGACATCCTTATCTTGTTCCTGTTCTTAAGGGAAACACTTTCAGGTTTTGCTCATTGAGTATGTTGTTGGCTGTAGTACTGTCATATATGGCCTTTGGTATGTTGAGATATGATACCTCTATTCCCACTTTGCTTAGAGTTTTTATCAAAAAAGAGTGCTGGATTTGTCAAATGCTTTTTCTGCATCTGTTGATATGACCATGTGATTTTTATCTTTCATTTTGTTTGTGTGATGTATCAGGTTTATTGATTTGCAAGTATTATTCCAGCTTTGCATTCCTGGAATAAAACCTGCTTCATAATAGTGTATGGTGTTTTTCATATATTGTTGGATCTGATTTGCTTGAGGATATTTTGTTGAGGATTTTTGTATTTGTTTTAATTCAGGATATTGGCCTGTAATTTTCTTTCTTTGTGGTGTCTTTATCTGGTTTTGTAAAAAGAGTTTGGAAGTGTTTTTTCTTCTTGAATATTTTGGAAAAGTTTGAGGAAGATAGGTGTTAGTTCTTCTTTGAATGTTTGGTAAAACTCTCCTGTAAATCCATCCAGTCCAGGACTTTTGTTTGCCGGGAGTTTTTATTTATTTATTTTTCTTTTATTTTCATTGTCTAAAGTTTTATATATGTTTCCTTTTTCCCCAATTGACTCCCCCATCCCTTCCCAGCCCGGGCAAGCCCCCACCGCCCCTGTGTCCTTTGGTTATGCTAATATGTATACATATAAGTCCTTTGGTTGCTCTCTAACCCCCCCTTCCCTACCATTTGTCTCTAGATAGATCTATTCTTGTTCATCAAATTATGTTGATTATTATATCCCACATATGAGTGAGATCATGTGATATTTATCTTTCTCCAACTGGCTTATTTCGCTTAGCATAATGCTCTCCAGATCCATCCATAATGTTGCAAATGGTAAAAGTTCCTTCTTTTTAATAGCAATGTAGTATTTCATTGTGTAGATGTACCACAGTTTTTTAATCCACTTATCTGCTGATGGGCACTTAGGCTGTTTCCAAATCTTAGCTATTGCAAATTGTGCTGCTATGAACATAGGGGTACATATATCCTTTCTGATTCGTGTTTCTATTCTCTTGGGATATAGTCCTAGGAGTGGGATTACCGGGTCAAATGGCAGTTCCATTTTTAATTTTTTGAGGAAACGCCATACTGTTCTCCACAGTGGCTGCACCAGTCTGCATTCCCACCAGCATATAGTTATTCAGATTACAATCTTTCATATTTCTGTGGTGTCAGTAGTTATTTCACCCCTTTGGTTTCTGATTTTATTTATTTGGGTATTCTCATTTCTCGATGAGTCTGGCTAGGGGTTCATCAATCATGTTTATCTTTTCAAAGAATCAGCTAATAGGTTTATTGATATTTGGTACTGTTTTTTAGTCTTATTGTCATTGACTTCCGTTATGATCTTTATTATGTCCTTCCTTCTACTTCCTCTGGGCATTTCTTACTGTTCTATTTCCAATTTGTTTAGTTGTAGGATTAGATAGTTTATTTGTGCTTTTTCTTATTTCTTGGAGTAGGCCTGTAATGACATGAACTTCCCTCTCAGGACTGCTTTCACTGTGTCCCAGAGGTTTTGGGTAGTTGTGTATTCATTTTCATTTGTTTCTAGGAAGTTTTAAATTTCTTGCTTGATCTCATTGGTAACCTATTCACTGTTTAATAATGTGCTATTTAGCCTCCAAATATTTGAGTGTTTTTGATTTTTTTATTGTAGTTGATTTCTAACTTAATGACGTTGTGATCTGAGAAGATGCTTGATATTATATTAATCTTGAATTTGTATAGACTTGTTTTGTGTCCTAACATGTGGTCTACCTTTGAGAATGTTCCATGTATGCTTGAGAAGAATGTATATTCCATTGCTTTGGGGTGAAATGTTTTGTAAATATCAGTTAGATCCATCTGATCTAGTGTGTCATTTAAGGCCTCTGTTTCTTTGTTCATTTTTTGTCTGGAAGATCTATCCAGTAATGTCAGTGGGTGTTAAAGTCCCCTACTATGACTGTATGGCTATCAGATTTAAATTCCATCAAGAGTTTTTTTCATACATTTGGGTACTCCTGTATTAGGTGCATATGCTTACAAGGTTTATATTCTCTTGTTGAATCATTCACATTTGTATTATGTAGAGGCATTCTTTGTCTCTTGCTATGGACTTTGTTTTGAAGTCTATTTGTCAGATATCAGTATTGCTACCCCAGCTTTTTTTTCCCTTTCAATTTGCGTGGAATATTTTTTCCACCCTTTCATTTTCAATCTGTGTTACTGTTGTTCTGCTGTGGCTCTTACATACAGTATATATATTGGTCATGTTTTCTTATCCATTCATTCACCGTGTGTCTTTTGAAGCATTTAATCCATTTACATTTAAGGTTATTATTGACAGATATTTATTTATTGCCATTTTAATTTTCTTTATGCCTATTATTCTCTCTCTCCTTTTCTTCTTCCTAAAGCAGTCCCTTGAACATTTCTTGCATTGCTGATTTGGTGGTAATGTACTCCTTTAAGCTTTTCTTTTGTATGGAAAGCTTTTTATTTCACCTTCAATTTTAAATGATAGCTTAGTTGGATAGAGTAGTCTTGGCTTCAGGCCTTTGCTTTTCATTATTTTGAATACTTCATGCCATTCTCTTTTTGCCTGAAGTGTTTCTATTGAGAAGTCTGATGACATTTAAATGGGAACTTCTTTGTAGGTAATTTTATTTCTCTCTCTTGCTGCCTTTAAGATTATTCCTTTGTCTTTAACATTTGTCATTAAAAATACTTTTATTGATTTCAGAGAGAGGAAAGGAGAGGGAGAGGGAGACAGAAACATCAATGATGAGAGAAAATTATTGATTGGCTGCCTCCTGCACACCCCTCATGGGGATCAAGCCTGCAACCTGGGCATTGGCCTTGATCAGAAATTGAGCCATGACCTCTTGGTTCATAGGTCAACACTTAACGGCTTTGCTATGCTGGCTGGGTTCCTTTGGTTCATCTTGATTGGAAGTCTCTGTGCCTCCTGAACTTGTGTGGCTTTGTCCTTCATCAGGTTGGGGAAGTTTTCTGTCACTATTTCTTCAAACAGGTTCTCTGTTACTTTCTCACATCTTTCCCTTCTGGTATTCCTATGATGCAGATGTTGTTGCATTTGTGTTTTCCCAGAGCTCCCTTAAGCTATCCTCCTGCTTTTTAATTAGTTTTTTTCTATTTCCTACTCTAATTGGGTATTTATTTTTATATTGACTTCCAAATTGCTGACTCTGTACTCTGCTTCAGTCAATCTACATTTAATTTCTTCCAGTTTGTTCTTAATGTCAGACATATTATGCTTCATTCCTGTCTGGTTCTTGTTTATGGTGTCCATTTCCTTTTTCATGGAATTGTAATTTTCATTAAGCTTCTTTTTTATATTTTTTGCAAGGCAAATATCTTTACTTCTGCAGAAGGGTATGTACCAACACACTCTGGCAGCACGTACACTGAACAGGTGTTCCGCTCAGGCTTTTATGCCTGATGCACATGATCTGTTCTTCACTCTTGGTTAGAAGAGCTTAGGCTCACACTCTTGAGTGATTGGCTAATTTAAAGGAAGGGGTTGACCTTTGCCATTTCACAATGGTGGCCTGCAGGGGAACCGCAAGTCATGTAAGGCAAAATGGTGGCTGCCAAGTCACTCAAGCCAAAATTGCGGTTGCCTAAATTCCCTTCTTTGACAGAAAAGATTTCTTGTTTATTCCCACGATTTCTCCCCCTTTTCTTATTTAAATCTTTTCTTCAAAGTCGGCTAACATTCGTTGACTTTCCTGCTCTGCAGTGTCTAGGAGATTATTTTGTTGTTTGGTCAATGCAGTTTCAATTAACCCTTGGATAATACCTCTTATACATGGCATGATATAATATCCCATCACTGTAACTCCTAACCCCTTGCCATCACCCACTCCAGTTCCCCATTCGCCATTGGGTGATCACAGCCTGACAGCCAGGGGAAGGAACTGAGAGTTCTGCTGTTCCTGCCTGCTCACTGGCCCTGCCCCCCGCTGTGGACTGCCGTCTGTGTGTAGGGTGACTGGTGGGGCTGGGGCCTTGGTCTGGCATCACCTGTGTCCCCTGCCACTCAATCCCAGTTCCCCATTTGCCACTGGAATCATTCAGGCGATTGGAGCCTGCCAGCCAGGGAAAGGGACCAAGAGGTGGTCAGTGAGCCTCATAGTGACTGGTCGAGTGGTCGTTCTGCTATTAGGGTCAATTTACATATTACCCCTTTATTATATAGGATAATCCAATCCACATTCTTGTTTATAGTGGTCCACCAGAACAGGACAGATTCAAATCCTATACCAATCTGAAACTCACTTGGCACTCCGCTTGGAACCCCAGTGGAATGTTTAAATATGGAGATAAAAGGAGCCCCCTGGACTCTCTCTCTTCTGTCTATCCATTGAAAAGGGTTTACAATATGCCAAAGTGAAAGGAATAGCGAATTGCATTGGAGAGCAAGTGCCATTGCAATTGCTGGGCAAGGCCACAATTGATGGTCCCCCGCAATACCACCAGACATCAGCACGGGGTATCAACAGTGCAGAATGATTGACTTCTGAGAATATTCAGCCATTTACCATAAACTCCGAGTACTGTCTCCTCCACATTGAGAGGCAGGAGGTATATTTTATATCAGGGGATGAGGGTCGGATCATTTTGGGGGATCCTTGCTCTTTACCTCTTTTGGATGGGAGCAATAGGGAGACAGCCTTACAGGAAGCATTTCCTCAGGCAGTTTCCTCCTCATACAGGGCAAGCATACATTCCACTCTGTTACTGTCTGAAGTCGATCCAAATGGAAATTGGACCACTTGAGACTCTAGCCTTCCTGCCATGCAAGCGTAATAGTCACTTTTATTTATGGCACATACAGAATATTTAATCCACTGCACCTAGGCCCGTGGTCGGCAAACTGTGGCTCGCGAGCCACATGTGGCTCTTTGGCTCCTTGAGTGTGGCTCTTCCACAAAATACCATGGCCTGGGCAACTCTATTTTGAAGAAGTGGCGTTAGAAGAAGTTTAAGTTTAAAAAATTTGGCTCTCAAAAGAAATTTCAATCTTTGCACTGTTGATATTTGGCGCTGTTGACTAATGAGTTTGCTGACCACTGACCTAGGCATTCATTTCCTTATCTATTTGCATGGTGGTGGCAGTGTCAATGTCCTTGGGTGGGGCTACAAGTCTCAAGGCAAACTTTCCTAGGATATCTTATCCTGTGACATCTACTCCTAAACCTAGTCCTAGACAATCTCTTGTCCTAAAGGCTAAAATATCCAAGTCATTCAAGTTATCTATAGTTAAGAGCAAGGGATTATACTGTAAATCCTGGTAAGCATTGGGAGGAGTACCTCTATACAGATGTATTCTAGCCTTTAGGTGGCAACATTTTATCTGCTGGTCAGGGTACAGCCGTCCAGCCCTGGTATTGGATGGACCACCATACATCACTCCAAGTAGGAC
This sequence comes from Eptesicus fuscus, assembly GCF_027574615.1. Taxonomy (NCBI): domain Eukaryota; kingdom Metazoa; phylum Chordata; class Mammalia; order Chiroptera; family Vespertilionidae; genus Eptesicus; species Eptesicus fuscus. The sequence goes on along the minus strand of NC_072473.1, from coordinate 56,332,351 downwards.
AAGGGATAGACCATTTGCTCCCAGTGAGGTATAAGGACACATGTAAATGGAGTAGGCCTGTAGCTGCCTTTGATGGTTTAGGTCTCCACATAATATAACTTGGCAGGCATCAAATTGAAGGACTATGGACTTATTGCCCTTGATTACATTAATCAATAACTTAACTAGGTAAGCATGATCAAGATTGTACACATTTCCTCAGCCCACTTTGTAAGCCCCTGCAATTTTCCAGAGAACCCAGTACATGATGGTTTTAAGACAACTCACAGTGTTTTTTCCCCCATTAATTTCAAGGGGTCATGCCCTGGTATAGTCATCCAAGTTGGAGTGTCTCCACCTGGAGAAGCTGGTAGTCCACCCTTAACCCATGTGTGATAGGTCAAACTTCATTCTGCAGTTCAAACAACAGTAAGCAAGACAAGGTGTGGTCCTTCATAGGAGGGTTCCAACTTGTTTGTCTTCCAAGTCTTGATTAGATTGAACGTGGTCTCCCAGTCAGGTGGCGGTGAACTGGAAACTCAAGAGGAGGGCTTTGAGATAGGAGGCCCTTTAATCTGATTGTAGCAGTTCTTGCTTGCTTGGGCTCTTCCTGTGTTGCTGGCTGATTCTCGATCTTGAGCTTGTAGTTGGCCGGCAGGTAGTGGCTTTTCCTCCTTACTGAGGCCACTGCAACTTGGCAGTGGGGTACACCCAGAAGAGGGGTCCAATGGCCCCATAGCAACAAATGGAATCCCGGATGAGCCCCCAAATTGTTAGAAATCAAGCAAGCCCCCCAAATCAGGAGTCCTGGTAGAACATAAAAAGCATACTTGGGAGCCAGACAGCAAGGCAAATATCTTTACTTCTGCAGAAGGGTATGTACCTACACAGAGTCTGGCCGCACATACCTGCATTAGGTTTCTTAACAGTCTTTATCATCATTGATTTGAACTCTATGTCTGATAGGTTTGCCTCCATTTAATTTAGTTCTTTTTCTGAACACTCCTCATTGTCTTTCATTTGGGGTTTGTTTCTTTGTCTGCCGATTTTAGCTGTCTCTATATTTGTTTCTATGTATTAGATAGAACTGTTTCCCATTCTTTGTGGGATGGCCTTAGGTAGAAAGTGTCTTGAGGGGTCCAATGGTGGTCTATTTGATCTCCTGAGCTGGATGCTCTATGATTGCCCCTTGTGTGCATTATTTGGGCTCTCCTGGTTTAATTGAGACTTGATCAGTGATATCCAATTTGTGGGAGGGATAACCCTTCTGACTTGCTAACAGTGAGGCTCAATTCTAACCTAGTCATTACACCTCATTATTACAGGTGTTGACAGAACAGAACAAGACACAATAGGAGCAAACAAAAAATGCCACAAAAATCCAACTATGCAAACAACAACAGTAAAGTCTAAGAAGGAAAAAGAAGAGAAAGCAAAGGAAAGACAAACTAAAAATAATACTAAAATACATGAGGCCAATGACTTAGAAGGTATGTAAAGAAAAAGGGAAAAAGAAAAAAAATTGGCAATATGGGGGCAAGTAGGAAGCTAAAATAATTAGTATAGGAATGAAAAAGAAAAGGAAACTGAAATTAAATGAAACAATAATAATGAATTTAAAGTGTAGTAATAATGGATATATTAATATATAGATAGGAAAAGTTAAATGGAAAAAGAATAGAGAAGAGAAAAATGAAATAAAATAAGAAAAAAATAAGAGACAAAAAGATAATAGAATCAAAGGGAAAAAACAAAGATATGCAAGAAAAAGAGGAAAAAGGGGGAAAACAAACAGACAACAAAAACAAAACAAGAGGCACTACACACACACACACACACACGCACACACACACACACACACACACACACACACACACACACACAACACCAAAACCATACACACTCAGAAACTCAAAAACCTTAGAATGTGCTATATGTGGAGCTCACTGGATTTTGCTCTGATGTTGTTGAATCTGGTCCTTTAGTGTGTTTATCCTGGGCCTCCCAGGAGCTTCTCTTGTGCAAGGAAGGAAATGTGAACCACTGTCCCTTTTTGGCCCTAGACAACCTAATTGAGGCTCTATAGGTTGAAACCCCTAGTAGTCCAACAGGTATGGCTTCCTTAGCCCAGAGGCTGGGTCTGCTTCGAGTCTCATGCCTAAAGTGTCCCTGTTCTGAGCTGTTCTCCCTTCCCCCACTGAGCGGGGCTCTGCAGGGATATCCTGGTGTTAGCCAGGATCATTTGATCTGACTAGTGTGGGGAGTGGTGCCAGTAGCTTGTGGGGGTGGGTGGGCAATTCCTCTCCTTCCACTGCCTTAGCCCTGCCTGGCTTGCTGGCTCCTCCTCACTGCCACCTGCAGGGGCACAGATTTCCAGCTCTGGGCTGTTCCCCCTTACTTCAGGTCACTGCAGGTCAGGTCAGAAGCAGTTGTTTTGCCGGAGGGAAAAAGGGCACCTCCTCTGCGTTCAGGTGGGCAGGACTGATCCTCCTTCTTTGTCCTACTGTCCAGTCCCCTTTCTACTCACAAGAATGAGATCCTACAGATATGCAGCCTCTTCAGTATTCTCAGGTCTTCAGTTATAGTAGGTCCAGGGAAGAGGAGACTACATCCACCTCCCTGCTTTTAGCATAGTTCCTTCCTCTGAGCCCTGGCAGTGGAGCAGAGCAGTTGTGGCAGCACAGAAGGGACAGCCATAGGTAAGTCCACATCAGTGTTTAGAGTCTTGTCGAGTCAGTGGTGGTTGTGCAGGTCCGGGCAGTGTCCTTGGCCATGCATGGGGTTTGGGGCAGGGCGCATGTGGGTTCAGACTGGCTACAGCAAGTTTAGGTGGTAGTGAGGCTGGGTGTCTAGCAGCTGCCGCTCCCCGCAACCTCATCCCAAGGAGGACCTTATAAAACTTTCAAGATGGCACAGTCTCCAAGCCAGAGCCATGTCCAGGGAGTGGCTCTGGCAGTAGTAGTGGCTCCTGGGCCAGGAGCGCCTGAATCACCTGCCCCTGATATTCCTGCATACAATCTGATAGACCCTCTCCCCCACTACACACACACACGCACACACACGCACATATATCCACGTACCCACCCTCTCACTTCCTCACTCAAGCTCACCCTCACTCTGGTCCTGCCAGGCGCCATGTTGGAGTCCCTGGAATTTCTCCTATCTCTTATTTGCCTCCTTTTTCTTACTCTTTTATTTATTTATTTTTTCTTTCATTTTATCTTACTCTCCTTTTAACCTTTTCATATTTTTTAAAAATATATTTCATTGATTTTTCATAGAGAGGAAGGGAGACGGATAGAGATTAGAAACACCAATGAGAGAGAAACATCGATCAGCTGCCTCCTGCACACCCCCTACTGGGGATGAGCCCGCAACCAAGGTACATGCCCTTGACCAGAATCAAACCTGGGACCCTTCAGTCCGCAGCCCGACGCTCTATTCACTGAGCCAAACCAGTTAGGGCTGTGTCTTCTTTTTTACTGCTTTCCTTTTAAATGACATAGAGACTAAAAGAACAATACAAAAGATTAATAAAACCAAGAGTTGGTTCTTTGTAAAGGTAAACAAGGTTGATGAACCTTTAGTCAGACATACCAAGAAATAAAAGAGAAGACCCAAATAATAAAATCAGAAATGAAAGAGAATAAGTGACATCACAGAAATACAAAGGAACATAAGTAAATACTATGCACAACTATATCCAAACAAATTGGACAACCTTGGAAAAATAGAGAAATTAGTAGAAAAATACAATCTTCCAATAGTCAATCAGGAAAAATCAGAAAACAGAAAACAACCAAAAAAAATATTAAAATTTAGTAAACCCTTTATTGTGCGGACCTCAATTTAACAGACTTTGGTTTCAACAAACAAAAGTTTGGGTCTATATATCATAAATGAAAATTAACAAGCTATTAACTTTAAAATGCTTTTAACTTAGATTTGCTTATAATTAAATTAACAGGTTGCATTTGATATTAAGTCACAATTATTTTAAACAAATTTTAGTGAATAGGGTATATGTTGGAAAAGACACTGCAGTAATTTTGCCAACATAAATAAATATTACATATCTACAATTATAATCTATACTAGAAGCCCAGGGCATGAAATTCGTGCACGGCGGGGGGTTGTCCCTCAGCCCAGTCTGTACCCTCTCCAATCTGGGACTCCTGGAGGGCAGTCGGACATCCCTCTCACAATCCAGGACTGCTGGCTTCCAACTTCTTGCCTGCCTGCCTTCCTGATTGCCCCTAACCGCTTCTGCCTGCCAGCCTGATCACCCCCTAACCACTCCGCTGCCAGCCTGGTTGATGCTTAACTGCTCCCCTGCCAGCCTGTTTGCCCCCAACTTCCCTCCTCTGCTGGCCTGGTCACCCCTAACTGCCCTCTCCTGCAGGGTTGATCACCTTCAACTGCCCTCCCTTGCAAGCCTGGTCCCTCTCAACTGCCCTCCCTTGCAGGCCTGGTCCCTCACAACTGCCCTCCCTGGCAGGCCGGGTGCCTCCCAACTGCCCTCTCCTGCTGGCCATCTTGTAGTGGCCATCTTGTGTCCATATAGGGGCAGGACATTTGACCACATGGGACAGCTATATTGTGTGTTGCAGTGATGATCAATCTGTATATTACTCTTTTATTAGATAGGATAGAGGCCTGGTACACGGGTGGGGGCCAGCTGGTTTGCCCTGAAGGGTGTCCCGGATCAGGGTGGGGTTACCTTGGGGCATGGGGCGGCCTGAGAGAGGGACCTGTGGTGGTTTGCAGGCTGGCCACGCCCCCTGGCAACCCAAGCGGAGGCCCTGGTATCTGGAATTTATTTTCCTTCTACAATTGAAACTTTGTAGCCTGGAGCAGAGCCAAGCCTGCTTCTCCCTCCGGGGTGGCAGCCATTTCTGTGGCAGTTAATTCACCTTCTACAATTGAAACTTTGTACCCTTAAGTGTGTGAGCCCGGCCAGGGTGTGCAGAAAGCTTTGCTTCCCCTGTGGCCGCCGGCAACCCTGGCCTGCTCTCTCAAGCTCCATTCTGCTGCCATTTGTTTGAATTTGTTTACCTTCTATAATTGAAACTTTGTAGCTTCAGTGGAGGCTTAGGCCTGCAACGGCTATGGAAAGCTTGGCTTGCTCTGTTACCTGGGAAACCTTGCTCTCTGTGGCTGTAGCCATCTTGGAAGGGGCTAATTTGCATACTCGCCCTGATTGGCTGGTGAGCGTGGCTTGGAAGATGGACGTGGCTTATGTAGCGGAGTGATGGTTAATTTGCATATTACCATTTTATTAGAGAGGATATTTAAATCCAAGAGTTATTGCCCCCAAACAATGTTTGGTGAATGATTATCATGGGATCACACCACATTGGGCCTGGTAATTGGTTCTATTGTTGCATGTTATGACTTTCTGCAGTAGGTTTAATGGTGTGCTGGCGGATGTTTCAACTTTCTCTAAGCCATGTCCTGGCCATATGCATTTGTTTACTCACAGTCACTGGTGAATTCACGCATCTAATAGACCTATTCATTATAAATTTAAAGTTACAGTAATACACATAGAAAACTTTTCTATAAAATTAAACTTTTCAAGGAAAAAAAAAGATGGCGACCAGCAGGAAGGTAGGGAGAGAGAGAGTATGAGTGAGGAACCCATAGAGGAGAGTGTAGACGTCTGTGGTATGTGTGTGTGTATGTGTATGAGCTAGGGTCAGTTAGACTCAGCAAGTCTTCCAAGGGGCTGCCTAACCAGGCAGTACTAGACGGCAGAGCCCCGTGCACAAAGCGGACACTTCTCAGCGGCTGGTGAGGGCATGGAGACCACGACATCTTGAGAACCAGTGCTGCCTGAGACTAGGATCCTGGCTTCATACACAAACCAGGACCCTGCAACCACTGGGGACAGAGAACTGCTATCACAGCTTCAGACCAACAGACAACAAGAATCCAGACTTCCCAGCAGCAGATTTCCATGAGTGAAAGAGCCTATACCCCTCCCCACAGGCTTGTGGATAGTGCCATAGTAACTGGTAGACCTTCCCCTCGCCCAAGCTGCAGAGTGCCCGCACACGGATGCGCTCCCCTTTAGGGAATTTGGTGCACGGGACAGACACAGGTCCCCTTCAGGGAATTTGGGGGAATTTGGCTTGTGGGACACAGCTCCCCTCTCGGGGAATCTTAGAATGCGCACAGAGGGGCTCCCCTTTGGGAAATTTGGCACGCAGGACAGACTCCGGTCCCCTTCGAGGAATCTGGGAGAGTGCACAGAAGCAGCTTGACTTCAGGAATTTGAGAGTGTGCAAAGCCCTAGCCGTTTTGGCTCAGTAGAGAGAGCACACACAGGATGCAGCTCCACTATAGGGAATTTGGCACGCCGGACACAGCTACCTGGGATCCCTGACTCACAGCGCATTCACACTAAGAGCCAGTGACCCCAATTGTTGATGCATGCACACACAGGGACCCTGATTCTCAACAAGAAACCACACGAGGCAACAGAGACTCTGACACTCGATTCCTGGTGCAGACACAGGGAAACTGACTCCTGGCACATGCTAAGGATCTCATTTTTGGCACATACCAACAGTATGGTGCAGACAGGGCCCCTGATTCTAAGTGTGCATATGAGACCACACGGAACACTGGGGACACTGACCTTGGGCAAGCATGCTTCCCACCAACCAACGGCAGCCACACATCCTAGTGTCAGAGCACTTCAGTGAAACTCGGGTGGAGCAAAGTTCCCACAGCACACGGCCCAGGTCCATGCAAACGGAAGCTTGAGCTTTCTGGTGATAGTCAGAATGGGGACATGAAATAATTCACAGAGGAAAGAAAATGAGGAGTAACCAAGAAAGGAAATTAGTGAAACTGAAGCTTGCAACATGACCGAAAAAGAGTTCAGAGTAATGGTCGTGGAATTTATACATCGGGTGGATGAGAAAATCAACAACTTATGCAAGAATCAGGAAGAAATGAAAAGTGATATAGCTACAATCAAAAACACCATGGAAAGTTTCAACAGTAGACTAGAAGAAGCAGAGGACCGAATTAGTGAGTTAGAAGATCAGGTACAGAAACAAGCTCAATCTCAACAGCAATTGGAGAAAAAAATTAAAAAGCAGGAGGAAAGCCTAAGGGAGCTTCGGGACAACATGAAACGAAGTAGCATGCGTATAATAGGGATGCCAGAAGGACAAGAAGAGCAGCAGGGATTAGAAAATCTATTTGGAGAAATAATGACAGAAAACTTCCCGGATTTGGGAAAGATAAAAGTTACACAAGTACAGAGAATCCGAAGCAGGATCAACCCCAAAAGACCCACACCAAGACATGTCATAATTTCAATGGCAAATATAAATGATAAAGAGAGAATCTTAAAGGCGGCAAGAGAGAGACAGAGAGTTACCTAAAAAGGAACATCCATCAGATTGTCAAATGATTACTCAACAGAAACACAACAAGCTAGAAGAGAATGGAAGGAGGTATACAAAGTGTTGCAAAGGAAAGGACTGAATCCAAGATTACTATATCCAGCAAGGCTATCAATCAAAATTGAAGGAGAAATCAAGTGCTTCGAAGACAAATAAAGGCTCAGGGAGTTTATCACCACCAAACCAGCAATGCAAAAATGCTAAAGGGAATACTGTAAAAAGAAGAAATAAACAGGTAAGAAGGAACACAGACACAAAAATAGATATGACTACAAATACCTTTCAGTAATAACTGTAAATATAAATGGACTAAATGCTCCAATCAAAAGACATTGAGTGGCTGAATGGATAAAAAAACATGACCCATATATATGCTGTATAAAAGAGACCCACATCAGAACAAGAGACTCACACAGATTGAAAGTGAAGGGATGGAAAAATATCTTTCAGGCAAATGGAAATGAAAAAAAAAAAAAGCTGAGGTAGCAATACTTATATCTGACAAAATAGACCTCAAAGTAAATGCCATAACAAGAGATAAGGAAGGCCACTTCATCATACTAAAGGGAGAAATCCAGCAAGAAGAAATAATTCTGGTAAACATATACACACCCAATATAGGAGCATCCAAATACATAAAAAAACTCCTGGAGGATATCAAGGGAGAGATTAATAACAATACAATCATAGTAGAAGACTTTAATACCCCACTATGACCATGGACAAATCCTCTAAACAAAAAATTAGCAAAGAAACAGCAATCCTAAATGACTAACTAGACCAGATGGAATTAATTGATATCTTCAGAAAATTTCACCACAAAGCCACAGAATATACATTCTTCTCAAGTGCACATGGGTCATTTTCAAAGATAGACCATATGCTGGGTCACAGGCAAAGTCTCTTCAAATTCAAGAAGATAGAAATTAGCCGAAACCGGTTTGGCTCAGTGGATAGAGCATCAGCCTGCGGACTCAAAGGTCCTGGGTTCAATTCCTGTCAAGGGTATGTACCTTGGTTGCGGGCACATTCCCAATAGGAGGTGTGCAGGAGGCAGGTGATCGATGTTTCTCTCTCATCGATGTTTCTAACTCTCTATCCCTCTCTCTTCCTCTCTGAAAAAATCAATATAATATATATTTAAAAAAAGAAAGCTCATGGCTTAAAATTAAAAAAAAAAACATAGAAATTATATCAAGCATCTTCTCAGATCACAGTGGCATAAAACTGGAAATCAACTACAATAAATACAATCCAAAGAAATCAAACACATGGAGACTAAACAGCATGCTATTAAACAAGGACTGGGTCACCAGAGAGAACAAGATAGAAATAAAAAACATCATGGCAAAAAATGACAATGAAAACAAAACAATCCAAAATCTATGGGACACAGCGAAAGCAGTCTTGAGAGGGAAGTTCATAACTCTACAAGCCTATTGCAAAAAAACAAGAAACAATGGTAATAAATTACCTAACCCTACAACTCAAAGAGCTAGAAAAAGAGCAGCAAGAAAAGCCCTGTGTAACCAGAAGGAAGGAAATAATAAAGATCAGAGCGGAGATAAATGACATAGAGACCAAAGAAACAATACAAAAGATCAACAAAACCAAGAGCTGGTTCTTTGAAAGGATAAAAAAGATTGATGGACCTCTAACCAGGCTCACCAAGAAGCAAAGACAGAGGACTCAAATAAACAAAAGCAGAAATGAAAGAGGTGAAATAACAACAGACCCCGCTGAGATACAAAGGATTGTTACAAAATACTACGAACAACTCTATTCCAACAAACTGGACAACTTGGAGGAAATGGACATATTCCTAGAAAAATATAACCTTCCAAAAATCAATCAGGAAGAATCTAAACAGCTCAATAGGCCAGGAACTATGGATGAAATTGAAGCAGTCATCAAAAAGCTTCTGGCAAACAAAAGCCCGGGGCCTGACGGCTTCACAGGAGAGTTTTATCAAACATTCAAGGAAGAACTAAAACCTATCCTCCTCAGACTATTCCAAAAAATTCAAGAGGAAGGAACACTTCCAAGCTCCTTCTATGAAGTCAGCATCACCCTATTACCAAAACCAGATAAAGACAACACAATGAAAGAGAATTACAGACCAATATTCCTCATGAACATAGATGTCAAAATCCTCAACAAAATTCTAGCAAATCGGCAACAGCAGTACATCAGAAAGACCATACACCATGACCAAATAGGATTTATCCCAGGAATGCAAGGATGGTACAATATCCGCAAATCCATAAACGTGATACATCACATAAACAAATTGATATATAAAAATCACATAGTCATATAAATTCATGCAGAGAAAGCATGTGACAAAATCCAACACCCTTTCTTGATAAAAACTCTCAACAAGGTGGGAATAGAAGGCTCATACATCAACATAATAAAAGCGATATGTGATAAAACCACAGCAAACATCATACTCAATGGGCAAAACTAAAAACATTTCCCCTAAGAACAGGAACAAGACAGGGATGCCCACTCTCACCACTCCTGTTTGACATAATACTGGAAATATTAGCCATTGCAATTAGACAAGAAGAAGAAATAAAAGGCATCCAAATTGGAAAAGAACAAGTAAAGGTGTCTTTATTTGCAGACGACATGATATTGTACATAAAAAAACCAAAAGACTGTCAAAAAACTAATAGAGTTAATAAATGAGTTCAGCAATGTAGCAGGATACAAAATTAACACCAAGAAATCTATGGCCTTTTTATACACCAATAGTGAACTTACAGAAAGAGAGACTAAAAAGGCAATCCCATTTACCATCACACCAAAAAAATTAAGATACATAGGAATAAACTTAACTGAGGAGGTAAAAGACCTATACACGGAAAACTACAGGACACTGAAAAAATAGATAGAGGAAGAAGTAAACAGATGGAAGAACATACCATGTTCATGGATTGGTAGAATCAACATCATTAAAATGTCCATACTACCCAAAGCAATCTATAGATTCAATGCACTCCCCATTAAAATACCAATGGCATATTTCACAGACCTAGAAGGAACTCTCCAAAAATTCATCTGGAATAAAAAAAGACCACAAATAGCCACAGCATTTCTGAGAAAGAAGAATAAAGTAGGTGGGATCACAATACCAGATTTCAAGCTGTATTACAAAGCCACTATTCTCAAAACAGCTTGGTACTGGCATAAGAACAGACATATAGATCAATGGAATAGAATAGAGAATGCAGATATTGACCCAAACCACTATGCTCAATTAATATTTGACAAAGCAGACATGAACATACAATGGAGTCAAGACAGTCTCTTCAATAAATGGTGTTGGGAAAATTGGACAGATACATGCAAAAAAATGAAGCTAGATCACCAACTTACACCATACACAAAAATAAACTCAAAATGGATAAAGGACTTAAACATAAGACAGGAAACCATAAAAATACTAGAGGAATCCACAGGCAGCAAAATCTCAGACATATTCCAAAAGAACTTCTTCACTGATAGTGCCCCTACGGCAATGGAAGCTAAAGAGAAAATAAACAAATGGGACTACATCAAAATAAAAAGCTTGTTTACAGCAAAAGAAACTATCATCAAAACAACAAGAAAGCCCACTGTATGGGAGAACATATTTGCAAATGGTATCACTGATAAAGGTTTAATCTCCAACATCTACAGGTAGCTTATACAACTTAATAAAAGGAAGATAAATGATCCAATAAAAAAATGGGCTATGGACCTAAATAGAATCTTTTCAAAAGTAGACAGAAGGAAGGCCAAGAGACACATGAAAACATGCTCAACGTCACTAATTATTCGAGAGATGCAAATCAAATGACAATGTGGTACCATCTCACACGTCTCAGAATGACAATCATCAACAAATCAACAAACGACAAGTGTTTGCGAGGATGTGGAGAAAAAGGAACCCTCGTGTACTGCTGGTGGGAATGTAGACTGGTTCAGCCACTGTGGAGAACAGTATGGAGTTTCCTCAAAAATCTGAAAATGGAACTCCCATTTGACCCAGTATTCCCACTCCTAGGAATATATCCTAAGAAACTGGGAACACCAATAAGAAAGGATATATGCACCCTATGTTCATAGCAGCATAATTTACAATAGCTAAGATTTGGAAACAGCGTAGGTGCCCATCAACAGATGACTGGATCAGAAAACTGTGGTACATCTACACAATGGAATACTATGCTGCCATAAAAAAGAAGGAATTCTTACTATTTGCAGCAATCTGGATGGAATTGGAGAACATTATGCTGAGTGAAATAAGCCAGTTAATGAAAGAAAAATACCACATGATCTCACTCATTTACGGATAATAAAGAACATTATAAACTGTTGAACAAAAAGATAGATACAGAGGCAGTAAAGCATCAGTCTGTTAAATTACAGCAGGAAGGTTAGGGAGAGGTTGGGAAGATAAGAGATCAATTGAAGGACTTTATGCATGTATATAAGCATAACCAATGGACTCAAAACTCTGGGGGGTGAGGGCATATATGGGAGTGGGGTGGGGGGGCAATGGTAAGATATGTACACATAATACCTTAATAAAAAAAAGTGAAAAAAAATCAAACTTTTCATACGTACTTAATTTTATTACAATAAAGTGTTTACATAAATAAAACCAGGTAAACTAATTTGTCCATTTTTAACATAAGCATTTGGAAAACCTACTTTATTATATAAAGGAATTTCGGCTTTAATAGATACCCCCTCCCCCAAATTATTAAGTTATATTGAGTGAGACCATGTGCCCCTGGGTCTGGGAGAGGCCACGTGCCCCTTAGCCCAGGTGAGGCCATGCGCCCCTGAGTCTGGGAGAGGGCACGCACCCCTGGGGCCAGGTGAGGCCAAGCGCCTCTGGGTCCGGGTGAAGCCGGATCCCGGGTCCGGGGGAGGCCATGTGCCCCTGGATCCAGGTGAGGCTGTGTCCCGGGCCCGGGTGAGGCCACGCGCCCCTGGGTCCAGGTGAGGCCGTGTGCCCCTGGATCCGGGTGAGGCCACACGCCCCTGGGTCCGGGTGAGGCCACGCTCCTCTGGGTCCAGGTGAAGCCGGATCCTGGGTCTGGGCGAGGCCGTGTGCCCCTGGATTCGGGTGAGGCTGGGTCCCAGGTCTGGGTGAGGCCATGTGCCCCTGGGTCTGGGAGAGGCCACTCGCCCCTTGGTCCGGGTGAGGCCATGCGCCCCTGGGTCTGGGTGAAGCTGAATCCTGGGTCCGGGCGATGACCTGTGCCCCTGGATTCGGGTGAGGCTGGGTCCTGGGTCCAGGTGAGGCCGTGCGCCCCTGGATCCGGGTGAGGCCACGCGACCCTGGGTCCGGGTGAAGCTAGATCCCGGGTCTGGGTGAGGCCGTGTGCCCCTGGATCCGGGTGAGGCTGGGTCCCGGGTCCGGGTGAGGCCGCGCGCACCTAGGTCCGGGTGAGACCACGCGCCCCTGGGTCTGGGAGAGGCCATGCGCCCCTGGGTCCGGGTGAGGCCTCGCGACCCTGGGTACGGGTGAAGCCGGATCCTGGATCCGGGTGAGGCCGTGTGCCCCTGGATCCTGGTGAGGCTGGGTCCCGGGCCCGGGTGAGGCCACGCGCCCCCTGGGTCTGGATGAGGCCACGTGCCCCTGAGTCCAGGTGAAGCCATGCCCCTGGGTCCGGCCGAGACCAAACCCGAGGGAGTCGGACCTCCGTTACCACCATTTGTCCACCATCCAGAGCTGAGGGGTCAGTGCTGACATGTACACATAAGGAACTGGTGGACATTGAAATTGGGTCTCAAAAGAACTGTTGGTCCAGAAAGAAACTCACTACAGACTGATTCATTTACCTGTCAGCATAACTATTATTGCTCGTCTCACATTCAGTTCTTATAAGTATATCTCTAGTGACACATGATCTCGCTCATCTAGGGAAAATGATGAACAACATAGACTGATGAACAAGAACAGAACCAGAAACAAGGAGGCATCGATCGGACTATCGGGCCTCAGAGGGAGGATAGGGGAGGGTGGGGGGAGGGGGGAGAGATCAACCAAAGGACTTGTGTGCATGCATATGAGCCTAACCAATGGTTAAGTTCAACAGGGGGTTGGGGCATCCGTGGGGAGGGGTGTGGGATGAAAATTGGGGGATGAGGACAAATATGTGACACCTTAATCAATAAAGAAATTTAAAAAAAAAGTTATATTGAGGTTTTACTTTGGTAATAAAATTTTTTTTCAGCAAACAAAAATCCTTAATAAGACGGTTTTATAGGTGAATTTAAGCAAACATTCAAAGAACACTCATCTTCCTCAAGTTAGTCCAAAAAAAAAAAAAATCAAGCCGGGGGAAGATTTCTAAACTTCTTTTATAAGGTAAGCATTATCTTAATTCCAAAACCAGATAAAGATACTACAAATAAAGTAAATTATAAATCAATATCCCTGAAGAACATTGATGCTAAAATCATCAATAAAATATTAGTAAATGGGATCCAGTAATACATTAAATAGATTATACACCACGATCAAATGGGATATATTCCAGGGTGCAAGGCTAGTACAATATCTGCAAATCAATAAATGTGATACATCACATAAACAAAATAAAAGATAAAAATCACATGATCATATCAATAGATGCAAAAAAGTATTCAATAAAATATGGTACACATTTATGATAAAAACTCTCAGCAAGATGGAAATAGAGGGATTGTAGCTCAACATAAAAAAGCCATATATGAAAAACCTACAGCCAACATAATACTCAATGAATGGGAAAAAACTAAAAAAGTGTTATTATTAAGAACAGGTACAAGACAGGGATGTCTCCTTTAACCACTCTTATTCAACATTGTACTGGAATTCCTTGCCACAGTGATTAAACAAGAAGAAGAAATAAAAGGCATCCAAATTGGAAAAGAGGAAGTAAAACTGTCAGTATTTGCAGGTGACATGACATTGTACATAGAAAACCCTAAAGAATCCACCAAAAAACTCTTAGATCTAATAAATAAATCTGGCAAAGTAGTAGTATACACAATTAATATCTAGAAATCAGTGGCATTCTTACACATCAATAACAAATTCTCCAAAAGAGAAAAGAAACTAAGAAACAATACCATTTGCTATTGAAACAAAAAAAGTAAAGTACCTAGGAATAAGCATAAACCAGGAGGTAACAAACCTGTACTCAGAAAACTGTGGTAGATTGAAGAAAGAAATAATAAGATGAAAACAAGTGAAAGCATAGATCATGTTCATTGATCGGAAGAATTAACATCACTAAAATGTCCATACTACCCAAAGCAATCTATGGATTCAATGCAATTCCTATTAAAATACCAATGACATATTTCAGATATAGAATAAATATTGAAAAAATGTATATGGAACCAAAAAAGACACCAAATAGCCTCAGCGATCTTGAGAAAGAAGAACAAAGTTGGAGGGATCACAATACTGGATATCAAATTAAACTACAAAACCACTGTAATCAAAACAACCTGGTACTGGTACAAGAATTGGAATATAGATCAGTGGGACAGAACAGAGTCCGCAGAAATCAATCCTCACCTTTATGGCCAATTAATATTTGACAAAGGAGGCAAGATCATAAAATGGAATAAAAACAGTCCCTTGAAAAATGTTGCTGGAAAAAATGGACAGCAACATGCAAAAATTGAAGCTAGACCATCAACTTACACCAAACACAAGAACAAACTGAAAATCTATAAAAGAGTTAAGTGTAAGTCCCAAAGCCATAAAAATCCTAGAAGAAAAGAGGCAATAAAATCTCAGACATCTCTCGGAGCAATATTTTTGCCGATATGTCTCTGAGGGCAAGAAAAACACAGGAAAAAATAAACAAATGGGACTATATCAAACTACAAAGCTTCTGTACAGCCTGACCAGTGTGGCTCCATGGTTGAGCATCAACCTATGGGCCAGGAGGTTACATTTCAATCAATTCCCTGTTGGGGCACATGCCCAGGTTGCAGGCTAGATCTCTAGTGGGGGGCATGCAGGAGGCAGCCGATTGGTGGTTCTCTCTCATCATTAATGTTGCTATCTCTCTCTCCCTTTCCCTTCCTCTCTGAAATCAATAAAAATATTTTTTAAAGCTTCTGTAGAGCAAAAGAAACCATCAACAAAATGAAAAGGGAACCCACTGTATGGGCGAACATATTCGCCAATGATTCATTTGATTCCGGGTTAATTTCCAAAATATATAAAGAACTTATACAAGTCAACACCAAGAAGATAATCCAATTAAAAAAGGCAAAGGACCTTGAATAGACACTTATTTAAAGAGGAAGTACAGATGACCAATCCTATATAATAAAGAGGTAATATGCAAATTGACCATCACTCCAACACACAAAATGACCGCCCCCATGTGGTCAAAGAAGGCCGTCCTCATGTGAACACAAGATAGCCACCACAAGATGGCCGGCGAGGGAGGGCAGCTGTGGGCGATCATGCCAGCAGGGGAGGGCAGTTGGGGGAGGGACCCAGGCCTACAGGGGAGGGCAGTTAGGGGCAATCGGGCTGGCAGGGGAGGGCAGTTAGGGGCAATTGGGCTGGCAGAGGAGGGCAGTTAGGGGCGACCAGGATGGCAAGGAAGGGAAGTTAAAGGTGACCAGGCTAGCAGGGGACGGCAGTTGGGGACTAGGCCTGCAGGGGAGGACAGTTAGGGGTGACCAGGCCTGCAGGGGAGGGCAGTTAGGGGGGACCAGGATGGCAGGGGAGGGCAGTTAAGGGTGACTAGGCTGGCAGGGGAGGACAGTTAGGGTCGACCAGGCTGGCAAGGAAGGAAGTTAACCTTTTGCACTCAGATGTCGAGTGTGACTTGACACGGTTAGCATCGGTAGCAGCTCTTTTTATACTCTTTGAACGTATCAATAATTTGAAATATAAAAAAATCCAAATAAATAAGTTTGTATGAAAAGTAATTCCAGTTTTTTATTCTTTGTAAAATCTGGGGTATTTAAAAAATTAAATCCCAAGTAGAATAAAGGAATCGAGAAAAAAAGCAAGCGAGTGCAAAGGGTTAAAAGTGACCAGGCCAGCAGGGGACAGCAGCTGGGAGTGACTAGGCCTCCAGGGGGAGGACAGTTAGGGGTGACCAGGTTGGCAGGGGAGGGCAGTTAGGAGCAATCGGGCTGACAGGGGAGCAGTTAGGCGTCAATCAGGCTGGCAGGCAGAAATGGTTAGGCCCAATCAGGCAGGCAGGCCGGTGAGCGGTTGGGAGCCAGCAGTCCTGGATTGTGAGAGGGATGTCCCAGATTGGAGAGGGTGCAGGCTGGGCTGAGGGACACACGCCCCCGTGCATGAATTTCGTGCACCGGGCCTCTAGTAGATATATGAAAGGATGCTAAATGTCACTAATCATCAGAGCAATGCAAGTTAACACCACATGAGATATCACCACACACCTGTCAGACTGGCTATCATCAATAAAGCAACAAACAACAAGTGTTGGTGAGGATGTGTAGAAAAAGGAATGCTCACCACTGTTGGTGGAAATACAGACTGATGCAGCCACTGTGGAAAACAGTATGGAGTTTCTGGAAAAAATAAAAACTGGAACTGCATTTTGATCCAGTGTTACCACTCCTCAGTATATATCCTAAACATCCCGAATCACCAAGCAGAATGATTATATGCACCCGTACATTCATAGTAGTGTTATTTACAATAGCCAGATCTGAAAATAGGCTGACTGCCCAGCAGTAGATGAGTGGATAAAAAAGCTTTAAAAAAAAGTAGTATGTGAACACAATGGAATACTACATTTCTGTAAAAAAGAAGGAGTGCTTAGCTTTTGCAACATCATGGTTGGACCTAGAAATTATTATGCTAAGTGAAATAAGCCAGTCAGGGAAAGACAAATACCATATGATCTCACTAATATGTGGGATATAATGAACAAAATAAACTGATGAACTAAAAAGAACCAGAGGCATGGATACATTGAACAGACTTACAAATGTCAGAGGGGAGGAAGTTGAGGAGGACCGGATAAAGAAAGGTGAAGAGATTAGTTAAAGAACATACATGCATTGCTCAGAGACACAGACAATAGTGGGGTGATGGCCAATGAAGGTTGGGTGGAGGTGGGCAAAGGGGAGAAAATGGGAGGTCTCTGCAATAGTGTCAACAATAAAAAATTTAAATAAAAATACATAAAAACAAAAAAAAAACACCTTTTAGGGTTAAATTACAAAGAATTTATTATGATTGCAGTGGTAATCCTTGAAAAAAGAAATAGGTCTGCTGTCTTTTTCTGCCCCGTAACACTCAAATGAGGCTGGGGAGGAGATTGGGAATAGGAAAAAAGTGAAGAGAGTAAGCAGTTGGAAAATTTATCATGACAAAAAGAAGCCAATATTAGCAGAAGCGTTTTATCTCATTCTTGAAGAGTTTGTTATGAGAGGATAAATTAAAAATAAATTAAGGTTTACCAGAGGGAAAAGAGGGTGGGGGGAGGCAGAAGAGGGTAAAGGTGGGATAAATGGTGACAGAAGGGGACTCTGGGTGGTGAACACCAATACAATATACAGATGATGTACTACAGAACTGTCACTTAAAAACTATCCTGCCTAATAAAAGAGAAATATGCAAATTAACCAGCACTCCACTACACCAATAAGCCACATCCACAAGCCATGCCCACCAGCCAATCAGGAGTGAATATGCAAATAAACCCAACTAAGATGGCTACAGCCACAGAGATCAGGAGGGAGGCTTGGGTTTCTCAGGCAATGGAAGAAGCCAAGCTTTCTGTCTGCCCTTGCTGGCCTAGGTCTCCACTCAAGGCTACAAAGTTTCAATTATAGAAGGTAAACAAATCCAAACAGAAATGGCGGCAGCCAAGTTGCTGGAAAGAGCAGGAGGCTAGGGTTGCCCCCGCGATAGAGGAAGCCAAGCTTTCCGCACACCCTGGCCAGCCCAGGCCTCCACTTAAGGCTACAAAGTTTCAATTATAGAAGATACATAAGTCCCAAGAGAAATGGCTTCTGCCACGGAGCGAGCAGAAGGCTTGACTCTGCTCCAGGCTATGAAGTTTCAATTGTAGAAGATAAATAAACCCCAGATACCAGGGCCTCTGCTTTGGTTACCAGGGGGCGTGGTTGGCCTGCAAACCACCACAGGCCCCTCGTTCAGGCCACCCCATGCCCCAAGGGAACCCCCACCCTGATCCGGGACACCCTTCAGGGCAAACCAGCTGGCCCCCACCCGTGCACCAACCCTCTATGCTATCTAATAAAAGAGTAATATGCAGATTGACCATCACTCCCACACACAAGATGGCTGCCCTCATGTGATCAAAGATCCTGCCCCCATGTGGACACAAGATGGCCACCACAAGATGGCCAGCAGGGGAGGGCAGTTGGGAGGGACTAGGCTGGCAGAGGAGGGAAGTTGGGGTGATCGGGCCTGCAGGGAAGGGCAGTTGTGGGGGACCCAGGCCTGCATTGGAGAGCAGTTGGGGGGACCAGGCCTGCAGGGGATGGCAGTTAGGGGTAATCAGGCTGGCAGGCGAGCAGTTAGGCATCAATCAGGCTGGCACGGGAGTGGTTAGGGGGTGATCAGGCTGGCAGGCAGAAGCGGTTAGGGGCAATCAGGAAGGAAGACAGGCGAGCAGTTGGGAGCCAGCAGTGTTGGATTATGAGAGGGATGTCCGAAATTCATGCATGGTGTGTGGGGGGGTGTACCTCAGTCAAGCTTGCACCCTCTCCAATCTGGGACCCCTCGAGGGATGTCAGACTGCCTGTTTAGGCTCGATTGGGCCTAAATGGGCAGTTGGACATCCCTCTCACAATCCAGGACTGCTGGCTCCCAACTGCTTGCCTGCCTGCCTTCCTGATTGCCCCTAACCGCTTCTGCCTGCCAGCCTGATAACCCCCTAACCACTACCCTGCCAGCCTGATTCATTCCTAACTGCTCCCCTGCCAGCCTGTTTGCCCCTAACTTCCCCCCACTGCAGGCCTGGTCACTCCTAACTGCCCTCCCCTGCAGGCCTAGTACTCTCCAAATGCTCTCCCCTGCAAGCCTGGGTCCCTCCCAACTGCCCTTCCCTGCAGGACTGGTCGCCCCCAACTTCCCTCATCTGCCAGCTTGGTCACTCCTAACTGCCTTCCCCTGCAGGCTTGATCACACCCAACTGCCTTCCCCTGCTGGCCATCTTGTGGTGACCATCTTGTATCCACATGGGGGCAGGATCTTTGACCACATGGGGACTGCCATCTTGTGTGTGGGAGTGATGGTCAATCTGCATATTACTCTTTTATTAGATAGGATTAGATAGGATAGAGGCCTGGTGCACGGGTGGGGGCCACCTGGTTTGCCCTGAAGTGTGTCCCAGATCAGGATGGGGGTTCCCTTGGGGCGCAGAATGGCCTGGGCGAGGGGCCTGTGTTGATTTTCAGGCCAGCCACACCCCCCGGTGACCCAAGCGGAGGACCTGGTATCTGGGGTTTATTTATCTTCTACAATTGAAACTTTGTAGCCTGGAGTGGAGCCAAGCCTCCTGCTTGCTCCATGGTGGCAGCCAATTCTGTTGGGGTTTATGTATCTTCTATAATTGAAACTTTGTAGCCTTAAGTGGAGGCCTGGGCTGGCCAGGGTGTGCAGAAAGCTTGGCTTCCTCTATTGCGGGGGGCAATGCTAGCCTCCTGCTCTTTCCAGCTCCATGGCTGCCTCCATTTCTCTTTGGATTTATGTGTTTTCTATCATTGAAACTTGGTAGCCTTGAGCGGAGGCCTAGCCTGGCAAGGGCAGGCGGAAAGCTTGGCTTCCTCCATTGCCGGGGAAACCCAAGCCTCCCTCCTGCTCTCTGTGGCCGTAGCTATCTTGGTTGGGTTTATTTGCATATTCGCTCCTGAGTGGCTGGTGGGCGTGGCTGGTAGGCGTGGCTTGTGGGTGTAGCAGAGTGATGGTTAATTTGCATATTAGTATTTTATCACATAGCATTATGTATTGTATTTTTAAATATATATATATTTTTTAATTGATTTCAGAGGGGCAGGGAGAGGGAGAGAGATAGAAACATCAATGATGAGAGAGAATCATTGATCAGCTGCCTCCTGAATGCCCCCTACTGGGGATTGAGCCTACAACCCAGGCATGTGCCCTTAATGGGACTCAAACCCGGGGCCCTTCAGCCCACAGGTTGATGCTCTATCCACTAAGCCAAACTGGCTAGAGCCTGTGCAGCTTTTTATTTTGATGTAGTCCTATTTGTTTATTTTCTCCTTAGTTTCCTTTGCCCTAGGAGATGTATCAGTAAAGATATTGCTACATGAGGTGTCAGATTTGCTGCCTATGTTCTCTAAGATTTTTATAGTTTCATGCCTTACATTTAAGGCTTTTATCCACTTTGAGTTTATTATAGTGTATGGTGTAAACTGGTGGTCTATTTTCATCTTATTGCATATGTATGTCTAGTTTTCCCAACAACATTTATTGAAGAAACTATATTTACTCCATTGTGCGTTCTTGCCTCCTTTGTCAAATATTAATTGAGTGTAATGGCTTGGGTCCATTTCTGGGGTCTCTCTTCTGATCCATTGGTCTATATGACTATTCTTGGGCCAGTACCAGGCTGTTTTGGTTATAATGGCTTTGGGTAGTGTAGACATTTTAATGATGTAAATTCTTCCAATCCATGAACATGGTAAAAACTTCCATTTGTTTGTAGTTTCCTCTATTACTTTCTTCAATGTCCTAAAGCTTCCCAAGTAGAGGTCTCTTACCTCCTTGGTTAAATTTATTCCTAGGTATCTTATTTGTGTTGTTGTTGCAATGGTAAATGGGATTGTTTGTTTAATTTTTCTTCCTGAGAGTTCATTATTGGTGTATAAAAATGACATTGATTTGTTGGATGTTCATTTTGTATTCTCCTACCTTGCTGAAATCATTTATTAAGTGTAGTAGTTTTTTTGGTGGAGCCTTTAGGGTGTTCTATATACAATATCATGTCATCTGTGAATACTGACAGTTCTACTTCCTCCTTTCCAATTTGGATGCTTTTTTTCTCTTCTTCTTGTCTGACTGCTGTGGCTAGGACATCCAGTACTATGTTGAATAAGAGTGGTGAAAGTGGACATCTTTGTCTTTTTCCTGTTCCTAAGGGTAAGGCTTTTAGCTTTTGCCCACTGAGTATTATGTTGGTTGTAGGTTTATTATGTTGAAGTCCCATCCCTCTATTTCCACTTTGATGAGGGTTTTTGTCAAAAAGGGGTGCTGGATTTGATGAATGCTTTTTCTGCATCTATTGATTTGATCATGTGATTTTTATCTATCAACTTCTTTGTGTGATGTATCACGTTAATTGATTTGTGAATATTGTACAAGCCTTGCATCTCTGGAATAATTCCCATTGATCATGTTATATGATCTTTTAAATAAATTGCTGGACCCAATTTGCTAATATTTTGTTGAGAATTTTAGCATCTGTGTTCATCAGGGATATTGCCTGTAATTTTCCTTGTAGTGTCCTTCTCTGGTTGTAGAATTCGGATATAGCTGGCCTCATAAAAAAAGCTTGGAAGTGTGTCTTTCTGTTGAATTTTTAGGAATAGTTTGAAGAGGATAGGTGTTAGTTCATCTTTGAAAGTTTGGTAAAATTCACCTGTAAATCCATGCAGTCCAGGACTTTTTGTTTGCTGGAAGTCATTTAATTACTGCTTCAATTTAATCAGTTGTTATTGGCCTATTCAGGTTTTCTAATTCTTCCTGATTGAGATTTGGAAGATTGTATATTTCTAGAAATTTGTCTTTTTGCCCAGGTTGTCCAGTTTGTTGGCATATACTGTTAATAATGTTTGCTTAAAATCTTTTATATTTCTGTGGTATCCATTCTTATATTGCTTCTTTCACTTCTTATTTTGTTCATTTGGGTCATCTCTCTTTGTTTCTTGATGAGTTTGGCTAGGGGTTCATCAATCTTGTCTATCTTTTCAAAGAATCACTTCTGGGGTTCATTGATCAAACTTTTTTCAGTATATATGTCATTTATTTCCACTGTGATCTTTATTATTTCCCTCCTTCTACTATCTCTGGGCTTTTCTTGCTGTTCTCTAAGTCATTTAGTTGTGGGGCTAGTTTATTAATTTTCTTCTGGTTTCTTGAGATAGGCTTGTAGTGCTATCAACTTCCCTCTCAGGATTGCTTTCACGTTATCCTGTAGGTTTTGGGTAGCTGTGTGTTCATTTTCATTTGTTTCCAGAAAGTTTTATATTTCTTGCTTGATCTCACTGGTAACCCATTCATTGTTTAATAACATGCTATTTACCCTCCATATATTTGAGCACTTTTGAGTTTTTTTTATTGTAGTTGATTTCTAACTTCATGACATTGTGAGCTGAGAAAATGCTTGGTTTTATATCAATCTTCTTGAATTTGTATAGACTTGTTTAGTGCCCAAACATGTAGTCTATCTTAGAGAATGTTTCATATGACCTGGAGAAGAATGTGTATTCTGTTGTTTTGGGGTGAAATGTTTTGTAAATATCAGTTAGATCCATCTGATCTAGTGTGTCATTTAATGCTTCTTTTTCTTTGTTCATTTTTTTGTCTGGAAGATCTATCCAGTAATGTCAGTGGGTGTTAAAGTCCCCTACAATGACTGTATAGCTGTTGATGTCTCCTTTAAAGTCCACCAAGAGTTTTTTTTATGTACTTGGATGCTCCAATATTGGGTGCATATATGTTTTCAAGGGTTATATTTTCTTGTTGTATCAGTCCCATTAGTATTATGAAGTGGCCTTCTTTGTCTTTTGTTATGATCTTTATTTTGGAGTTTATTTTGCCTGATATGAGTATTGCTACCCCAGCTTTTTTTTCCTTTCCATTGCCATAAAATACATTTTTCCATCTCATCACTCTCAGTCTGTGTGTATCTTTTGTTTTCAGATGTGTCTCTTGTAGACAGAATATATATGGGTCATATTTTCTTATCTACTCAGTCACCCTATGTGTGTTTTTTAAATTTCCTTATTGATTAAGGTATTACACATGTGTCCTTATCCCCCCCCCCCACATTGCTCCTCCTCCCCCACTCATGTCCTTACCTCCCTGTTGTCTGTGTCCATTGGTTAGGCTTATATGCATGCATACAAGTTCTTTGGTTGATCTATGCCTTGTACCCCCACGCTCTCCTACCTTACCTCTGAGGTTTGACAGTCAGATTGATGCTTCTCTGTATCTGGATCTGTTTTGTTCATCAGTTTATGTTGTTCATTATATTCCATAAATGAGTGAGAACATGGGATATTTATCTTTCTCTGACTGGATTATTTCACTTAGCATAATGCTCTCCAGATCCATTCATGCTGTTGGAAATGGTAAGAATTCGTTCTTTTTCACCACAGTGTGGTATTCCATTGTGTAGATGTACCACTGTTTTTTAATCCACTCATCTCCTGATGGGCACTTAGGCTGTTTCCAAATCTTAGCTATGGTGAATTGTGCTGAACATAGGGGTGCATATATCCTTTCTTATTGGTGTTTCTAGTTTCTTGGGATATATTCCTAGAAGTGGGATCACTGGGTCAAATGGGAGTTTCATTTTTAGTTTTTTGAGGAAACTCCATACTGTTCTCCACAGTGGCTACAAGAGTCTGCATTCCCAGCAATAGTGCACAAGGTTTCCTTTTTCTCTACATCATAACCAGCACTTATCATTTGTTGATTTGGTGATGATAGCCATTCTGACAGCTGTGAGATGGTACTGCATTGTCGTTTTGATTTGCATCTCTCGGATGATTAGTGACTTTGAGCATGTTTTCATTTTGCCTCTCGGCCTTCCTTCTGTCTGCTTTTGAAAAGTATCTATTTAGGTGCATTGCCCATTTTTTGATTGGGTTGTTTATGTTCCTTTTCTTAAGTTGTATGAGTTCCCTATAAATGTTGGAGATTAAATCCTAATCGGTGATAACATTGGCAAATATGTTCTCCCATGCAGTGGGATTTCTTGTTGTTTTGTTGATGGTTTCTTTTGCTCTGCAAAGCTTTTTCTTTTCATGTAGTCCCATTTGTTTAATTTCTCTTTAGTTTCCATTGACCTAGGAGCAGTATTGGTTAACAAATTGCTTTGGCATATGTCTGAGATTTTGCTGCCTCTGGATTCCTGTAGTATTTTTATGGTTTCCTGTCTTATGTTTAAGTCCTTTATCCATTTTGAGTTTATTTTTGTGTATGATGTAAGTTGGTGGTCTAGTTTCATTTTTCTTGCATGTATCTGTCCAATTTTGCCAACACCATTTATTGAAGAGACTGTCTTGACTCCATTGTATGTTCATGCCTCCTTAGTCAAATATTAATTGAGCATAGTGGTTTGGGCCAATTTCTGGGTTCTCTATTCTATTCCATTGGTCTATATGTCTGTTCTTGTGCCAGTACAAGGCTGTTTTGAGAACAGTGGCTTTGTTGTATAGCTTGATATCTGGTATTGAGATCCCACCTACTTTGTTCTTTCTCAGGATTGCTGAAGCTATTCAGGGTCAATTTTAAATCCCTGATGAATTTTTGGAGAGTTCATTCTAGGTCTGTGAAATATGCCATTGGTAGTTTAATGGGGAGTGCACTGAATCTATAGATTGCTTTTGGTAGTATGGACATTTTAATGATGTTGACTCTACCAATCTTCCATCTGTTTATGTCTTCATCTATCTCTCTATCTCTTTTTTCAGTGTCCTGTAGTTTTACGCGTATAGGTCTTTTACCTCCTTAGTTAAGTTTATACCTAGGTATCTTAATTTTTTTTTTGGTGCAATGGTAAATGGGATTTCTTTTTAAGTCTCTATTTCTGTAAGTTCACTATCGGTGTATAGAAATGCCATAGATTTCTTGGCATTTATTTTGTATCCTGCCACATTGCCGAATTCATTTATTAAGTCTACTAGTTTTTTAATGTAGTCTTTCGGGTTTTTATGTACAATATCATGTCATCTGTGAATAAAAAGTTTTATATCTTCTTTTCTATTTCTTCTTCTTGTCTAATTGCTATGGCTAGTATTTCCAGTACTATGTCAAACAGGAGTGGTGAGAGTGGGCATCCCTGCCTTTTTCTTGTTCTTAGGGGAAATGGTTTTAGTTTTTGCCCACTGAGTATGATGTTGGCTGTGGGTTTGTCATATATGGCTTTTATTATGTTGAGATAGGATCCTTCTATTCCCACCTTGCTGAGATTTGTTTTATCAAGAAAGGGTGTTGCATTTTGTCAAATGCTTTTTCTGCATCAATTGCTATGACTGTGTGATTTTTATCTCACAATTTTTGTGATGTATCACGTTTATTGATTTGCGGATATTGTACCATCCTTGCATCCCCGTGATAAATCCTTCCTGATCATGGTGTATGGTCTTCTTGATATACTGCTGGAGCCTATTTGCTAGAATTTTGTTGAGGATTTTGGCATCTATCTTCATGAGGGATATTGGCCCGTAATTCTCTTTCATTGCAATGTCTTTATTTGGTTTTGGTTTTGGTATTATGGCGATGCTGGCTTCATAGAATGAGCTTGGAAGTATTCCTTCCTCTTCAATTTTTTGGAGTAGTCTGAGGAGGATAGGTTTTAGTTCTTCTTTGACTGTTTGGTAAAATTCCCTTGTGAAGCTGTCTAGCCCCAGGCTTTTGTTTGATGGAAGCTTTTTGATGAGTACTTCAATTTCTTTCATAGTTATTGGCATATTGAAATGTTTAGATACTTCCTGATTGAGTTTTGGAAGGTTGTATTTTTCTAGGAATACTAGCGTTCCTGTTGCAGGAAAAATCCTGCAATAGGGTTTCCTGCTGCACTCTACCCCGCCCCACCTGATCTCCTCCCTTGTCCCCCCCCCGCCTTCTCCGCCAGCCCCCCAGCTTTTCTCCCTTCTCCGCCAGCCCACCCGCTCTCCTTCCTTCTCCCCCCGCCACGCCTCTGCTCCTCTCTTCTCCCCCACCCCGCCTTCTCCGCCAGCCTGCCTGCTTTTCTCCCTTTTCCACCAGCCCACCCGCTGTCCTTCCTTCGCCCCGGCCCCGCCTCTGCTCCTCCCTTCTCCTCCCCCTGGCTTGCTTGCTTCTCCACAGCTTTGCTCCCTTCTGCAGCTCTTGGCTTCTTTCTATGCTGTCTTGATATACAAATTAGCCGCCATCTTTGTTTGGGTAATTTGCATACTCATTCTGATTGGTTGGGGGCGTGGCTTGGCTGGTGGGCGTGGCTTGGTCATAGCGAAGGTGTGGTCAATTTGCATATTTGTCTATTATAAGGTAGGATGTCCATTTCCCCCAGGTTGTCTAATTTGTTAGAATAGAGTTGTTCCTAGTATTTTTTTAAACATTCTTTTGAATTCTGTGGGGACTGTTGTTATTTAGCCTCTTTCATTTCGGATTTTGTGTCTTTGCATCCTCTCACTTTCTTTCTTGGTGAGCCTGGCTAGAGGTTCATCAATCTTGTTTATCCATTCAAAGAACCAGCTCTTGGTCTCATTGATCTTTTGTATTTCTTTTTCAGTATCTATGTCATTTATTTCTGCTCTGATCTTTATTATCTCCTTCCCTCTGCTCACTCTGGGCTTTTCTTGTTGCTCCTCTTTCTAATTCTATAAGTTGTAGAGTTAGATGATTTACTACCATTTTTTTCTTGTTTTCTGAGGTAGGCCTGTAGAGCTATAAACTTCCCTCTCAGGACTGCTTTCATTGTGTCCCATGGATTTTGGGTTGTTGTTTTTTTATCGTCATTAGTTTCCAGGATGTTTTTAATTACTTCTTTGATATCTTTGTTTAATAGCATGCTATTCAGATTCCAAGTGTTTGAATTTTTTTGATTGTTTTTATTGTAGTTTATTTGTAACTAGAGGCCTGATGCACAAAATTTGTGCAAGGGGCTCGGCCGTAGCAGCAGCCCCAGCTGCCTTGTGGCCCCACCCCCCACCCTCCACCCACTGGTCTTTCCAGGATTCTGGAAGGTCGTTCTGCCATCTGTTCTAATTAGCATATTAGCTCTTTATTATATAGGATATTACGCCATTGTGGTCTGAGAAGATGCTTGATATGATTTCAATCTTCTTGAATTTGAAGAGACTTTGCCTGTGAACCAATATGTGGTCTATCTTTGAAACTGTCCCATGTGCACTGAAGAATGTATATTCTGTAGCTTTGGGGTTTAATGTTCTGAAGATGTCAATTAAGTCCATCTGATCTAGTGAGTCATTTAAGATTAATGTTTCTTTGCCAATTTTTGTTTAGAGGATTTATCCAGTTGTGTCATTGGGGGTAGTAAAGTCCCATACTATGACTGTATTGCTATCGATTTCTCCCTTGCTGTCTTTTAGAAATTGTTTTATGTATTTGGGTTCTCCTGTATTGGGTGCATATATGTTTACCAGAGTTATATCTTCTTGTTGAATTGCTCACTTTACTCTTATGTAGTGGCCTTTCTTATCTCTTGTTAATGGCCTTAATTTGAGGTCTGTTTTGTCAGATATAAGTATTGCAACCCCAGATTTTTTTCTCATTTCCTTTTGCCTGAAAAATTTTTTTCCATCCCTTCACTCTCAGTCTGTGGGAATCCTTTTTTTCTGAGGTGGGTCTCTTCTATACACAAAATATATGGGTCATGTTTTCTTATCCATTCAGTTATCCTATGTCTTTTGATCGGAGCATTTAATCCATTTATGTTTAATGTTATTATTGATAAGTACTTGTTTGTCGTCATTTTTTTTCTTAATGTTGGGTTTCTTCTGACCTTTCTCTTTCTTCTTTTTATAGCAGTCCCTTTAGCATTTCTTGCATTGCTGGCTTGGTGGTAATAAACTCTCTTATTCCTTTTTTGTCTGTGAAGCTTCTGAATCCATCTTCAATTTTTAATTATAGCCTTGCTGGGTATAGTATTCTTGCATTTAGTCCCTTGTTTTGCATCACTTTGTATATTTCATTCCATTCCCTTCTGGCCTGGTGTGTTTCTGTTGAGAAATATGTTGATATTCTAATAGGAGATCCCTTGTAGGTAACTTTCTGTCTCTCTCTGTCAGCCTTTAAGATTCTTACTTTGTTGTTGGTATTTGCCAATTTAATTATGATATGTCTTGGTCTCAGTCTTTTGGAGTGCATCTGTTTTGGGGAAAGTATGTGCTTCTTGGTCTTGCATAAGTTTTCTTTTTCTTCCAATATCAGGGAAGTTTTCTGTCATTATTTCTTCAATCAGGTTTTCTTTTCCTTGCTCAGTTTCCTCTCCTTCTGGTGCCCCTATTATGTGAATGTTGTTTCATTTTGTGTTGTCCCAAAACTCCCTTAGGCTCTCCTCTTGCTTTTTAAATTTTCTTTCCAGTTGCTGCTGTCTTTATGTGTTTTTTCCTACCTTGTCTTCTATTTCGCTGATGTGGATATCAGCCTCTTCTAGTCTACTCTTTAAGCCTTCCATTGTGTTCTTTATTGCAGCTATGTCGTTCTTCATTTCTTCTTGGTTCCTTTTCATGTTGGTGACATTGTCATTCAGCTCCTTATAATTCTCTTTGAGTTGTGTGTATTTGTCATTAAGTTGTGTGTATTTGTCATCCAGTCCTTTGAGCATCCTTATAACCATTACTCTGAATTCTTTCTCTGACAAGTTACTTACCTCAATTTCATTTAATTCCCTTTCTGGTGATTC